>NC_086321.1:159809190-160132144 GCF_036172605.1 Pelobates fuscus
TTGATATATATTTTGTATCTGATATATTCTTCATATTGTAATATTTAGAAAATACCATTTTAAATGTTTATCCAGAAATGGCCTAAAATTGTCTGTAATGAATGGTCAGTGGTCAAATGAACTCTGTGACTAATATTATAAGATTTAACTGTATAAATATTAGTCTTAAACAAAGCATTTTTGTTGCATACAGTTTGTTATATTAAGATTTTTAAAAATAAGCACAAAATGGGTTTTTAACCTGCACACATGCATAGTGTGCTAAGTATGAAAAATCTTACCATACTTATAGCCTGAGTCTACAAAGAGTCTTGAAGGAACAGTATAGGGCATTTCTGACCCTACAGTGGTAAAAACACAATTTAGGTGGCAGCCCTCGATTGCTCCCCTTAAATAAGATAAAAATTCACCCTTATTTCAGGGCCGAGACTCAGGGTGAGTCTACAATGCTGGCCCCGTTCCCAATCCACTTCCTTGGCTGAGATCATCAGAGTTGACAATCTTAGCCAATACCATGCCCTCCCATCATGAGAATTGACAATCTCAGTCAATCCAATACTTTCTCATGATTATCTCAGCTAAGGAGGAGGAGTGGTAGTGGCGCAGCAAAACACTGTGCTGGCCAATCAGCAACTCTTCATAGAAATGCATTAAATCAGTGCATCTCTATGAGGGATTTTCAGCGCCCAATGCAGACGTTGTGCAGCACTGATCCAGGAAGCTGCCTGAGTGACTGGAAGTCCTCCTCTTTTTACAGTTACCTGAAAACTTTAAAAGAGTGCATTACCCTAGGAACATAATGAGGATGAGTGATACATAATACTTTCAATAACATGACGACCAAGAGACCAACAGATCAACAGATACTTGACACCCAGAGACATACATTCACCGCTTCGGCCACCTTCTCTCCGCCCCTCCCCTCATGTACGTATAATTATCAGGATAACATAGAAGCAAAACTCAAAATTAACCCCCCCCCCACCACCTCCACTAGACTCCTTTCTAACCTCTTACTTTTTTCTCTATCCTATCATCTCTCATCTCTCTCCCCCACCCTTGGGGGAATAACTACCACTACAAATGTGACAGAAACTTTAAAATGACATCGGTATAGCTAGAAGGGAAGCACCTTACAACAATCTACAAGCCCTACCAACAAACCAAGGCCTAGCCATACGAATCAATAAGCCCCATACCTAAGGGTTAGATAAGACACTATGGCTATTCCTTTCCAATAAAGGACATACACACGAATCCATGAGAAAACAACTAATAACGTTACGTATGTAATTAGATTCACTGAGTGTGGAAAGATATCCTCAACAGGTCTGTAAATCAGAGGATCTGTTCGATCCGACTCTTTCGGTTACCTATATTATATGTTAAATGTAAAATGTTCTTGACTATGTTTATGTGAATGGAGATAAGGAGTTGATATGATTGGTTATTACTTGCAATGTGATTGTTACTAACTAACTTCCTGTTAATACCAAGTCTGATAACATAAATAAAGAATTAAAAAAATAAATAAATAAGAGTACATTAATACTGATACATTACAGCAGTCCTCCGCAACGGGTGTACGCGGCTGACCGCAGCACATTGCTAGGTGTGTAGCTGCCCAGAGCCAGCCCGTGCATTGGTCCCAATGGACCTTAGGGAAGACTGATCTATCAAGCCCTCATTCTGTGACTGAGGGCCAGACCCCGGGAGGAGCCTGGTAAATTGGCCTATAGGCCGCCAGGTATGGGGACCCCTCCATTCAGTCTGCCTTGGGGAGAGAGAGGCCAGCACTGCCGCTGGTCTGCAGCTGCGCCACGTTCAGAGTTGTAGACCATGTGGTAGAGGTCTTGCAAGCTCAGCCAGTCAGGTCGTTGCCGCAGGTTACTATGGCATCACTCTGACACTTCAAATGCTGGAGCTTGTAAGACCTGTACCACATTACCTGTCTGCACCCTGCAGATCTGCATACTGGATAGCAAGGCTACCGGACCACCAGGGAGTGAGATCTTCAGGACCACCAGGAAGGAAGACCGCTGGACCACCAGGGAATCAAGTACTAGATAAAAAAAGGTATTTTTACATGGTCACCCTACATACATTAACTGACACCCACACACACAGCCAGCCCCAGACTGTCACCCTCCACACACACTATCACAACCCGAACATACTTACATTCTGTCCCTCTCCTTTTCCTAACCACACTCACATGATTCCTCCTTATTCTGTTACTCCCTCCCACACACATCTGCCCCAGCTCTGCCACACTTGCCCTATGGCATTTACAACTCCTTATCCTGTCACACTCACCCCCAACCCTGTCACACTCATCCTTTATCACTGTGTCACACTCACTGCTTCTTCACCCTGCCACACTAACCCTATCGCATTAATCCCCCCAATCCTGTCATACTCATACCCCCAACCATTCCACACTCACCATGTCACATAACCCCACCCTCCCCAATCCGGTAATGCTAACCTCTCCTAGCCCTGTCACACTCCCTTCTCTTACCATGTTACACTCCCTCCTCCAACCATGTTACACTCCCACTGTCACATTAACACCTCTAATTCTGTCACATTCTTCCATACTCACCCTGTCACATTAACTCCCTTAAATCCTGTCACACTCATATCCTCTTGCCCAATAACACTTCATCCTCCAACAATGCCACATTCACCCCAACCAAACTTACCCCCTCAGCCATGTCACACTCACCATGTAACATTAACATTAACCCCACTAATTCTGCCACACTTACCTCCCTTTGCCCTGTTACACTTTTACTCCCCTGTCACAATCACCCCTGAAGACATTCATCATACACACAGTCAAACCACACACATATGGTCCCAGACAGAAACAAACAGATGCTCACAGAGTCATACATTCATACACAAGGATACTCACTGTCAGCCACACACTCTCAGGTACATACACTGGTAGAGAATGCCAGACATACTCAGAAATACACATAGTCAGATACACATTCTGACTGTATGTTTGTAATGGGTAAACTGACTGTGATGTTTATTAATTAGCAAACGTACTGTGACATTTATTAACGGGTAGTAGTTTTTAATAAGCAAACTGAATGATGTTTATTATTTTGAAAATGTACTGTAGTATATATTAATGGATAAACTCACTGTTTTTTAATGTGAAAACAGACTGGCATTTTCTGTGGGGAAAAGTACACTAAACTGTATATACACTTTATTCCTCCTATATTTTTTCTTGTGGTGTGCCGTGGAATTCTGGGAAGAGATAAGGTGTGCCTCGGGTGAGAATAGGTTGATGAGCACTGCATTACAGCACTAATAAATTCACTTCCGTTGCCTGTTCCCTGTTCAATGAAAGAAAACAGATTTTAATGTATGCAGATAGAACCGAATCTGCCATACTTCAGCACCCTCTTGTGTTTAAACATATGCTTGCATTGTTAATTGGAATTTGAAAAATATCCGACACGTCTTTTTACTATTAATATCATTTAAAAACTGCCAACATGTTCTGAATTGCATTACAGCTTTGTAATGGGGGATATAAAACAGCAGGTAATTGGTAAATTAAATAATGGCGCCAGAACCAAGAGGTAAACAGTGCCTTACTCAACCAATCTTATAACCTCTAAAACAAACCTTTGCAATTACCTTTGCCATAAGTGATTGAACAGTTGGATATTAAGTTGTTGTAAAATTCTGTTCCCACTGATAATTCAAAACAATGGCAAGACCTTTTTAATTTACAGACATAAAAGGGTCCTTGTCAGGGCCAACCTGCTTCATCAATCATCAATCTTCTGCTTGCAAAATGCATTCTGCTTAGTCTGAATTACTTACTCAAATTATTGATCCAGATGGAAATTTGCAAAGCAGCAGCATCTGGTTGGTTTCTTGCTTATAAACTGTGACATGAATTGTTCCCCCTACTCCTATTCTATTAGAACCCACCATGCCTTCCTTGCCTACCCTGCAGGCATGCTGAAAGCAGGGAACGTACAGCAGAGGCTGTTTAATCTGTGTGCTTAGTAGACCAGATGCTCATTATTGATGCTGTAAGATTGTACATTGAGTACACTGTTTCTGTGAGTAGGGTACTTGGTCAAGCAACGTTAAGACTCTATTTACACCTTGTCACCAGTTGGGAAATCAAGGGATGCTCCACATGAGCAACAGCCCAGTTGCTGGAATTGGCGATGACACTTGCCCTGTAATAGCTAGAGTGACAATATTTTATAAATTTCACCCAAGCAGTGAGCATAAGCATGGATGCTAGATAGAGACCCATTCATTGTATTGTGAGATGGTGCTACAAGTAGATTCAAAAGAAAGAGTTTAAGCAAAAAGTAAAAGAGTAAGTCTTAAGAGGTACAAACCAGGCAGGATACTTTGAAGGCAGGTAATGATTCCAGTTTACTTTGTGGCATATCCAACTCCATCTAATTTGGCCGAAGCAAAGTAATCACAATTCAACACTATTTAAGTCTAGCAATACATGGGTATCCATCACTACAAAGACTGAAAATAAAAATAAAACAAGAATCCAGCAAGGTTGGGTAAGGTGAACACAAGTTAATTGCACTTTCCATACCTTACATGAGATAGAAATGTATTCAATAAATATTACATGCACGTCAGTAGACATGTCATCATTTTCAGGTGGCACATGGAGAATTGTGTACATTACACAAATAATTGGCTAATCTCAACAGAATGGATACCTCCATCAGTTGTTTAAAAGGTTTGCTTTATTTTTTATTTATATTTTGGATCTTATATGTTAACATTTATTAAATTACTTAGTAACCTATATAACATGGTAAATAGTTTATCAGTGTAAGGTACCCATCGTGCAACTGTGTTATACATAAACATTTGCATAATATCTTTGTCTTTAACACCTTTTTTCACAATTTGAAATGACTGCTTATAATAATTAATTTTAGTTGTAAAATTTACACGTGCTAAATTTGAGCACAAATTTGCTAAATAAAAACATTATGGCTAAATTATATCAGTCAACCGCTAATTAGTTAGGTGTGAAGGCCCTGAAAGTAAATGTGATTTAGCTATTATTGTTTGCGGTTTTCTTTGATACATCATAGGCTCTACTAAAGCACTCATTTTGGGCACATGAACCAGAGGACCTATTGTCTACTCTCTAATTGGATAGACTTCCTTATTTTTACTGACAGACTGTAAACTATTTTTTAATAACATATTCTCACTCCAAGCTGAAATATACTTCTTTCCTTTCTTGTTATTGATTTTGGAGCCGGAAGGATCCTTATGTTCCAGAAATTACTCATTTATTATTTTTTTTATATATACATTTTCATCATAGCTTTATTATACTGTCTATACAAATACATCACTTTTGTTTCCATGGCAACTCGAGCCCTTTATCTCGCATCCTGAATACCAGAATATTGTATGACCAGCAGGCATCTGAAATTCAAGCTTGTGTATGTATTTGATTTCATCATAAGGTTGCTTCATGATATTCAATAGCTATAAACTCAAATAGGTTACTGGGTTAATAAAAGCAGTGTCACATGTATTAAAATTAATAATTCAAATTGTGACCTTTGGGGCAAAATTACAAGCAGGTTTTTTTTCCCACATCATGTTATATTACAATAAATAAAGGGAATTAGTTACTAGAGCAAATGTAATATAAAATGAATAACAAAAATATATATAAAAAAAAAATGTTTTAAATGTCATTAATTTCCACCTCACAGTCACAGTGATTATGATTCACCCTAGAACGTGTCCAGGACCCTTTCGGGGAAAGACGCTGGTTAGCTTTCTGGCTTGTTTAACGCTGTTTCACCGGCTCTGCTTGGAACGGATCTCTCACCCCATGCGTCCGCTCACGCCGGAAGTCGAACACGCCCCCTGCATAACTCCACCGTTGAAATAGACAAAATTGACGGACCCGTCCCGGTATGTAAAAAAAAAAGACCAGCAGCGTCAAGCTCAAGATGACGCCGAGGCTGATACAGACGATTTTCAAAGTGAGAAGACGCTTGCGTCCATAGGAAAGCATTGAGAAACGCTTTCCTATGGACTGATTGAATGCGCATTCGGCGGATGACGTCGGAAGAGGGAGGAGAGTCCCCAGCGCTGAGGGAGCCCGGCGCTGGAGAAATGTAAGCGTTTAACCCCTTCCTCCCTCTGGAGCCCGGCGGGAGAGGGGACAAGAGGGAAAAGGGGACTTATTAAGACTTTAGTGCCAGGAAAACGAGTTTGATTTCCTGGCAATATAGTGGTCCTTTAATCTGCATGGCACGGATACGGTTTGCTTCTGCTAAAGAAGTTTGTGTTACACTGTCAATTGTTAATTATTTTCTGTGCATGAAACAACTTGTGCCTTCCTAGGTAAAATGATGACCTGTGGCTTTTATACAGATTTTCATGACCAGCTTGCAAATGATTTGCAAAAAAAAAAAAAAAAACTATTAAGGATAGAGCTGAATTTTGGGAAATAAGTCACGAAACTAGGATTATTGTGAGGTTCCAGGTGGGGTTTACTCATTAGACATGATTCATTTGGACTGTGAAGTGCTCAAATAGGTTAATGCTGGATTAGACTAATCTTGTTACATAGTTAAACCTCTCAGCCATGGATGTCTAAACTAAATGGTATCCTGTAATTAAGCAAAGCATGTGTTAGAAGTTGGAGGATGACCAATACTGATACTTAATACCAGAAGATAAATTCTCTTTTATCTTCTAGTGTGCCACAGAATTGGGGCCTAAGCGAATGAGTGTGTGCGCACTGAACTCAGATTTCAAATATTCTGCTTTGTCACCGTTATTATATGTATACATACATAATCAAGTTGTTGCTTAACTTATGCTTATTTATGTTGTAATGGGGCTGCATGTGCAGACTGACAAGTCACCGGACCCCTGGGAAATAGGACCTCAAGGTCCTCCCTTTTGCCCTGCCCGTGTACAAGAACCACCACTCTGGTTAAAAATATTGTATTGTCATCATCCCCAACAAACAAAGAGATTAACACCATCTGTATATTATAATAAGCAAAATAAAGGAAAAGTTTTGTACCTTTCATTTTCTTTATTACTTTCACTTGTTATTATAACTCTGCAGAAGTCAATAATAAAAGCAAAAAAATATTGTATTTCATATGAACAGCAGATTAAAGATCTAAAAATAATTACATCAGGACTGTTGCAGGACTTTTTTGGCTACATAGACAAAGATACATGTTGATGCTCCCACCATCACACTCCTCACACTCCTCTTTGTGTGGCTGTGAAACAGGTATAACAAAGCTCTCTGTCCAGCTCCAAGAGTGGTTGTGTGAGAGCTGCGCAATTGTGACGCCCACACTCGCAGGACTCACACAGGGTCTGATTTACTTTAGGAAGTGTACCAGTACTCCAAAAAATAAATATATGCTATATGGACAAAGGCATTCGCACACATCTCATAATTCTTGAATTCAGGTGTTTCAGACAGACCCATTGATTGCCACAGCTGTATAATATCAAGCACCTAACCTTGCAGTTTGCATTTACAAACATTCGTGAAAACGTGTTGTTCTGAAGAGATCAGTTAATTCAAGTTTGGTACTGTGATAGGATGCCACCTTTGCAATAAGTCAGTTCAAGGTCACTGAGTGCTGAGCAGCATGGTGCATAAAAGTTGCCAGAGCTCTGCTGATTTCATAGCTGAAGAGTTCCAAACTTAATTTAATATCCGCACATAAAATGTGCTGTGGGAACTTTATGGAATGGGTTTCCATGGCCAAGCAGCTGCATGCAAGCCTCACATCACCAAGTTCAATGTCAAACGTCAAGTAGTCACTGTGTCACTGGACTCTGGAGCAGTGGTAATGTGTTATGGGGAGTGATGAATCTGTTTCACAGTCTGATGGGCGAGCCTGGGTTTGGCAGATGCCAAAAGAACAACTGCATTGTGCAAACTGTAAAGTTTGGTGGAGGAGGGATAATGGTATGAAGCTGTTTTTCAGGGGTTGGGATAGGTCATAATACTTTTGTCCACATAGTGTGTGCATATATGTGTATACACACACACACACACTTACATAAATACCCATTCCAATGCACACATACACATTTGCGTGCACACATTCAAATGCATATACATATACACATTCTCACGCACACTTTCCCTTGCACTCATACATACACATTCTCATACACATTCTTACATACATCACATCCCGGCTGTTTGCAATTGGCATCACTACAGGAGCTCTGCTGGAGTTAAACAGTTTTGTAACAATGTAACCCCAATGTTTAGGCCTGACACTGCTCCACAGCTTCCATCCTCTCAGGCTACATACTTAGTCTAACACTGGCTGTCCATTGAGAGAAATAGTACATACCACTGGCCTCTCATTGAGAGAAGCGGTATGTCAATATGTTCATACAGAAAGTTAGCAATTGCCCTTTCTGTCCCCCATGCTTCTGATCTTTGATCTTTGGTTTAGCTTGCTTCTAATACTTTAGGATAGAAATACTGACAGCATTAATACGTTTTATACTCCGAGTTGAATGATCACATTCAATTTTACTCTTTCTCCACTGTCTAACTATAAGGTAACTAATGATTTTACAGATCTAGCTGAAAACACAGACCAGAAAGGTTGGGTAAGTTACATGATTTAAAGCAGCTAAGCAAAATTTTAAGACTATGTTTAAAGGACCACTCTAGTGCCAGGAAAGCATACTCGTTTTCCTGGCACTAGAGTGCCCTGAGGGTGCCCCCACCCTCAGGGACCCCCTCCCACCCGGCTCTGGAAAGGGGAAAAGGGGTAAAACTTACCTTTTTCCAGCGCTCCGTTCCTCCCCGTCGGCTGAATGCGCACGCGCGGCAAGAGCTGCGCGCGCATTCAGCCGGTCACATAGGAAAGCATTCATAATGCTTTCCTATGGACGCTTGCGTGCTCTCACTGTGATTTTCACAATGAGAATCACGCAAGCGCCTCTAGCGGCTGTCAGTGAGACAGCCACTAGAGGATTTGGGGGAAGGCTTAACTAATTGATAAACATAGCAGTTTCTCTGAAACTGCTATGTTTATAAAACAATTAGTTAACCCTAGCTGGACCTGGCACCCAGACCACTTCATTAAGCTGAAGTGGTCTGGGTGCCTAGAGTGGTCCTTTAATGGTAAATATAAAATGAATACAATTGATGGTAGTTAGTAAGTGTTAAAATAGATGCTCCTATTTTAGGCAGCAAGAAAATATTATATATTTGTCTTTAGCCTGATATACTTTATTGTGCTGATAATATACTGAATCTGCAGTGTTTTCACTGTCTCATAAAACATTGGATTACATTATTGACATGTACAGGCCATTTTTGATAATTTATTGTGTCATGCTCCCTCTTTTGTTATGACATATGTGTCTGATTACCCCCTTCTGCTTAGACTCTTCAATAGGTGATCAATTTGTTTATTTGTCCTATGTGAAGGGGGCAATGGAGAGGTTTAAACTGAATGGCTCTGTTAATGACAGCCCTACCCCACAGCTGGAGTAATTAGAGAGATCTATTGTACGTATTGTTTAGACACTTCCCTCATTTGTTTGTCAGTGGAAAAGCAGTTTTCTTTCCGACCGTCTCCGTCTCACAGTTTGTGTGTTATGAAAAGAGCTATAGATATGTTATTTTTATAGTATGAATAATATTTAATGATTGCACTCATATTATATTTATGTATATTAATATATTGACCTATAATGTGTATTGTAAAGTGAATGACTACATGGTGTGAGTGCTAGAATGTGTGTAGCAGTCACAGTGGTTGGTTGATAGACACCCTTTCATAGCTACTAACAAATGGAAAGATGTGGGTAGGAGTATGAGGCAAGTGATTGACCAATGATACAAGAGCTAAACTGAGGTTACATAGTTACATAGTTACATAGCTGAAAAGAGACTTGCGTCCATCAAGTTCAGCCTTCCTCACATATGTTTTTTGCTGTTGATCCAAAAGAAGGCAAAAAAAAACCAGTTTGAAGCACTTCCAATTTTGCAACAAGCTAGGAAAAAAAATCCTTCTTGACCCCAGAATGGCAGTCAGATTTATCCTTGGATCAAGCAGTTATTACCCTACATTGAAAGATTATATCCTTGAATATTCTGTTTTTGCAAGTATGCATCTAGTAGCTGTTTGAACATCTGTATGGACTCTGATAAAACCACTTCTTCAGGCAGAGAATTCCACATCCTGATTGTTCTTACAGTAAAAAAAACCCTTTCCTTTGCCTTAGACGAAATCTTCTTCTAGTCTAAACGCATGACCTCGTGTCCTATGTAAAGTCAGGTTTGTGAATAGATTTCCACACAATGGTTTGTATTGGCCTCGAATATATTTGTATAATGTTATCATATCCCCTCTCAGGCGACGTTTTTCTAAACTAAATAGGTTTAAATTTGTTAACCTTTCTTCATAGCTGATATGTTCTATTCCTTTTATTAATTTTGTAGCCCGTCTCTGCACTTTTTCTAGTGCCATAATATCCTTCTTTAGAACAGGTGCCCAAAATTGCACAGCATATTCAATGTGTGGTCTTACCAGTGATTTATAAAGAGGCAAAATGATATTCTCGTCCGGAGAATGAATGCCCTTTTTCATGCATGACAATACCCTACTGGCCTTGGCCACTGCTGATTGACATTGCACATTGTTGCATAGTTTGTTGTCTATAACAATTCCCAAGTCCTTTTCGTGTGTTGTTATCCCTAATTCGCTTCCATTAAGGGTATACGTTGCTTGTGTATTCTTTACGCCGAAGTGCATAACTTTGCATTTTTCAACATTAAATTTAATCTGCCATTTGAGTGCCCAGTCCTCCAGTCTATCTAAATCCCTCTGCAGCAAAGTAATATCTTGCTCACATTGTATTATTTTACAACGTTTTGTGTCATCTGCAAACACCAAGAGGTGCAGTGCCATTGTGTTAACCCAATGTGTAATGAGGTGTCAAATCTCAGTTCAAGGAAGCATTGAAGGGTCAATAATGACCTGGGTAGACCTAGATGAACTTATCTCCAGGAATGGCCTGGAGATCAGAATAAGGATGGTTGTTAGGAAGCAGGTTCAGAAACTGAATTCAGGTTACCATAAAAATAAAGGTCATTGTAAACACAGATAGTTAAGCCCTTTGCATTATTTGATATCAGAGTTAATAATTGCAAATTCACTCGTACAGGAGAATAAAATGCCTTATTGCTGCATGATGACACTTTATACCAATCAAGGTTCCACGGTGTATGCTCCTTTCACAGGGATGCTTTCTGTTGTATCATTAGAATATAATGCTTGTGGGTGGCTTTAAAACATTTTTTTTTTAATTTTAATTATTGAAAACAAGGCAAGTCCATAAAACAAATGGAGCACAGGGAACCAATGCACAGGTTATGAAACAAATGGCAGATATGAAAACAAGACATGAGATATGAAACAAGGAAACTGCATACACATACTTTACAGCTTTATGTATGACAGTGGGACAGGGGTCAGTCTAGAGGGTTGTTGCATCACCTGCAATGCCCAAAATAGGCAATGTAGACCAGAAATGTGGCAGACCCAACGACAGAAGAAGTGTGTCAGCCTGTTGTGAAAGGACATAACATACATCCAAAAGCTGAGGACAAGGGCTGGGGGACTTAGAGGAGCATGTCAGTGACTCAACTTGTAACAAACGAAGAAAACACATTTCTTAACAGGGGAATAGCCACAAGATTGGAAAAAGTAAATCTGTTTTATTTATATTCTATAATGTACAGACTGCAACAGTTGTATTGGGACTTGTCAACAAATAGGGAGAACCAACATGCAGAGTGTAAATTATAAATTAAAGTATGAGTAAATTATACCAGAACTTAATATAGAGCAAACAGAGAATAGTCAGGGACAAGCCAATAAAATATTTTCACAGGTTTCAAAGGTACCTACTAAGTGGTTGAGTGCCACTCAACAAGGCCACTAAAATGTTCCAAGAGAACATACATTTATTGTTGTGTGGATGATTTATATAACTTTATATCTGTGTTCCACGTTTTTTGATTTTGTAAAAATAGTTCAGTCTAAGCATATGGATAGTTCAGTCTAAGCATATGGATTGTATTTTTTGAACAATTATTATTATTATTATTTTAACATAAGCAAGCTAATTGCACTTTAGTAGAATGTGTTGATGGAACATTCACATAATTAGTGACAGTTTACACTTACTGTTAGGCATTGCGATGTAACCTTCCACTTGAGATTATTCTGAAAGGGAGTTCCAATTTGGACACTGTTTTATGCAAGAATTATTACTACATCTTTGTAAATGCCTTTGCAGCTCCCAGTGAGAGGATCAAAACCATCTCTCTGTGCTCTTAATGAGGACAGCAAATCGTATCCTGTCAAATCCTGGGCTGTGAATCGACATGGGGTATACGTGTTTCTAAAAGAGCGAGCTTGGGTTGGTGTCTATCATTGTGAAGAATTTATTGTGCTTGTTTCTTATTAAAATCCATTTGTTGTTTCATAATTGGATAGGTTTGTCTTATACAAGTAAAATGAATAGTGTCCTTAATGTAGAGCATTGGATGATTATTCTGCCATTAAAATACAACTTGGAATGATACAAATAATTTAGAGAGCTGTGTTATTGTGTTATCTTTATTGCATTGTATCTTCATTACATGTTCTCTTTATTTATAGCCTTTTTCAGGAAGTTGGAGACATTTTTAAAAAAAAGATTTATATTTTAAATGTGAAAATGATGCCATTTTTCTGAAAATGCAAGAATAAAAATGTGTATATAAATATTCCCATTTTACATGCTTATATGTCAATCTCAATAATGTGAGCCACACATAGGGTAGTGGTTTCTACAGCCCAGAATGCCTCCATTCTGAGAAATTCCAATTTCAGAGTTCTGCCTTACTGTACCAAGCTTGTTGCCTCGTGTCCCTCATCTAATGGTACATTGAGAAATGTCCTCAATCAGTGCAGTGCAAGTACAAACATTAACACTCAGACTGCAGTGAGCAACTTCGGGGCAGCACAATTATGGTCAGTGCACTTCGAGAGACCTCTGAGCATTGTGTTCCCAAAGCAAGTGTCTGTCAGCTTTCTTATTGTTGTCCTTCACACTTTACATGTTGGCCTGTCCCTTTCACAAACAGACCCGTCCATCATTGACATACACCCATCTGACAATTGTGCATCCATACCACCCATTGCTCGTAAATATTGATTTTTAAAGCTATTGGCTTTTGATATTTGTGCTCATTACATTTTTTTGCCTTTTGGGAAATAGCTTGGCATGGTGAGAAGAGTAAGTTGTTTTCGGCCTTATTTTTTCCAAGCAATATATATTTCAGAGAAGAGGTACAAATATCCAAGGTGCATCTACTTATTATCTTCATTAGGGTTTATACATTTACGTTTAATTGCAGCCAGTGGAGACTTGCTTTTCTGGTGACCAAAGAAGCAAATCTATTGGGGTCTTAAGAATTAATGATGTGTGTGTTGGAAAAAAAAATGTCTTGCTTTATTGACTTTAATCAATGTTTTGGCTTTAATTAATTGTTCATCAGCAATCCACATTTTATTGGGCGCTTTTAAATACATATCCAGGCATTAGTGATGTCCCGAACGGTTCGCTGGCGAATAGTTCCTGGCGAACATAGCGTGTTCGCGTTCGCCACGGATGGCGAACATATGCGATGTTCGGTCCGCCCCCTATTCGTCATCATTGAGTAAACTTTGACCCTGTACCTCACAGTCAGCAGACACATTGCAGCCAATCAGCAGCAGACCCTCCCTCCCAGACCCTCCCACCTCCTAGACAGCATACAATTTAGATTAATTCTGAAGCTGCATTCATTTTTATTTTATTTTTTTGTGTTTGTGTTTATTATACATTAGCCTCCATAGCCATTAACCTGTGTTTATTATACATTATCCCCCATAGCCAGTAACCTGTGTTTATTAAACTTTATCCCCCCATAGCCAGTAACCTGTGTTTATTATACATAATCCCCCCATAGCCAGTAACCTGTGTTTATTATACATTATCCTCCCATAGCCAGTAACCTGTGTTTGTTATACATTATCCCCCCATAGCCAGTAACCTGTGCTTATTATACACTATCTCCCCCATAGCCAGTAACCTGTGTGTATTATACATTATCCTCCCATAGCCAGTAACCTGTGTTTATTATACATTATCCTCCCATAGCCAGTAACCTGTGTTTATTATACATTATCCCTCCCATAGCCAGTAACCTGTGTTTATTATACATTATCCCCCCATAGCCAGTAACCTGTGTGTATTATACATTATCCTCCCATAGCCAGTAACCTGTGCTTATTATACATTATCCCCCCCCCCCTCCATAGCCAGTAACCTGTGTTTATTATACATTATCCCCCCATAGCCAGTAACCTGTGTTTATTATACATTATCCCCCATAGTCATTTATCGTTGGTCCTAGGCAGCATGGTGCCTTAGGCCGGCCCAGAGAGAGAGTGAGTGAGTGAGTGAATAATATAATATATATGTTCAGAAACACTAAATAATGCTCTCTGGCCACACACACAGTCTGACTCCTTCTGGAGATGTGGCTAAGGCACAGATTTCACACTTCCTTCCCATTCATTCCATCATTTAGAGCTCTGACACTCTCAGCCAAACACAGCTGTCCATTGTTGCTCAGGCTAATACTTCTTTATTAAAAGCACCACATAAAAACATTAAAAACTGTTTAATGCTAAATGAAATGATGGTACCAGGGAGTTCCAGACACTAAAAAACAATTTAATGAGATGAAGTAGACACAGTGCCTACAGTGTCCCTTCAATATAAACACAGCCTTTTCAGAGAAAAGACAGTGTTTACATTACTGCCTAGGGACACCTACCGTGGCAGTTACTCAGACAGCCACTAGAGGTGCTCCCTGGTGCAAGTTTTGACGGTCTCAAGCAAGGAAGCGGATAAGGGGCGGGGCCAGCGCTCAAACAAAGGTGAGGTTTTATCCTATTTAAGGGGGCGGCCCCTTAAAAAATGTTTTTAACAGTATAGGATCAGTAATACACATTTGTATCCCTGACCCTATAATGTTCCTTTGACACTAATATTAACCTCGTCCTAATACTATCATGTAATACAAAAGATACATTACTATTAAACATGTATTAAGGAGAAAAGAAGTCAAGAACTGCTTGTCACGAACGTGGGCTATAGGCCCAGCCGAGACAGTGGGGAGAGTGTGGAAGTGACAGGGTTAATGACACCAGACCCCTGGTTACCTGTTGCTAGTCCCAGCAACCACTCAATTAACCCCTGCAATCCCTTCTACACTAACCCCCTAGTACACACTTTACTGCCACCACCAAGACTTTTAAACCCGGGCGTCTTAGGTTAACCCACACACAGGAGAATTATAGAATCACATTTCTACTATTACTGATCAAACGCATATAATTAACCCTTTTTGGTAATGTGTTTACCTGAGCTTTCCTCTGGAGAATGAAGCTCATAGAGAACAGAGACACAAGCTGATTAAGTAAGCATTTAATCTGACAAAAAAGATTCACAGTGCTGAGTACAAAATACAGAAATAAATGGCATACAGATAACACATTGCAAAACAGTACATAAAATAAAATAGGAGAAAACACAAGAAATTCCTTACATAGATTTACCCCATATAGAATTCTTCTGGGAGTCTTAGATGGTATTGATCTCCTAGAAGTTACTGACAAAAGAAAAATGAATAACTGAACTCTCTGGATAGTCCTGCACCCTCATTATATATCTAAACTAGTTGTTTCTCAGTGGGCAGACCCCTGGGGGGGATCAGAGGGGGTTGGTCTGGCAGTTTATTGCCCACTCTATGCAATTCCTTGTGTCCAGCTCTGGTGATGGCTATCTAGATGTTTTATGGTCTAGGCCTGGTGCAAGATCAAAGTCCACAATAAATGTCATCCCAAGGTTTACAAAAAACAACTCTTAGCATATCTCAACACACATCAAACACCAACTCATGCTTTTGGCATGACACTGCTCTTGATGTTTATTATGATGTCTCCAAGAAACCTTGATAATATTATTTTCCTGTAATGCAAAGTTTTCAGGTATGTCTGTCTGTCTATCTATCTATCTCTGCATATTTGTACATTCTGTATATCCCGTATGCTTGTTCTTGTCACTTGTCACAAACACTACTGACACATATGTATCATAACATACATTATAGCATGCATGTATGTTTTATCCAATGGGTCAGCAGGCATTTACCAAGCTTGTGTAAGTCTTCTACCTAATGCAAAGGTGTCTCTAGAAACCATATTGTTATGTTAAGTGTGAGTATGCATGGAGGTGCACCATTCTTTTTCTCTTTCATTTATCAGACTCATACAGTAAAAGATTCAGACAAATTGCTGAAAAATATGAACCATCCATCAAATAATTTTAGAACAAAGAAAATTGCTATAAACAATAGAAAGGCTGCCAATACTAGAGCCCTTCGTCCAATCAGCTGTATGGAAAACAACTACTTCTCCATGACAAATGTGAGAAAAATATATCTTTCCATCTGACTACTCAAAATGATGAACGTGCTATACATCACTCTTTTAACAACAGAATTAAAATGCATTTTCCTACCTTGGATAATAGGGGCTGATGTGGGCTACACTATAGTAAGGGTTTTAATAAACCTTATACATTCCATATCATGTCTCATACAAATGCCTCAATACAATATTTTTGGATACGCTTTTTAAATCATTTTACATTTTCAGATACATAAAAAAGCAAAATATGAATATATAAAAATTATAAAATTTTTACAAACATATCAAAATAGTAAAATCATTTTCAAAATATAAAATCATTTTAAAAGTTAAAATATATTAAATCAAGGTCAAAGTGATGAATTCAATACTCATGGAAACAGTTGCAATATGACAATTTCTTTTTCTATAGGTTTCAAATGCGTTATATGGCATTTGATTAATAACAAAATATACAAAAACTGCTTGCTTTAGCACAAATAAATGAAGGGCATACTGCCCCTTTAAAGCAATACGAATGTTCTTACAGAGGAGACATCTATAGGACTTTGCTCCTTAGGGAGAGGAGGTCATCTTGTGTCCCTGTGTATAAAATGGACCTTTGTTTTGTCAGCAGTAGAAAAAATAATTGTATTAAAAGAAAAACAGCAAGACACAGGGAGGGTGCATTACGTCTGTTCTATTCTTTGGCAGAATAATAGCACTAATTCCATTTTTTGGGCACTAATTTCAGTTTTCATGCAGGAAGCCTCTGGCTTTATGCCAATCCTGTTCCTAGACATTTTGCTACACCAGTACATTTTTATTTTTATTGCACTTAAAATTTTGTTTTTGTGAACCTGATATAAATTTATGTTAATTACTAGTATCTCGATCTACCACCTCAATTTAATATTTCTTCGGATTAGCTTTTCAAAATAATATTTGAATATTTTGTATGTATGATATATTTTTGACATTTTAATATTTTTAATAAAACATTTTAAAAGTTTATCTAAAAATATAAAAAAAAAATGTGAAAGGCTTATACAAAAATGTTAAATCAAAGACTACATGTAACGTGTAGATTTCAAATAAATATGTAACCATAAAAAAAATAATAATAATAAATTGCAAAGTGAACGCAAGACAGAGATAAATCACAGGTGAAATAATACTGTAAACAAGACATCAATCACTCAGCAGCAGTAACCCCTTAAAACCACTACTGCAAGGGGAACGGTTTGGCCCTAAGGGAGATAATCGCTTTAACAGTATTACAGCTGTAAGGAGCCTGAGTTTCCTGAGCTATTTCCATTTCAAATCTCATTCATGAAAACACTAGAGCTGCCAAGAATATTTCACTCCTGCGGCCTCCAGATTTCTGGAAGATTGTAAGTAAAGGATCATGGTTTAGCAAAAGGTAGTGGATAGCACGTATTTTCCCTACATACTGCAAAATGGAGAACCAATTTAAATGGCTTCTCTAAGACCAATATCAACTTTGCATCTTTGCAGAGTTTATAGTTTAGTGAGTGTCCCTATACAGAGTGGCTTATTACTAAGTGTTTGCAGCTATAAGTCAGCCCTTCTGGCTCTCTCATGTCCCTTTGTTGTGTGATAATCTAAATCGGGGTAGGCAACCGTTAGCACACCAGATTTTGTAGACTTCATCTCCCATGATGCTCTTACAGCCATAATGCTGGCAAAGCATCTGTTGAGATGTAGTCTACAACATCAGTAGTGTCGACAGTTGCCTACCGCTGATTTAAATAGCACATAAAGCATACTCACACTATGTGTACATTTCTATCTTCCACTACAGAAGCAAACTGCTTGAGCGCATGTTCCATTGGGGAATGATCTATTGCTGCACATATTCCAGGTCTCTAAACTGTGAAGTGGACTATGCATAATGTGATAATGGAACTGATGGCAGCTAAATGAATGGCAATGAGTGCAACAGTGGCCAAAGGATAACCTTCTTGTCCCATAAACTACTAATGGACAAACCTAAGCAACCATCTGTTTCAGAGATCATTGAAACCACCTCATACAGTTCCAACAAAATGATTACACTGTGATAGTTGCTTATATCAAATCTCTGATCTCTTCTAATGTTTGGTTGAAGAACAAGTGAACCTGTCAGCATGCTTTAATTGGATACAATAATTTAGTCACTAAATTCATTGTGGGATATTTACATTAAAAAAAAGCAGAAAGCTATACATAGAAAGGTAATTGTACAATAAACAAGACATTCACCATATATAGCAAAACAGAAAGATTTAAATGGGTTTTCAAAGAAATACAACATGGTAACTTACAACTGTATACCAAACCGATATGGAACTGAAAAGTTAAAGTATGATCTGACTCCCCAAATATTTAATCCAAGATTTATT
The DNA here is from genome assembly GCF_036172605.1 of Pelobates fuscus. Taxonomy (NCBI): domain Eukaryota; kingdom Metazoa; phylum Chordata; class Amphibia; order Anura; family Pelobatidae; genus Pelobates; species Pelobates fuscus. The sequence goes on from NC_086321.1 coordinate 159,828,173, forward strand.
AAGGGGGATATTTTATCTTTAGAGAACAAGACCTATTGGTAATGTTTGCTCTGAATCATATATGGACTGCATTATATTTTATAGTTGCTTTGGAAATAGGCAATCACAGTGATGCAGTGACTGTTCTACATGTGTACTTGATTACGAGCATCCTTGTGTGCTTCAACCGATATTTCGCAACTCATCAACACTATAAAAAGTACCCATACACATAACACATGTATCAGTTGACTAAAAACCTCAAGCATTGCTAAACCAATGTGTCTCCAGCTGCTTGGAACACTAGAATGAGAAAATAACAGATATAGGCCAAAAAAGGTTCTCATATTTGTTAATGATAGCGCAGCCCACACTGTCACTTCTTTGGGCCAACATTACACAAGTCCAGACTTGCAGAAGTGGCAATATGATAGGGTGCACTTGAGAATGTTAACGGTACGTTTGTGAAATAGTCTGCGTGTGAATAAAAGCAGCATTTTTATAGTGTCTTTGTACATTAGGAAAACTAATAGCACAAAATTAAGCTGTCAACACCCTGATTTTTTTTAAATTGCACACTATGTCAATAATTATCTGCATTGAACCGAAATATAAAGAAAATTTCAATATTTTTGTGTATCAGAAATATATGAAAGTATCCAGCCATGTAATATGAAAAATAGAAACATTTATTGAACATGATACAAGAAACATTGTACATAAGACAAAGACGCCTTAGTCCCCTTCAAAATAGGCACCTTTCAATGGGGATTTTAGTTTTGGGAAAAGCCAGAAGTCGCAAGGTGCCAAATCTTTCAACAGATTCTTGACCATCTTTGAAGCGTTTGTGCCACACTTTTATTTGCACTGCACTCATTGCATCATCCCCGAAAGTCTTCTGAATCATCCGAATAGTTACCATGGAGGAATGTTAAGGCTTAAAGGAACACTGTAGTCACCTAGACCACTTCAGGTCATTGAAGTGGTCGGGGTGCAATGTCCCTGTGCCACTTACTCCTGCAAAGTAAATCATTGCAGTTTTTTTTAGAAACTGTGATAATTACATTTCCGGGCTAAGACTGCCTCTAGTGCCTGTCAATCAGGCAGCCACTTGAGGTACTTCCTGGTGGCTATCCAACTTTTGGTCTCCTAACTGACGCTGGACACTCTGCATGAGGACATCCAGCATCATTAAAATCCCCATAGGAAAGCATTGATGCAGTGCTTTCTTATGGGGAGGGCCCAAAGCATATGTGCATTAGCCCCCCCGTCGAATGACGTCGGAGGAGGCAGAGCACCGACCCATTGCCAAGTTAGGTAATCTGGAATTGGGTGAGTAAATAAAAGGTTTTATAACCCTTTATGTGCCATGGGGGAGTTGGGGCAAGCAGATGTGGACCAGAGGGAAATATATATATTTGTATTCCTTACGCTATAGAATACTGATGTTGCTCTACTTGCTCGGTTATTTTGAATGCAACAGCCACACGGTCAATATGCTCACTCAACGGCGGCTTGCCCTTCACCCCCCCTCTTACTAGTACAGTGAAGTGGTCATTGTTCATGCATGCGCATTCCACTCCACACTGCTTCGTTTGGAGGTTACATTGATGTTTCCCAAAGTGTTCACGTTATTTTAACAACGGCTGGATTTTTTCTGGAAAGACCTTGTGTCTGTATGTATATACACATACATATGCAATTCTTTACTTAAGCAAAATTGACATGATACCCATATTATAACATGAATCTCAGGTTACATTGTGGCAGACTCAGACTTCCATCATTCTGACTTATTCCCAACATTCTCCATGCGTACTCAAGGTTATGCTGCCCCGCTTTCCTCTTTGTGTAAAAACATCAGCAATCTGGGAGCATCCTGTTACATTAATATCTTTAACATATCTAACAATTTAAAAAACACTTTTAAAACATTGTACTGTGATGGTAAAAACTGAATGTTATACTCATTTCTATTAATATGTTGAGTATGAAACTTTTTTATTTTATGCAAAATAATGGCTTACATATTCTTATGTAAGTTATATATTTACTATGTTTCTTTCTTTTGTTCTTTCTTTCTATGAAAATGCATTTCTCTCCTGATTATAAATGCATACATTTTTAATACTTTATGTGCCTGCCCTGATAAACATATTTAAGATTAACCGTGCAAATGACTTTTTCCACTTTCTAATTAACTGTAATATTAAAAGATAAAATTATAATTTGATGTTGATCATTTTTTTTGTTTTGTTTTTTATATTTTTTTACATTGTTCGCACAGTTGACCATGTATTTTAGTGCGTTCCCAAATATAAAAATAGGCAACTAAACACAGTAAAAGTGATACACGTTTTATTGTCATTTATATTATATTGAGTGAGTGTGTCACAGAGTTAAAGGACCACTATAGGCACCCAGACCACTTCAGCTCAATGAAGTGGTCTGAGTGACAGGTCCCTCTAGTGTGTTAACCCTGCAGCTGTAAACATATAAGTTTCACAGAAACTGCATTGTTTACACTAGGGTTAATCCAGCCTCTAGTGGCTGTCTGACTGACAGCCGCTAGAGGTGCTTCCGTGCTTCTCATTGTGAAAATCACAATGAGAAGATGCTGGACGTCCATAGGAAAGCATTGAGAAATGCTTTCCTATGGACTGTTTGAATGCGTGCGCGGCTCTTGCTGCGCATGCGCATTTGGCGCTGACGTCGGCTGAGGGAGGAGAAAGGTAAGTGTTTAACCCCTTTCGCCCCCTTCAGCCCAGCGGGAGGGGGGCCATGAGGGTGGGGGGGACCTAAAGACCCTATAGTGCCAGGAAAACAAGTTTGTTTTCCTGGCACTATAGTGGTCTGTTAAAGGGACATTCTAGACCCCTGAAGCACTTTTGCTTGCTGAAAAGCTTTATATATGAAGAGTTTGTCCTCTTTTTTTCCATTTTACAAAAAGTGCAGATTTCAATATAAATTTACACTTTTGTAAATAACGTGGTTACACCCCCCTGGATTTCAAGCAGACAATGGGTCATGTTACTTCCTGGTTTGGTTAGCTCAGTGGAACTAAACTCTAGAGACAACAATTGCCCAGAGCTCCTACCTTGCAAAGACTTCTCATTGAGCTGCATTAGAATGTCTGTGATTGGACAGCCACAGAAAGTCTGGGCGGCGCTAGATGGGGAGGGCTGGGAAAGGCAGCAGACAAGAGAATGTAGGTTTTGCAAGCTGTTTTTTAGATATAGCTCCAATGAAAAATGCATAATTAAATACATCCAAGTTTCCATTTGGGATATATCTACTAAACATTGATTTTAATTTATTTTGTATTTGGCAATTGGAGTTTCCCTTTATTTTCCAACTGAAGAATTGGTCAACCAGCTAATGCAATGCACATTGATTAGGTCCAAACCAAAATTGCTAAGAAGGACATGATATTTTAGTTAATAGGGCATTGCACTGTTCACAATTCCTCTGCATATATATGGCTGTCTGGAACAAAGGCTAAAGGGGTGTAAAATGAGAGTAGTAATGTGTTATTGTAGTCAACAATATATTGCAAAATGTATTAATCAGGTCGATTAATGTGATTCATAAGCCCAACAACATATATTTATTACTATATAACACATTTATTAGCATACATATATTTGTATCACATCATAATTAATTATGATCTGCCATAATATGAGCAGAATTAATACTGTTCACCATATATACTGAATATGCAAATATCATTTAGTAAAAGAATTGCTACCACCATGTGGTCACATACTTCATTTCAAGTACTAGTGCAAACAGTGAGTTCATGATCTTAATTAAACCGGGGAGGAGGGGACGCATCAGTATGGTGAAATTTTTACAACTAATTTCTTAATTTAAATGCATGTAAATAAATGGCTCTGGGGGTTTGTAAAGTAGCTGTGCAATTACCAAGTCTTTTAAAATACAAAAATGAAATGGAATTTAATTTTGCACAGATTTTTCTCACCGCCTCGTACACACACATTTTCTACATAGTTTGGAAATGTATTCCCATATCTTCTGGGAGAGCACAGCATTACCCAGGTCATTAACCATTGAAATGAACTTTGATGGAAGAATGGAATAGAAAATGGAAAATAATCGTGTTCTATCTTATTTCCGTGCCAACTGTAAGCTGTTCTTTCATATTGAAATTGGTGAGTATTATGTACAGCTTCTGCTACAGAATCTCATATTAACACACAAAGAGGCTTTCTACACGTTAGATCAATATGGGTCACAAATTTATGATACGACATCTAAAGCAAGCATTAAATAAAAAACGGTGCTTCAGTGAGTGCTGAATAATTCAGAAGGCTTGTTTTTTAATAGTTTTCGGATACATCCAACACAAATCCAATATGTTTCATCCCATAAGATATATTTTGGAAAGAGCAGTAGAAAATTGCTACAATATCTAAAAAAAAAAAAAAAAAGTATACTAACAACTAGATTAAGTATACTTGCAATTTAAACGCACAATGTAAAAAATACAAAAATGCAAAACAAAAGCAAAGAACCAAACAAAATACAGATATTCTGTTACAGTTTCTATAACCCTTTTGAGAGGGGAACTTATCAGGCGTAATATGACCTATTGGGCATTTTGGAGAAGGCCCCCCCTCTCAATGTGCTGTGAAAACTGTATAAAAGGTTTTACATTCCTGAAATCGTGTGCCAGGCGAATCTCCCGGCACTACTTTTCCACACCGCCTCCTTATGTAACTGAGGCAGGGCACGGTCTATTTCCAGGTTTCTCATAGAAGAAGCCTATGTTTGGATCAATTTGTAGGCTCAGAGCGCATGTGTGCACTCCGGGTTGGTCAGGGGATAGTGGGAGGCGGAGAGAGGGAGTGGAGAGGTGGAAAGCTTATTTAAAAAAAAAAAAAATTAGCGACAAAGGGAGGCAGGAAGGAGCACCCACAAGGAGAGAGGGTGGGAGGGGAGATCTATCTTTCCCTTGCAGGTGCTCTGCAACTAGCCCACAGCACACATTTAAGAAATATCAGTATGTGCAGTGTTTCAAGCGGAGTCGTTTTCCTACATTGCCCATTATGGCCATTTTTGTTTTCTGGTACAGTGGCTAATATCAGTAAAATAGCCATTTAATAGAACAGGAGTAGCCCTATGCCTTTTTATCAATGTCAGGAAAAGGTCCGTGGGGAATTTAATGTGTTGTGAATTGATTAACCCTTCTAATGTCCGAGCAATGTGCAGCATGTTTTGAAAAGGTTTAATAAGCTAAGTAAGCATCAGAACATAAATCATATTTTCATAGGTTCAACAAATGCAGTGTAAAATGTCCAATACAAAGTATTGTGTATGAGCCACTGCTTTTATTTCTTTTAAAGAAATATATGAGACGTTCACAGGAAAAGAAGAACGGAAACATTCTAAAACCTTATCTTTTAAAAAAAAAATAATTAAAAAAGAGATGTGACATTGTCAATTTCAATAGCTTTATATAATAATATCCTAACTCAAATAATCCATTAAGAGAATGTTTCCTGCTTTTGGTTGAAATGGGTGTCAGGATATATGGATAGTGTGTTTTGGTTAGATTTAAACTGCACAATAATACAACAAATGTCATGGAAAAAAAGTAAGCAGTATCAGAATATTCTTAATAACTCGGAAAGAAGCAAAAAAGTAAAACCGTGCAATGCAGTCCAGACACTTGAACGGGCACAAAAAGGCAACCAGACCACTTCAGCTCATTGAAGTGGTGTTGGTGCAGTTCCCTGTCCTATTAACACTGCAATGGTAATTATTGCAGTTTCTGAGAAACTCCAATAATTGCGTTGCAGGGTTAAGACTGCTTCTTATTGAGTCTACTAAATAAAGAGAGAATTACAGGGAATTGAGATGGTAATTTTCAACTTAAAGGGACACTCCAGGCACCCAGACCACTTCTGCTCATTGGAGTGGTCTGGGTGCCAACTCCCACTACCCTTAACCCTGCAAGTGTAATTATTGCAGTTTTTCATAAACTGCAATATTTACATTGCAGGGTTAACTCCTCCCCTAGTGGCTGTCTGTTAGACAGCCACTAGAGGTCACTTCCTGGGTTCTAGCACAGGAAACCTGTGCTAGAGCGTCGCTGGACGTCCTCACGCTGTGTGAGGACCTCCAGCGTCGCTCAAAACCCCATAGGAAAGCATTGAAATGATTTTTCAATGCTTTCCTATGGGGAGACGTAATGCGCATGCGCGGAATTTCCGCGCATGTGCATTAGGTCTCCTCGGCCGGTGAGCGAGATTAGTCTCGCCCACCGGCCGATGTAATCATTAGGAGGAGCGTCGCGGAGGCGGAGACAGCGGCGAGGGACATCGCCGCTGTCCCAGGTAAGTGACTGAAGGGGTTTTCACCCCTTCAATAACCGGGGATTGGTGGGTGGGAGGGAGAGGGACCCTCCAGTGCCAGAAAAAAGGATAGTTTTTCTGGCACTGGAGTTTCCCTTTAAGCCAAAAGTAGCCGAGTTGGAAAAATTATCCTATTCAGCTGCATTATATCGACCTCAAGTTTGAAATTCCCACCTCAATTCTCTGCAATTCTCTCTTTATTGAGCAGACCTTTATAACACCAAGTTCCCACCAACAGTACCATGCATGCAAGAGATACATTCGCAGCACAGCATCTATATCAGGCAGGTACATTTTATCACTTTATCCCCTTAAGGACTGAGCCAAATGTACACGTTGTGAACAGAACAAAACGTAAACAAAACCTGGCATTTGCACTATATGTCTGTCCAACCGTAATTCACCTCTTTCATATTAAATGCACCCCCTCCCCCCCCCCCCCTTTATTATATATCATTTAATTCAGGGGAAACAGGGCTTTCATTTCTTTCATTTTCATTTCTGCATACTTTTCATTTTCCCAGCACAATTGAGTGAAAATGGTTTATTTTTCTTGGTGAATGATGATTCAATAATTATTTATACTTCATTGTTTGAGTATTCTAAGGGTGTTTAAATAAAACTGCACACCACAGAATTTACTGTATTTCCTTTATCAAATAAAAATTATACATTTGATTTAATACAGAAAAAATAATCACAAAGTTAATCAGTATATCATATGGTAATATGAAAAGTTCCTTGTCTGATGTACACAGAAAAGAAAATATAAGCAAAAAGGTACAAGTAACAAATAACACACCTGAAATAGATATAAGTAGAGAAATATAAATATATATATTTGTAGTAAATGGAAAAAATATGCACGCTCCGGTCTTTTAAAGAAAAACAATGATGCTTTAATCCATCAGAGGGTTTACAGCTTTACTGATCAACGTTTCGACCTGTTCGGGTCTTCCTCAGGATCAACCAAGACCCGAACCAGTCGAAACGTTGATCAGTAAAGCTGTAAACCCTCTGATGGATTAAAGCATTATTGTTTTTCTTTAAAAGACTGGAGAGTGCATCTTTTTTCTATTTACTATTTATAATTAGCGTGGGATTGCACCAGGGCATCTAATTAACTATCTAAGTACCAGCAAGGGTGAGTGCCATTATATAAATATATACTATATATATTTATGGCTAATATTTACATACCACAGGTTAGTGAAAGTAGGCACAACACCCTAATGTTTTGGCTCCACCTGTCTTCTTCAAGGACAAGGGATGGCATGCATAGGCAATTTTCATATTGCCATAGGATATACTGATTTACTGTGTGATTCATTTTGTGGATTAATTAAAATATATCATTTTCATCACCCTCAGAAATATCAAGAATGGATGCAACTTTCTGTTATGCGACACCAATTCATAAAAATGTGCTAAGATTTTTATTGCCTAACCTAGATCAGCATGCCCTAGCTGTTATGGCAGAGTGTGCTGTTTGTAACTTTCCGTGCACAACTAAAATAAAGAATTAAAAAAAAAAAAAAAGTGTATATATATATATATAATTTTATGTAACAAAATAAATATACTAAAGCGTTATTGGTGTGCAGCAGAGTTTGTTTATTCTTTGTATTTGTTGTCTGGTGAGGAGAGCAAGTCTTGGCTACCGTACCCTAAATATCTATATACACGCATAGGAAGGGTCTGTGTTTTCTAGTCAGGTTTGTCCCTATATATTTGTATTAATGTATATATTCTAGGATGTCTCCTAGTTCAATGACTCTGATCCTTTGTAATGCTATGATTAGTCATTGGTTAGGCTGCATTGGCTTCTTACATGTCTAATAAAGCACGGGAGTACTGTTTGTCCTTAACCTATTGATTCCATGATTTCAGTAATGCTCTGTGCATACATGTGAATATTTTATTAAATACAAATATACAGTGTTTGACTCTCTGTGACTTTGTACTGTATTTAAATGATAAATAAATTGTTCTTATCAGTATAATATAGCAATGTATGGTTTGTAGGAGAGAAAGGTCACCTGCTTCATTTTGTCTGTTGTGTCATTTAACAATATCATTCAACTGTGTGGTGACCTGCAGGTTACTGCTTCTGCCTATTCTTCTAATGGTGTAGAAAAATAATGGATATAGTAAACTTGGATTGCTGGTGGTAAATGCTCTGCTACATGTAATTAGAGACATTTATTTAATATTGGTAGTAGAATAGGCACGAGTATGCAGTAATTTTAACAAAGATTAAACTGTTTAACTAGCAAGAGGCACATTAGAGTATTAAGGCTAAAGTAGAATGTACAGCCGTTCATGGGCCTGTGACCCAGCAGGAGCATGTTTGACCACAGACGTCAAAGGCATGCCTTGCAGGCTCCAGACGTGGTGCTTTATGGGCAAGCCCCACTTCCCTGAAAATTACACACATTGAGTGGAATATTGTAAAGCACTTATAACTTTTTTTTTGTCTATGCAAGACTCTTTTCTCTTTTACTTGTATAGTAAATATTTAGCAGTCAACTCAAGTCTAGGCACAGACGGGGCACACAATGCATTGGAGGAGGGGGAAAAAATCAGAAACATCCACCTTTCTTTATGTTCTATTTCCTTATAGAAATGTACAAAGAACAGAAATAATAACCGTAATTGAAAGACAGCCAAGATTAAGCTGTTAACTTCCAGTAATACTTTTATTTGTTAAGGGCCAATATATTCTCCATCCTCACCCCATAAGAGGAGGAAATAAGATGAAATAATCCACACCCAAGTAAACTGGCCCAAACCAGTCGATTATCATTTACGGTACTTATATCTCTGGTGTTCCCACAGATTGTGATTTTGTCTCTTTAGTGCAGTTCTGATGCATAGTGATTGTACACAGTGTGTGGATAGGATGAGGTATGGTGTAATGTAATAATATCTCAGTGTCCAGAAATGCACTAATGATGCTATGCGCCTATTTGCTGTACCATATTGCGCTCAAGGTTTAACAATGATACTATATGAGAAGTTTTTGATAGGGAACCACTGACGTGGTGTGAGGATGGACAGGGCATGGAGAGGATTGGGAGAAATAACTCCAAGTAAGTTTTAAGCTTAATTTACAGTTTAAAAAAAAAATAGTGGAGGAGATGACAAAGTCACATATAATTATTAGGTAAAGTTAATCTAGAAAAAAGATTTGGAGTAATCCTGTCTGCTACATAGAGGTAAAGAGACTATCAGGGTCATTCACTAAAGTCCCCCAGCTTCCAGGAACATGCAAGGAGCATTGCTGAAGCACTCACTGTATGGTTTTAGTGCCTGCTGCACAGCGGGAGTGTGTTTATTGAAACGTTCGCACTGGGCTAACCCGGGACAGTTTACTGATGTCCCAGGTGCGGGACATCATGGAAACTAAAGCAGGACGATGAGATAGCATCCCAAAATCGTGACTGTCCCTTCTAAAGCGGGACAGTTGAGAGGCAAGTACTAGCACATAATTCAATTTAATGTGAAAATATACTTCATGTTAAAATGGACACATGTTATCCTATCATCTTATTCATTGTTTTTAGTGAGAGTTTGGCTATGAGGCTGCTCTGGTTTTGTACCCTGTAAAGAAAATCATTTGTCCGTCTTTAATTCTTTCTGTGACTGCAGAGGACCTACCATACATTTTTGTAGGTAAGATGTTAAATCTGTATTTTAGCCACAAGAGAAAGACATGGTCTGTTCACATTGGGTGTACTATAACAATAATTTCTACAGGGTTATTTACTAAAGTGTGACGTTTAGGAAATTAAAAGTGATTCTACCATTTTGGGCCAAAGTGGTCAAATCAACAACAGACAAATTTGGTATTTTTACCTAAAAATGTAAATTAAAATACTGACAATTCACACTTTCACAATTCACAAAAAAAACCTCTATATTCTAGAAGCACTTTTAGGAAGTTTAATTCACAGATATGGTATTGTTTCTTACAAATGGCAGAAATTAACACATTTGTGTATCTTTTTTTTCCTCATATCTATTGTATGTATGTACAATATTTTTTTCTGATTGTAAATTAATGTATCTAATTCTGCCTGAAATATGGGATTTTATGTCATTTCTAGAAGTTAGTTTCTCAGCAATATTTTTGTAAACTACACATTTAAATGTATCATTGTTATGTAGGAATGAACAAAACTGCTGTTTTAACAATGTTATACTGTATTTTTTTTTATAAACAGAACTTGGTAGTTAAGCAGTTTATATACATATTTAAATGGGCAATCCAGGCTAGATTTTACTCATTCTTTGTTTAATGTGTTAGCAATTTGTATTGTGTTTGTAGCACTATTAACAAAGCAAGAAAAAGAAACAGTAAAACGCATCATTTATAGGCGAAAAAATCTTTAAAACTCCATAAATCAGCTAATGCAGTAAAACATAATTCAATTAATGAATATGAGGCTGGTAAATGAAGCAATATAAAATATTTGCCAACCAAACTCTACCAAAAATTCATAGTTCAGTAAGTAAGCCTCCAAATCTCAAAAGTCACAAAAGAATGAACTTTAATGTTGACACTCATATTTACTGTTTAGCAGTGGGGAAAATCACGTTGACGTTGAAAAAGCTACATATGGCGCATACACAAAACTCACTGCACTTTTTTTTGCTTCTGATATGTCAGGAACAAACATTGTTCTTCTGTTGTAACACAGTCCAAACCTCCCTATATCACGATTTCTTATGTAATATATGACAACAGAGAGACTGAAAAATGCCTGCAGCTGTGAATGCATTGAAGCTTTTGATGGGATGATATTATAGATTTTAGTATATAGAAAGACTAGGGTATTAAGAGAAGCTAGAGAATTGGTTGCCAGGAGCAGATGCCCTCAGGCCCTATGTTAATCTTCAGATGCATTATGCACCACACATAAATGTCACTTATTACAAATTAATTTCCCATCACCCTCCACCGCATGCAGAATCGGTATGGACTCTACAAAAAAAAATTAAAAGCATTCTACTGTTAAACACAGCAAGCATATGTATAATCTATAAATTACATACCACACAGTTATTCACATGACTGATACACATGTAAACCAAACATCTTCAATTCATTTACCCTCACACACTCTAAGAACTATTATGCAGGAATGATGAGCAGAAACAGTACTATTTGCCTTTACACAAGGACATGCCACCAATTGCCTTTCCACAGCTACCATCAACTTCCAGATCAGCACACAAGCACACACATCATCAGTTTTGCACACACCAACACCCCACCAACTCAATTTACAAGGAGACAAAACAATTTAATTTACATACACTTGCACATACATACACACAAACCAGACGAAATACAAGAAATCCATCTGCATAACTTTTCTTTCCGGCTCAGTAGTAAGAATGGCTGAGTAGTTATACACAATATGTCATGTAGTACAGATTAACACTTTTTTTTTTCAATTTGACAATTTTTATTGTTTTGAACATTCACGGGGTACAGAAAGGAAGAGGGAAGACAAGGGGGTTATTTTGCTTTATACGTACATTTGGTAAAGCCCCGTAGGGGGTCTGATAATCTCTCCCACATCTCTCTCTCCATGGTGACCCACATTGTCTCACCCATTTGGTAGGTACATTTGCAGCGATCTCCACGAGTCCCACATATCCCATGTTTTTAGGGTGGTGTGATTTGGTGGGAACAGTGTTTTTAATCCTTTCTCATATGAACACTGTGACACATTTACACTTTAAAGGGTTACACCAAGCAACATGACCACATCAGTGTTTCCAAGTGGCCATGATGCTTGGAGTCTGTATGTGCAGCGTTTTGGTATGAGACACTGCCAGTGGCGTACTAAAGTGAGGGGTAGGGGGGCGGTTACTTAGGGGTGTGCAAGCTGTGTGGCCGACACAGCTCACACATGGCCGGGTGACAGTAGTGCAGGGAGGGAAAATAGAGCAGGTACCCGGGTGGAGGATTTCATTATTCTCCACCCGGGTCTATGAACAAAATAGTCAGGCGGACGGGCGCAGAGCTCACCGAGCAGCGGGGGGCTGATCTTATCGCGAGGTGGAGGTGGGGCTAAAATGGCGGTGGAGGCAGGGCTAAAACAGTGGTGGAGGCGGGGCTAATACTTACCAGAAACCCCTGGTAACTGCTGCACAGGAAGTGGGAAGCAGGAAAGAGTCCCTGATACCCCACCAACTTGACTACAGGAGCTGCACTGCCTCCATTCCCCCCTTCCAGCCATAATGGAAATAGGTAATTGTCTGTGTGTCTGTCTGTCTGTGTGCCTGTCTGCCTGTGTGCCTGTCTGTCTGTCTGCCTGTCTGTCTGACTGTCTGTGTGCCTGCCTGTGTTTGTGTGCCTGCCAGTATGTGTGTCTGTGTTCCTGCCTGTCCGTGTGCCTGCCTGCCTGTCTGTCTATCTGTCTGCCTGTCCATCTGTGTGTCTGTCCATCTGTTTGCCTGCCTGTCTGTGTGCCTGTCCATCTGTCTGCCTGACTGTCTGCCTGTGTGTGTGTGTGTGTGTGTGTGGCTGTCTGCCTGTGTGTGACTGCAACTGTGTGTGTGACTGTCTGCCTTTTACTGAGTGTGTGTGTGTGTGACTGTCTGCCTGTTCCTGTGTGTGTGAGTGTCTGCCTGTTACTGAGTGTGTGTGACTGTCTGCCTGTAACTGTGTGTGTGTGTGTGTGTGACTGTGTGCCTGTAACTATGTGTGTGACTGTTTGACTGTAGCTGTGTGTGACAGGTGCAGGGATTTTGTAAAAGGGGGCAGGGGTTTTTGATTGGGACAGGGGGCTTGTATAAGTTGGACTGAGCAGGGGATTTGTGGAAGGGGAATGCAGGAGTTTCGTAATAGTAGGGCACTTTGTAGAAGGGGGGCAGGACAGGGGTTTTGTAGGAAAGGGGCAGGACAGGGATTTTGTAGAAGGGGGCTGACAGGGGCTTTACAAAGTTTACAAAAATAAAAAAATTAAAACATTTGCAGGCATGTTTTTTTGCTTTAGGTACGCCCCTGGACACTGCACATACAGAGATATTTAATGATGCTGCCATTGCTGTAACTCCACCTACAGTAGACTCATTAGTTGATGCTCTCAGCCAATGAATGAGCAGCAGGATTGACATCCAACTTCTGCAGCTCTGCAGAGCCTGGATTTCTCTGAGCCTGCTGCAGAGGAGAACCTGCATCTTCCGGGTACTCACTACAACTACACTTATATCCAGTTTGCCTCTGGCCCCTCCTTTTTCTAATCCGACTAACTTTATCTCACACTGTAAAAAATACTAATAGAGATTTTATTCACCCCTACATCCCCTGAACTACGAGCCATCAGTAAAAAAAAACATACTTTTGTTCCAAAAGAATTCAAAAACAAATAGTATGTAACAGATGTTGGTAAGTGCATAACAATTTATGTCTAAAAACATACGAGAAGAAAATCCACGAGTTATTTTTGATGCTGATTGTGAAAGCTCGTGAACGCTTGCAAGTGAGAGAGGAGAGTAGTTGTTACAGAAGGTGTAACAGGCCCCAGGGTGAAGTGAGGTCTGTAAAATCCTTCCTGTCACTATATTTAATGATCTACCAAGGGAACTTTACACATAATTTAGAACTGGTATGACCTTTTCAGTAGAATACAAATATTCATCCCGGTAAACTCCACATCTGTAGGACATATCCACAAGAGAATTTGTAGATGTTACAGCTAGATAGTGCTGTGTTTTGGTTTTTATTTATTTATATATATATTAATGCAGTGGCTGGTATTTGAACAATTATCTAGTAGTGAGTTATGTCCGTGTTTCCTATCACATAAAAAACATGGAGTGCGTGACATGTGAATATCTGTGACACATCAGCTGTGCAGATTGTGGAAGAATGAACCGAGTATGAGACCTTCCAGTCACTGGCAGAACGATGATCTATGCCTCTCGTGTGACATAAACCTAAGGAGTACCCACCTGGACACCATATGTTAATGCAGCTGCTGCAAAGGAAGAAAAAAAAACTGTATACATTTTTACATAATTTTAGCAATTTATCCCTGTGTTGGTCAAACTTAAATTACAATACTTAAATTATGGAAAAATGCTATTTATATCCAAGCTGCCTTGTACAATATTGCGTTAGGCTTTGATGAGTGAACACCTGCAATTACAAGAAAAACAAGGGGGTAATTTTTTTGTAAAGCATGAATTGTTTAGAACTGAGAATGGAATTGCAAATTTTAGGGGAAAAATATAAATGAGAAGTCTTTCATTCATTTTCCAGCTCACATATTTTGGTCTCTTTGATGAATAACAAAACATAGTGTAGATGAATAAAAGATGCCCATGGTGTAGATTTAGATGTCTCAAAAAGAAGTGTGGGTTATATTAAAAAAAAAAAACTAAAATGAGAATTCAAGATGAATTCAATGTGAATTTTCAATTTAAACACAAAATAGCCAAACTGAACAAATTCTCCCAGACAGGTATGCTTCCAGTTTTGGCCAGTTACGCCTTAAATTTTAAATTCACTTTGAATTCACCTTGAATCCTCATTTAATGAATACGCCTTTAAATCTCTTCCAAGTAATCCTAACTCATGGGCCATTTCCCAACAGTGTTATTAGTCTAAAATCCCCAAATGATTTGATTGTGCAACAAAAGATAAATATGTTCAACACTGAAAGCCTTTGTTTCCAATGCAATACAGGAAAACATTTTTATTTATTTTTTGCCACCAAGGAGAGTCTGGGAGCAACTCAGTACCTTAGTGCACAAATCTGCTAGATATATTGCTTGTTTCTACAATGGCATAAAGTCACGCTAATGTATACAGCTGAGTGGCACAGACAGTGCAGTTAACTGCTTCTGGTGAGATATTTTGGTTATGTGTAACATGGTACCTGTGGGGTTTTGCTTTGTACATGTTGTGTAAAAGCTGGTTGTACTTAGCAGTATATTTTAGTGGATGAACATGCCAGTTCTTTAAAGGTAGATTCCTAATTTAAAAGGCCATTTGGGGATTTGAAATATTTGTGTTTTATTTGTGCAGATATTTCACGATGAGCCTATAAAAGATTTTTTAAAAATGGGAAAAAAAACAGCGTATAAATTATTTAAAAAGTAATTTAAAGTACTGGAATCAAAGCAAGTGTGCAGATGTGTAGATTTTCAATATTTAAACTTTAAGCATAATCTGCATAAATTAAAATGGTTGACATGTTTTGAACACTGTAAATATAGAGTGAGCTTTGCCCACCAGTATTTATTTTGCTCTTTTGTCATATGTAAGCCTCTTTTTATGCTAAGTAGAAAGTAATTTTGCAATAGAATAAACAGACAGTCCAGACCCATAAAGAGTGTGCCCTTTTTTTTCATTTCACAAAAAGTACAGATTTCAATAGAAATTGCCACTTTTATAAATTAAGCTTGTTACATCTCTGTCTTTCAATCAGACAAACGGTCCTGTTACTTCCTGGTTGTTTAGCTCTGTGGAGCTGAACTCAGGGCCAGATTAACATACAGGCTAATGTATTTCCTATTTTTAATTTACTTTTCACATGATCTTGCTTTGTGCAGGGGGAATTAAGTGTGTTAACTTAAGAGAAATGTAAAGGAACTTGTGTGGACTGGCTGACCATACTGTGTAAATCAAGCATGTCAAACTCAAAGTTTGGATTGGGCCACATAAACAAGGTACTGCCGCACTGTAACTTTTCATAGAAACGTAGGTTTATTTTTAAAAGTACAGTATGACCCCCCCCAGCATCCCCCTCTACTAAACCACAGCACACCCTCTACTAAATCTCAGCCCCTCTCTACTAAACCACATCACCCCCCTCTACAACCCTGTGACAAATCTGATCCTCCCGCTGACACACACACACATATAGTGAATATGTGTGTGTGTGTCAGCGGGAGGATCAGATTTGACAGACACACACATACAGACACACTGACACATACACACATACTCACAGACAGACACACACATACTCACAGAAACACACTCACTGACAGACCCACACATACTTGCTGACAGACACAGACACACACACACTCCCTGACAGACAGACACACACACACACACAGACAGGCAGACACACACTCACACAGACACACACACACACACAGACACACACATACTCACAGACAGAAACACACACACATACTAACAGACAGACACACACACACTCACTAACAGACACGCACATACTCACTGACAGACACACACACATACTCACTGACAGACACACACGCACTGACAGACAGACACACACATACTCACTGACAGAGACACACACATACTCACAGACACACACACACATACAGACAGACACACACATACAGACACTGACAGACACACACACTGACAGACACACACACTGACAGACACACACACATACTCACTAACAGACACACACATACTCATTGACAGACACATACGCACACACACACACATACTCACTGACAGACACACACACATACTCACAGACAGAAACACACACACATACTAACAGACAGACACACACACACTCACTAACAGACACGCACATACTCACTGACAGACACACACACATACTCACTGACAGACACACACGCACTGACAGACAGACACACACATACTCACTGACAGAGACACACACATACTCACAGACACACACACACATACAGACAGACACACACATACTCACTGACAGAGACACACACATACTCACAGACACACACACACATACAGACAGACACACACATACAGACACTGACAGACACACACACTGACAGACACACACACTGACAGACACACACACATACTCACTAACAGACACACACATACTCATTGACAGACACATACGCACACACACACACATACTCACTGACAGACACACACACATACTCACAGACAGAAACACACACACATACTAACAGACAGACACACACACACTCACTAACAGACACGCACATACTCACTGACAGACACACACACATACTCACTGACAGACACACACGCACTGACAGACAGACACACACATACTCACTGACAGAGACACACACATACTCACAGACACACACACACATACAGACAGACACACACATACAGACACTGACAGACACACACACTGACAGACACACACACTGACAGACACACACACATACTCACTAACAGACACACACATACTCATTGACAGACACATACGCACACACACACACACATACTCACTGACAGACACACACACATACTCACTGACAGACACATACATACAGACACACACACTCACACACACACACACACACACATACTCACTGACAGACATATACATCAGAAACACTGACAGACACACACACACACACACTCACCAACAGACACACACACATACTCACTAACAGACACACACACACACACACTTACACATTCTTGCACACACATTATTTTCTTTATTGCTCCTTACCTTATGGAGCTGATGTGGGGCATCTCCCTGGGGTCCTACCGGTTTCTCACTGCTCCCTCGCGCGGTTTAGTGATGTCCGGTGCTGGAATATGACATCATATTCCGGCACCCGGCTTCACTTCAGACGTTGCGCGCGAGGGAGCAGTGAGGAGCAGCAACAAGAGGTGTATGTTTTGAGAAAATGGAATATTAAAGCTGCCAAATGATGACACAAGACTGT
The DNA here is from genome assembly GCF_036172605.1 of Pelobates fuscus. Lineage (NCBI taxonomy): Eukaryota > Metazoa > Chordata > Amphibia > Anura > Pelobatidae > Pelobates > Pelobates fuscus. The sequence continues at coordinate 159,846,196 of NC_086321.1, forward strand.
TAGAGATAGAGTTCCCATTCTCCATTCCTTCTGCAAAACATTTTAGAGCAAGAGCATGTAAATAGTGATGAATGGGTCTATTCCATGGACCTGGAGCTGCAGCTCCATTAGCTCATGCTAACTTGGCCCTGAACTGTACTTTGTGACATCACACGTCTCTTCTCCTGTCTGATATTTATTTAAGAGACTTTGTACTTGCTCATAATTTATCCGAGACAGATTGAAAGATTAGTGAACTATTACTCGACCTTGATTGAATCTTTTATTGAATATTCTCCATAAATTGACGAATTACTGCAGTTCAATAGAAATATGTATGTAGAGTAGGACAAACTTCAGCATGTAGTAATCGTTTATATTTATAGCCTTTCTGCATGTTAATGTACATGTGCATCATCCGGATATATTTGTGTTAAAGGTGATTTATTAAATATAATTTATCTTGTTTTCAGCTTTTTAGTGCAGCTGCCTATTTCCCTAAAATTGTGTTTCCTTGTTCAGGGCATTGCTTCCCCAGTAGTATAATTAATTAATGCGTTGTGCTTGTGCTGCTTGAGAGACATGTGGGACTGGCTGGCATGGAGAGCACTGACGTGTCTGGGTGTGGACCAGCAGGAGAAAGCATTGACTTACACACACACTATATTGCTTTCTTGACATTCCAATCCAAAACCCTTGGCATTATTATGGAGCTGGCCCCCGCTGTTTGGCTGTGAGAGCCACTACTCTCTAGGGAAGGATTTCCACAAGATTTAGATTGTGTCTTTGGGAGTTTATGCCCATTTAGCAAAAAGAACATTTGTGAGTTCTGGCACTGAGACCAAGAAGCTTCAGAGGCCTTTCACCACTCCTGCTGACACTTTGCACATATTGAAGTGAGGCTTGTGTTCAGCCTGTTCCTGATTTTGGGCTCGTGCCCCACTGATCCAATTTTGTGCCCTTGGTGTCTCATATCTGGTGACACCAGGCAATCGGCCCCATTCAGAATAGCCCTTGTGTATCATTCTATGGACTCTCACTGTGCTGAAGGACCATGTAGCGAGTGCTTCAGCGGCGCTTTGTGCATGGTCTGCCTTGAGTGGCGTTTCCATGTTGGGCAATTCCAGCAAGGCAAGATACATCACTAGCATGCCCCTCTAGGACCGCCCACCCCTCAACTTTAGGAGGTTTTGTTCTGAGCAGGTTTGTTTGCTTTTGTATATGTTAATGTGTGTGTATGTATTAATCTGTATTTATATACATGTGGGTAATACTATTGGTATTAACATATATCTGGTATCTTGAATTGACTCCTATTTGCCTTGCCTGGACAAACACTTTGGGTTATTATTGTGTATTTTAGCCCATAATTATATTATTTTTAATTGTGGTCTGTCTTAAGAATCTCGGTATTACCTTAATTTGCATCTATGCTTCATCGGATGTTTTCACTTTTAAATATTACCATTTGCCAAGACTTGTTATACATCTCCCAGACAGCATACAATTTTATTCCTTACACAGTTTAGTTATTCAAATTAATTGGTTGTGTTTTTATAACCAACGGAATTTCATTTCTCTTCTTTTTTTCTATTTATAATTTATAATTGGATAATTGGAATTTTCCAGTTTTCAAGAACATTAGGTCGGGGTTGGGGTTGGGGTACAGAAAGAAGAGAGAGGGGGGGAGACAGGTCATGGGGGATCACATGGTTATTTTACATGGTCATTTTTGCGTCATATTACACATATCATTTATATAATTGCCTTAAATTTTTCGGTTCAATACAATCATAATGACGTACTTGTGCAATATACATTTGAGTGTAATACAATTTCTGGTATTTTTAGTCGGGAGTGTTTCCATGGATAGGATCAGAGGTGTGTGCCCATTTCTGATGTGGTATCATCAATGTGGAGTTTGCTTCTGCTGAGGGGGATATGCCTCTTTACATTTACTATTAGTTAATTGTCGATACTTCCCTCAGTATCATTTGGTTGGGGGTTCACTCACTAGTCTAGGTAGTGGGCTGGTTGGCATCTGACTCACGCGTCGTGGGCCTTGTACATGCCTCCCATGCCCTGTGTGCTTCTCTGATGCTTTTGCGTTTGCCGAATTGTACTGTTGACATTACTCCCAATTTTGGTCCACCTGCTTTATCAGATTGTCTAGTGTAGGGGGTGTGTTTTTTTTTTCCATAGCCTGGAAATCATTAAGTTTGCTGATATGATAGTGTGGTATATTATAGTGTGTTTCAGAATGCCCCTTGGTAGCATGAACAGGATGCATGCTTGTGGGTTGTCCAACTTTGGAGTAGGTAACATTTTTTGGAGTAATTGCGCCACCTCTCTCCAAAAGATGCTGAGTTTATCACAAGACCACCAGATGTGTAGCATTGTGCCCACTCCTCTCCCATACCTCCAGCAGATGTTGCTGGTATTGGGCCATATCTTGTGCAATTTGTCCGGCACTAGGTACCAATGATGCAACAATTTGCGTTGTAGTATTTCTCTTCTTTTTAATAGATATGTTGGAAAAATGTTTTAAATTTTCTTTCTTTCTTTCTTAATTATTAGTCATAATGTATAATGGACTTTATTCATATGGATTCACTATACATATTTTTTAATCTGTGAAAGCAACATGTTTGGAACAATGACACTTAAAGCCAGTCTTTCCACAAATTCTGATACTTTATTCTGTAATCTTTACTGAGTGGCATATGATATATTCCATGCATATTTACTATTGTTGGGGAAATAGTTTGGTCTTGATAGTGCCAGAATAATCTGGTATATTTCTAGTGGTAGGAGTAGTTGTGTTAATCTCTCTTTCGCTCTACCTTAGTAGGGCGAACTAATGGAACAGAGGAATGAATACATTTTGGCCCCAACTACTGTGAGGAGGCAAAATGCAATGACTGTTTATGAAGGGATCCTACGTGTACTATACAATATCCCACAGCCCACAGGATGTGGTAAAAAGAAAGGGGACAATTGTTAAACCCCAGGTAATTATCATTGACCCATACATACCACAAAGAGCATACCTCCCAACATTACAAGGTACGGAATCAGGATAGGGCATTGCCAATGAAAGGTCTGCCCCCCTCTTCCTGTGTGGCTGGTTCTGGTTCTGTGTAAGATAGGGGGAAGTGCCCGGTTCTCTCTCCTTAGTTCCTCCCAGCTCTCCCTGCAAATTAGAAGGAGCCCAGTCGTGCTGTTAAATTGTTACAGCGCAAGATCGGGTTTCTGAGGACACATGTCCATCGGGTGACCTTAAGTGTATGTTCCACCCGATGGACCCTGCGGTTCCCAGCCCAGGCTGCCATTACCTTTATTTTTGCCGTACCCCCAGGGGCACTGGATTGTACCCCTGGGAGAACACGTACCACAGGTTGGGAACCCCTAATGTAATGGAATCAGTTGATTTATAGTAACCAATACAATCCACTGAGCCTTTTTATACAGTGAATCCTGTGCAGTACCTATAACTCGATAATACAGGAAACAAATATATACCTGTTCCATGGAATAATGGAGCATGTAATCTATAATTCAGCTTCTGTTTGAAAACATTTTCTCTTCTATTCTTAAGTGTAATTGTGCATTTAAATATATAAGATCTATTAAATAAAGTCTCTGTTATTAAAACCTGGAGCGCGTTTCTTTATGTGTTGGTATGTGAATAATGTAATGGACAAGCAGTTGAAAAATAAGTAAAGTAGTATAACAATTGTCTTGGCATATGTCAACGCATTGAGTGTTCTTTCATTGCAGGGCAGATATCCAAACAAATCCGATTGTTGCTGACCCTGGCATAAAATGCTGTTAATTAATTAGACACACAAGCTAAAATCAGAACAATAGCTTGTATCATTTGATACTGACACTACACAAAGAAACCCTAGCTAAAGCACTGTGATACTGTCACATGTCCATTCAACATACCCCCTGCATTCCGTGTGAGTGCTAATTGAAACAGCTATATTTTTCATGCTGTTGCAGTGTTCAAATGTATATGTTTGTTTTGTTACGCTCCAATGAAACATTAAATGGAAGCCCATGTGTATCTGCTTTCTTGATTAGATGAAGGCCTATGAAAGGTTATGTCCCCTGGGTCAAAGGTCAGGAGCTGTCTGCTTAATGCAAGCAGTCCTTTTGTTGTTATTTTAATTGCCTTATTTAGCTGTCATCCTAAAATCCTTTATGTGAGGGTTTGGGCTTAATCTTAACAGTCCAGTAACTTCCCTCTACCAGAAGACTGTAGGTGGCAGTGCATCTTAAATGAGACTCATAGTTTGGTGAAAGGGTGACTTGCCCCAACCATCCAAAGACTAAAATTGATTTGCCCCCACCGATGAAGGAATTCTATTTTAGCACTTTATACAAACAATCTATTTTAGAGTTTTAGGGTATATAGATATTGTATTAAAATATGCAAAGAAATAGAAATGTTAAAATAAAAATATACTCACCCTTAACCCCTTAAGGACCAAACTTCTGGAATAAAAGGGAATCATGACATGTCAAACATGTCATGTGTCCTTAAGGGGTTAAAGTGTTTATTGGGTTTCCAGATTTTTCAGTGAAATATGACGGTGTTCCACTGGTGTTATTTCTTTGAGTATCTTTGGACATTCATTAACTTTAATGTAGGTTAATTTTTCCATGAACTACAATATATGTTAGCTATTTACAATGAAAATGCATATGGGAAATTGATATATATTGACTAAATGTCATAAAGAAGTGTTAAAGGAGTCCCTGAAGAGGTGACTCAATCAAGCTTTTTTATTTATCATCACTCTCAATGGTGACTGGCAGCACTTTGAGAGGACCTGTTAAGTATGTTTTGAAATATCAGACCTACTTTAATGTTATTTTGTTGCCCATCTGACACTGTAACCCTGTTTATCTCTTCTCTGTATGCTGGCCTTTGATATATGCACTCTCCTAGATATGGTGACAGAAAATATATTGGATTAGGTCTTCTACTTTATCCGTGCTTTACATTGCGACCGACTTTTGTTTTTATCTACCACTTTCCTGTATGTTTCCTGTCTGATCTCCAGGTTATCCACCTATTCAAAACCAACATTCCATGTATTGCTCCTGACAATCTCATTTTTCTTTGAAATGTTTGGCTTCATCATTTATTTTAAAACACCCTTTTGTGTTTTCACAGTTCCAATTGACTTTGAAACTTCCATAAGTTACTTCTCTGATCTCAAGCTGTGGACTAACTTCCCCAAACTTTTCAAACTCTTCTATAGTCTTCACATAGTATTGTCGTCCCCAATTTATCTAATGTTTTTTTCCACTGTTTGATCACCATCTGCTACTTTGCAATCTAAATGTTCTCCACACCAAGCTTTATACATCACAAGCTGGTATGATGGCCTTCGTCATACCTCTTTTCTAGTGACAGTATGAATGACGAGGAAGTATTTTACTTTAACCATGTTTTACTTTAAAACAGTTTTCCCCATCACTTCCTTCTACATTTTATCATTTGAAGTCCATTATATTGAAATATATGTGTCCACTTTTCTCTGTATTGCTGCTCTCTCGCCTTTTCTTTGAAAAACTTGACTTCCTCACTTCTTGACTTCTTCTAGGCCATTTGTAGCATTCTTATTGACAACAGTTCGACATATCTCCCAACATTAGGAGGTATGCAACCAGGACATGGACAGTGCTTGATGGGATTGGGACAGCCTGTCTCACCAGCAGGGATAACTGCTGGAGCTGTTCGCTGCACAGTGTGAGCACATCTAATAACGCACTTGCGGTGTGCTGCTGAGGGGCTCTTCCGTGGTGTCCTTAGATGCACTGCATGAGGGAATTAAAGCAGGATGGTGGGACAGGACCCAAACAGTGGGCCTGTTGGGGTGCATGATTCTTAAATATTTTATAGTTATTCTTTTATTCAATACTCTTGAACTCATCTTTCATGGTCTACATTGATCCCTTATCTTTTCACACGTCTTTTCCACGATATGATCAAAAAGGCAAGGCAGAGGGACTCTGCAAAATGGGCTATAGTAAAGAGAAGGAGCCAACAGCCAAGACAGAGAATCACTAGAGGGCAGTAACAAGTAGGCATTATTATAATGTATTGTTGTCAATGTCGATTAGATAAGTAGGTATCTGATTACCGATAAATATTGTGAAAATTAGCTATACAATAGCACGCAATTGGAATCATATCTCATTTGTAAGTTGGTATTTAGTAAAGTTTAATTAATATAAGTTTAGTTAATTCTACTTTAGTTTGTGTTTTGGTTTATTTGATAAATATTTGCTTTGAAAAAGACCTTGATGAAATATATCATGGGGCAAATGCCAATAATTATGTACCAAGTTTTATTTGTCTATTTAGTTTAGAGTACCCACGTATACATGTGGTCCTACTGACACAAGTATCTTCCGTAGTTGTCCTCACCCTAGAAATTGGACCTGACAGATGGGGAGTGTAGATAAAATTACTGCAATGATCTTGGTGCTGATGTTACTGTAATTAGGTTTGTCTGAATCCAAACTTTTTTTATTTAATGTGAACTTTGAGATGGCCAGTGATCAATAACGAGTAGGAGAAAATGTGTAAAGAGTATAAATCTAGCCTATCTATCCTAATCCATCACATAGCTATGGTGACTTGGGACTGGAACTAATCTAGACCTGAAAGTAACTCTTAAGTCATCAGGGGGCATTATACTCCCAGTTATCCTGTGACTAGATTGTAGGTCTTAAGACCCAGTGGCCAAGGTGCTTAATGTGCATCCTGATAGGAAAGAGTATTAAAATGTGTGCTGTATTCATCCTAAAATGGCTGACTAGTAGTTCTTCAATTGCTTTCTATCTACGACTTATCATGAATATATTAAATATAACGTGACAACTATCACCTAGGGCATTCGTAAATTCTGAAATTAGAATTGCATTCTAAAATATAATTCTTAGCAATGACATCCCTATCAGAGTTTAATCATGTTATAGCTCTGACGTATCATTGGAAGCTGTGAAATCAGAACAGGAGTCTGACATAGCAAGGGCGAGGGCATTGTGTCACCCAGTGGCAAGCTTGCTTCAGGTGGACACTTATCCCAGTGTACATGGCAGGTGATATGGATGCCTTGATAGCAGCCTGGCAGGGTTGCACAGAACTGAGAAACCACTCTTTAACGTAGAGAAATGAAATGCATTGCCTTGCTGATCATGAGTATATTTGATAACGTTGCTGCATTGTTGTTTTTAAGAAGTGTGAGATGTCCCACATTGGAACTGTTCCATCAGATCCAGGACTGCTAGGAATTATGGCATCGCCATTATCATATCACTTAAAGCAGTGAATGTGATGTATAGGAAATCTTAGTATCCATAAATCTTCATCCCTCTTCAACGTTTATTTCACAGCTGGCTGCAATATACCTTTGCAGTGCATGACGATGCTAAAACTAAGGTTTTCCTGTGAAATCTGATCATTTAACTATGTACAATAATGTATTTTCACATGTCACCATTAGAGCCTTATCTATCATATTGTTGTCTTTGTTACAGCTAGATATTATGTGTCCTTGTACAAATCTGGTATTCATTCAATGAAATAAAGTTTTTTTTATAAAAATTATAGAAAACATTACAATGTTAGTTGATCAATTTTTTTTTTAAAGAAAAAGATAACTCTCCGCCTTTATGAGAAGTGTTCTATGTGTATATGTGATGATGAATTGAGGCTGGAGTGTTAGAAGTGATATATGTGAGCTGAACTGACTAGCAGTAAGACCCTGAAGGCTGCTGCAATGTCTTGAACAGAACTGTGCAAGCTCTGCATATACTAAAGGGAAGGAAGTCATTAGTGTAGAGGAGTACATTTTGTTGCTGTTGCAGGATTTCCTTCCAGCATTTCCCAACCAAAATTCTGTGTTGGATTTGTTTTTTTCTGTAGCTTTTGTTTTTGTTTCTGTTTTCAGTTCATTAAGACACAAGGATTGTTCACACAGGACCCTTCCTGTACCTAGTCCACGAAATCGAAGGCAGTCATCAGAGAGAGATTTCTTTTTCTTCTTGGAAAACTGTATCTTGGGATGTACTTTTTTCTGTGGAAGGATGCACGGAGACGACTGTAAATCTTCGCACACAACTGCAAAGCTTTCTGTGCATAGTAAATTGTGAAGGGGACATGCCAAAATCAGATCTATGCTGTGCTGTGTGAACGCAGGACACTTCTGGATCTTGGATTGCAGATGCAAGCATTTACGACAAAAAAGAATTGCTAAAATCTGGGTTAAAATAATGCAATTCAAGCCTGTCCCGAGTTTTTGATTTTTGTATTGTCACAATGAAACGCTGGATTTTCGGTCTTACAGGAAAACCTTCCCCTCGATTACGTTAACAGTCTTGTTTTCTTTTCATTTTCTTCTTTGGATCCAGTTTAAAAACAAACAAGCTTTTCTGAATTTTTTTTTCTGTTTTTATTTTATGGTAATTTTGTGCAGAAAGAAACGAAAATATGCTGTCTATTTAAAGTGGCAGGAAGTATGACTTTTAACAACTGCAAATTTCCCACGTCTACAACTATCCCTCATATGTCTTGATGCTCAACATTTTTGCTTACAAATATGATGAAATGGCAGCCCCGGAAGAAGGTATGTAGCATGAAATATTGCAGAGCTAATCATTATGTGTATGTGATTATGCTTTGTACAGTTTCTGCTGAGCGCCTCTTACGTATTTCTTTTCCGATTTACTATCGATGCAGTAGTTTTCAGCTGTCCCATTTCAAATCACGAAGGCATGCATTCCAACCATTCATTGTAGATCGTAGGTAGCAGACCCCAGATAACTTTATACGTGTGTCAATTTGCTCTCCGTATTAGAACCATTGGCAGGCAGTTCGATGTGGGCTTGTGAATTTTCAGCAATGTATCGGTTTAATCCGTGTAATGCCTGGAGGTGGAGAAGGGGCGTCCAGCTGATGTTTGTACAAAAGGAGCTCACGCTAAGAAGACCTCATCAGGGGAGGATTATATGTAATGCTTGCTGGCACCAAATAATTTTTGTTGTACTATCAGTGAAAAAAATAACTTTTGTAAAGCTGTAAAGAATGGGCGTTTTAAAAAGGACCTGTGTGAATTTTTGCATTAAAAAGTAAAATACCCCCCCTCTCTTTGCTGGAAAGGAAATTGCACTGTATTTGCTAAAACATCTCGGCAAGAAATCCTATGGGTCCTAAATGCAATCTACTGGAATCTTTCTTGTTATTATTGGGGAATGCAAAACAACCCATAGACAAAGCATTTTTGACCGAAACATAAAAAAAAAAAGCTCTCAAAAAGACATACGTCTCGATTCATAGTCTCAACTGTTTTCCAATATTCTGTTAAATCAGATTAAATGTTACTTGGCTGAATTAATAGCTATCGTTTAATACAGTTTCGCCCACTTACACGCAACTGACATCATTTCCTAAATTAGTTAAACACATGGGGCAAAGATTTGTAAACGTTAGTTAACTCTTATGAAGGATTGTATTTCAGAGAGAGAGCGAGAGCTTAAGCAGTTAATGTGTCCTTATTTTTTCTTGGAGAGTTCCTCTCGGGGCCCACTGGGGGGCGAGCAGCAGATGAAACAATAGAACATATGTTTTCTTAATAGATCTAAAGCAAATAGTAGCATGACTAACACTTTTGGCTTACATACTAGCGCTGGAAAAAAGGTTAAACGTCTGCTCTAAAGATGCTTACTTTGTTAAGCGAATGCTGTGTTATGATAGCTTTAAAGAGTCTGTGAGTGATGCAAAACCAATTAGTGGTACTGTGTTTCAGAAATGAACCTTGATTGGGGTGTACAGTGGAAAGAAATAGCATATCCACACTGACCACAAACATATGCTATAAACGATTAAATAGCCTCTGGACTCAGTTTGCACTGTCTTCGAAAATAACAGAATTTCCATTATCATTCAGTTCTTGATATCCTGCTCTCTTTTCTTCTGTGAATTTGTTCAGAAACAAGACCATCGTATATTTTGGCTAAAGTAAAAAAAAGATAAATATTAGAATTGTAATTCAGTTCCTTTGATTTTTTTGAAAAAGGCAGAATCATCTCTTAAATGCCTGTGTGAATTAGAAACTTGCATTAAAAGAAAACATTTTCAGACTAATTCGGGGTTTTAGAGGATGCTATGAATTTGTAGAAAATGCCTATTGCTGCCCATTCCCATTGTATGATTCTTTAATATGTATCTGTCATTTCCCCCAATATGTTTTTGACACTGTGTTTAAAAAGGACTGTTTTAATTCCCAGTGACACTGCTTAGAAGACACAGCCCTTTGAAGACAATTAACATAAGTGAAGCTATTAGATGCCTTCCTTTCCTCAAAGTATTACATGGGGGCAGGGTAACCACTAGTGCTTAATGCTCGATGATTTTAATCCTTGGTGCGTTGCATAGGGTTTAAAGGGCAAGCAGTACGTTCTTAGAATTCAAATGGTTAACATAACATTTGGATATAGCACTGGGTTGCCACCAAAACAAAGTATTATTTCTTCCTATTGGAAAGCCTGTGATAGTTTTGCAGAGGTTGCAATTACTCTCTCAGCTGCCTTCTCGAGTACCCTATCCTGTACATAGTGTATTCATCAGGGAATACTTGTGAGCATTTGCTCGCCTACATTGAGTGTTATGAATGAGCAGAAACTGGTAAAGAGATGATCCTTCACATATGTTGTGAGTTGTATCTGACTTGAGCTTACACGATGGCTTTAGTGTTCAAGCAGGTCTGCCCCAGTCAACAAGAAAGATGGTGCTGGGCTAGTGCAATATTCTATTATATATCACTCACTATGACAGAATGTAATGAACTATTGTATAACATGCCCTGTATACTTTAAGTGTGAATTTTATATACGCTGATGTCATAGGCTCCCTTTTATACTCTTTTTAAGACTCTACCTATTCCATTTATGAGGCCCACTACCGTTAACAGACCATCCAGGCAGGAGAGAGGTATCTTCCCTTTCGATCTTGTCGTGAGGGAGTCAAATTCTCTTTTTTTTCAGGTCTCTCTCAGATTGGTCCAGCTCTCTCTGCCGAGAGAAGTAGAGTGTTGTTTGCGGTACTATGACTATGTAGGTATGGGGTCATATGCAGGCACAGTTTACCTTAACTCACTTGCTGCTCCTCAGACTAAACATCCTCTAAAGGGCCTTGACGGAAACCTCTGGAAGCATGTGCATAGAAAGTAGTGTAATATGATGAATATAATTTATGTATGCTATATCCAGCAGATTCTGCAGTAGTATCTCAAGTAGAGGATGATGAATCATGCAGTAGAGGTCTGTTTAAGCCAAGGTGCAGATACAAACATAGAATGTGACGGCAGATAAGAACCATTCGGCCCATCTAGTCTGCCCAACGAGATCTCAGTTTAACTCTATAGAAAGTCCAAGTGTGCATAGTAATGACATAACCGGTACAGCATATTATAGTGGTTATGGGTCAAAATACTTACGATATATGTGACATCATTTTCAGTTTATTTTTTACAAAAACTGGGGCTCTTCCATTCTCTGCTGAAGTGTGGCTAATATGTGGATTTTTTCATTGACCATTTACCCATATACTGTCTGTAAGTGCCAGGAGTCAATTTAATTAAAACAATTTTTGTAGTGCCTTACAATATAAAGTCCCAAGTTTTTTTAAACTCCTCTAAAACATTTTGACACAAACTGGTTGAGACAGAGCACAATGACAACTACAATGAGCTGTAGTAGTTATTAAGTTTAAATACCCCTTCGAAATATAATTGATACCATGATACATAATTTTGAGAAATAAGGAATCTGATTTGAAATCTAGTGTGCTCATACAATGTATGCATTCCTCATTTATGTCTTGTTCAAACCATTGGAATCTTAGAGTGTAACAGTTAACACAGATCCAGAGTTTTAGTTTCCAGTTATCTGTTTTTACAATTCATGGATGAATGTGTTTGGAAAAATAGTTTTGTGGTTTGGGTACAGTGAATACAAGAAATATTAAAGGCTATTTATAAAAGGAACTGTAGGTCAAAGTTCTAAAAGTGAAGCAACTTTTAGAGCTTTGTCGGAAAATTGCTTTTTAGAAATTAAAGAAACACTCTGAGCACTTTAACAACTTATTTGCAGTGCAGTTGTTATGGTGCCAGAAGGTCCCAAATGCTGGCTCACGTTAGGATTTTTAACTGCTCACGAATGGTTTAACCCTAAAGTCTGCATTCCATCACCGGATCACCATGCCCCATGTCCTTCCACCTTTTGTAACCTTCGATAATGGAAGACTCGGGCAGCACCAAGCAGAGACATCATGAATTGTAAGTAGCTTTTTTTATGAATGGGGAGCAACTGATTTGGTTAGAGCATTGGCTGGCTGCTTTTTAAGCCAATCAAAGACACCTCTGCCTGAGCCTTCCATTATCTAAGATTTCAGATAGCGGAAGGACAGGGAGGCAGAGCAATCCGGCACTGGAACACAGAACTTGGGGTTAAAACGTTCTTGGACAGTTTGAAACTCTAAAGTTGAGCCAGTGCCAGGGACCATAAATACTTAATTTTGATGAAGTTGTTATGGTGCCTAAAATAATCCTTTAAGTTATAATTTAGGCCATCTCAGGATTCATTGCGTACTCAAGTTTAAAAACAACCTGGTAGAACAATAACTAGGTGGAAAGGGCCCCATTCTAGGGAATGCTGTGCATACCAAGCCCTGTGTGACCCCCCCACCATGTTATGGATGTGGCTTTCCCATGGCTACCATCCTTGGTGCAATAATGTATGAGTGAGAAGTGCACTTTATTTTCTCTGATCTCATACACTGTTCTTAGTAGTGAATAAAGGTGTAGGCTATTACAATATATCAATGCATTCACAACTTCATCAGAGCCAGATAGAGAGAGATCTGACTGCTTCCCTACACTGCATCACAAATGAAAGTTCTTCTAAGAGGTACACATCTACTGGACTTGTTGTGACTTGATGGTGGGTAGAAACTGTCCCGGAACAACTCTTTTATTATTATATTGCTGAATTAAATGATTATTAAATTGCTGTATTCATTGACATCCATTTCAAGGCACTGTCTATTCCACAAACTGTATTACGTTTTCACTATAGCATAGCAACCTGTGCTCTTCCCATTTTTATTACTCCACCATAAATCTTACAGCGTTTTTCTCATTTGGTCGTACATGATGGAATTCGCAGTGTGCAACAATTGCTGGGGGAATCCAGTTCTGAAATACCGTACAGCATCAATGCTTTATGTGTGTGCAGACTGTACACATGACACTGCAGCATTGATCTTGCCTGTATATGTGACACATGTTTACATTGTTTAATTCTATTGCTAGACTGAGATGCAGTTTCCCTTTATGATTTACATAGCTCTTCATTATTGCTCTTATCTTATGAAACAAGATGAAAGAGCAAAACTCCCCAATGAATATTCTGCACCGGGGTTTATTGGGCTGCTGTGTTAGCATAATGACTGCGGGCATGAAATACTTTCATGCAAATTAGTGGACCACATTCACAAAGCAAAAAAAACACTGAAGCTGTTTCGGAATAGCTAACAATGTTATGTACACCATAAGGATATGGAAGTCTCGTTTTTTGATTGCAAAAATACATCGATATGCAGCTGAATTTTGTCAGTAATGTAATCCACCGTAATGTACTTGTTAGATTTCATATTACATTTATTTGTAAAGTGCCAGCCTTGTATACATTACAGTACACTGTATACTGGTATCAGGAATATAAAGCTACATTCTTATCGGTGGGGGATGCCTTTTACTGCCTTGGGCAATGTGAGTTTTGTTAATTTAAGGAACCGTTGTGAGATTGATGATTGCATTGAAGGTGGGCAGGGTGCCAAACAGAAGCAGCTTTGTCTCTTACCAGGACAGTAGTGCTCACCTGCATGGTTTTCTGTGCCCGCTTTGCGGCAAAACACAGGAAATACATTGTTTTTCTAAACTAGAAAACAAATCAGATTGATAGCAAAAATCTACTTTTAATGAATAGTAATGGTTATAATCTTTATTTGGTTTCCACAATTGCTACATGATGCACAGAATATCATGGTCCTTTAGTTAAAATCAGCTGTCACATTTGAGGTTTTGGCAAAGCTCTCTGTTGTACTATTATTGAATTAAAATGTCAAACATTTTTTAATTTATAATGCATATTGTATACCTGACTGTCAAAGATGTGTAAAGAGGAACACTCCAAACCCATAAAGCACTTCAGCTTGATAAAATGCTTTAAGGGATAACAGAGAGTCTTCCTCCCGGTTTTATACCCTAGCACAGCTGAGTGAGGGTTTCCCATAAAAGATGTATTGCTTTCTTATTTCTGCGCATGTGTCCTTCATCCCAATGCTTCTGTATGAGAAGCTTTGGATTGGCCAGGAGATCATGACTAGCGACGATCTACTCGTATAATAGAGCAGTGATAAGGGACATCCGAGAACTATCTTCCAACAGGACATCACATCATTAGAAATGCTCACACTGTGCAGCTGACAAATTATATAGTAGGGGCCCAGCCAGGAGTCTTGATATAATAACAAAGTATTTAACCAGAAAAGGTACATTCAGATTACTCTGGTTTCCAAGTACGTCCTGGGGATGTTACCTTAGCCCAACGTCCAGGGGTTGTTACTATCACCCAAATTAATAGTACTCATTTTATCTACCCCAGAAGGATGAAGGGCTGAGTCAACCCTGCCAAGATTTGAACCTGCGACCAAGAACAGATTCTGCTGATGCATTAGCCCACTGAGCTATTTCACCAGCCAGGCTGATTTCTGGGGTCGCAGCTACATAAGTACTGCCCATAATAATACTCACATTGACGTCACGTTCCGAGATCATGTGACATTGGCCAGTCAGGGCCATTCTTAGGATATTGTTTATAATTTTTCTCAGTGCCCTGTCATGGTTTCCTGTTTTGTTATCTGACAGCGCATTATTTGTATTGATTCTTGTGCGTTTTGACCTTGGTTTGTACTTTGACTACTGTATCCCTTGATCTTCGGCTTGTCAAACCGTTTACGTGCCTTCTATTTCCCTTTAAATCCGGCCATTCTAAAGTCCGGTAATATGTTTTAGGATATCTGGTCTATATTATTTTTGTTAAGTTTTACATGTTGGGTATTAGACTACCCTTACCTGGTTTTCCTCATCTCTCTCTGTACTTGGTTCACAAATCTACACAAATGTAAAAAAAAAAAAAAAAGGTTCCAAAGCCCGATGTCCTTTGGGACTAACATTTCCCTTTCTTTCCTATTCCATTTCCAGTTGTTGCGAATGTTTGTTATTGACGTGCATATCACAGAGCAACTATAGATACATTCAATAAAATGTATTTAATAAGCAGTATATGTAGGGGAATGAAGTAAATAAAATGTTTTTGCAATGCACGTAATAACCTAGCAAACTATGCAAAACCTATTCATTCACATACACATTTTGTTACATAAACATTAAAACCCCCTAAAGCACCAATGGTATTAAAAAACAAATATCGTATCTCCTTCTAAACATTTCAGCAATTCGGCAATCGTTAATTTATGGTTATCAATTGCATATTTTATTTATTATGTGCAGCTAATCATTTAAAAAGACTTTATTGTAAGTATAAGATGGTGGAGTGTATAGTGTTCAAGATATATTTGGTATATATAGTTATGGTGTTTGATATAAGATTTTCGGTAGCCTGGACATATCTTCTTTAAATTTCTGAATCTCTCTTGAAAGAGCCAAACCTAGGTGATAAAAGTCCAGTAGGATGCAACTGGGGACTCAAACGTAGAACATTGCATTGAGGATATTAGCATAAATGTCTCGTCTAGGAGTCTAAAAATATGGGATATCCACATCTACTGCATTGAGTCAATCACTCTTTATACAAGAGTGCTACACAAGTGTGCGTGTAAAACAATGTAAACAGTGATTTGCAAAGCCATCTATGCTATGATGGAATACACATACAATATAAGGTGGAGTGTCTTCTTGTTTAAAACGAATTTAAAACAACCTGGAGATAAAGCAAAAAGAACACATAATAGTGCAATATTGTCTAAAATCTCCTATAAACGTCAGGGAAGTATATGAAAATAAACTCACAAGGCAGGAGCCTATAAAATAAGGCTCAATCTTCCAGCGTTGTGGGATTTAGGTTCCCACTCCCTTCTTTCTACTGCCCAGAGGTGATGAATAAGGTGATGTCTTTTCACAGGTGAGTTGAAATAGTAAAAAGTGCTTTATTGAATAAAGTGCACAATAAGTATAAAAAACACAAGACCTTACGATTAATTTCCCTTAATCGTAAGGTCTTGTGTTTTTTATACTTATTGTGCACTTTATTCAATAAAGCACTTTTTACTATTTCAACTCACCTGTGAAAAGACATCACCTTATTCATCACCTCTGGGCAGTAGAAAGAAGGGAGTGGGAACCTAAATCCCACAACGCTGGAAGATTGAGCCTTATTTTATAGGCTCCTGCCTTGTGAGTTTATTTTCATATACTTCCCTGACGTTTATAGGAGATTTTAGACAATATTGCACTATTATGTGTTCTTTTTGCTTTATCTCCAGGTTGTTTTAAATTCGTTTTAAACAAGAAGACACTCCACCTTATATTGTATGTATATTCTGTTTGTTGTGAGGGCGAAGGGTACTCACTAAGGTGTATGAGAATCTCTTGGTTTATTTTAGCATATGTGTGTTCCACTGGTAATACTGTATTTCTTTTAATTTATGATGGAATACAAGTCAACAACTGAATGTGCTTCTACTCTCATGTTTTGAAAAAAAGAAACGTGAAAAAAAAAAACTAATCAATTAACAAAACAACTCAAATCTATTCTATATTAAATTAAAACTGGCACTGGCAGATTTTTCAAAAAATTTAATTATTGACCACTGGGTTAAAGGAACACTATAGTCACCTGAACAACTTTAGCTTAATGAAGCAGTTTTGGTGTATAGAACATGCCCCTGCAGCCTCACTGCTCAGTCCTCTGCCATTTAGGAGTTAAATCCCTTTGTTTATGAACCCTAGTCACACCTCCCTGCATGTGACTTGCACAGCCTTCCATAAACACTTCCTGTATAGAGAGCCCTATTTAGGCTTTCTTTATTGCAAGTTCTGTTTAATTAAGATTTTCTTATCCCCTGCTATGTTAATAGCTTGCTAGACCCTGCAAGAGCCTCCTGTATGTGATTAAAGTTCAATTTAGAGATTGAGGTACAATTATTTAAGGTAAATTACATCTGTTTGAAAGTGAAACCAGTTTTTTTTTTTCATGCAGGCTCTGTCAATCATAGCCAGGGGAGGTGTGGCTAGGGCTGCATAAACAGAAACAAAGTGATTTAACTCCTAAATGGCAGAGAATTGAGCAGTGAAATTGCAGGGGAATGATCTATACACTAAAACTGCTTTATTAAGCTAAAGTAATTTAGGTGACTATAGTGTTCCTTTAAGTGGCTCTGCTTCTGGTGTTTGGCCTAATAAATTACATTATTGCATTTACTCGTACTTCTCAGTGTCATGATCTTTTCATTCTGCAACTGTTTCTGCGTATCTTCAGTTTGCATACCTGTTCTGGGATTGATATAATGCTAGCATTAAAATACTTATAACCATTTTCCTAAGCCTGGCATTTGCATATATCTACCTGTTCGATGCGTATAAGAGATGCCTTTCGTCTGAATGTAATAACATGCAAACATGACATTACAAATCTGCCTGTATGCATTCTCTCACAAACCTGCTGGATTTGTAATGCAGACAAAATGAACTAATCTGTTGGCAGAAAATTCATTAAATGTAATGGGACTCCTTACTTTAAGCGTCTGTCCATTTGTCAGGCTGTCTGTCTATCTATCTATCTATCTATCTGTCCGTCTATCTATCTATCTATCTATCTATCTGTCCGTCTATCTATCTATTTATTTATCTATATGAATGTAAAAAATGCATATATGTGAGTAAGTAATATGTACAACCTTGTGCATCCTTTATCCGTATATCTCTAACAGTAGGCTTTATAGAGACACATAAAATAATCAATGCTGATACTTTAGGTTATTGAGCAAATAAACAAGTCAATACTTTTTTTGCGAAACCAGTAGCTGAGAAACAGTCAGCTATGCTTGTTTTGTATACATGAGGACTTGACTTGAGTTAGTCTTGTTGTTGCTAACTTGCTCAACACTTAATACATAACGGCTATTCCATCTCCTTGACAATATATGCTTACAATGTTGTTTCAGGTCCAGTTAGAACTGGAACCATCGGCAACCCCCAATAATTACACAGCAATAGTAGTTTCAGTGCCCGACATCCTATGAATTCCCTGTGATATAGGGATTAATGGTTATTTGACTATTTGTAGTGACTGAGTATTGAAGAGCACATTACTAACAGTCTTGAGCACCATACACTTACCAAATGGGGTGCTAAATAATTCGGCTAAAGAGCATAATATCGAAACTAGGCAGAAAGAAAAAAAAAACACTTTCAGAATCACAGACATATTTATACTATTATATAGGTTTCTCTATGTAAAATATAATTATCACAAAGCAAGATAGACATGTAGCTTTATGAATGCACAAACACATTTGCAAGTTCTGGATTTAAAAATAATAATAATAATAATAATAATAATGAGATGCAAACCTTGGTAATTACAGTTGTGCACTTTCCCATTTGTCCCAGATAATTGCTTATAATCATGATTTTTTTTTTGCCAGTAAATTAATCTGCTTTTTGCAAGCTTAATTGTTATTGCTAGTGATTGTAATTGCTTTTATGAGACAAAAGTGTAATTTTCCCAGTAGTTTCTAATGGTCAGCCAACTTTCCATTTACAAGACTAATATACATATTTATGGGGAAGAAAAAAAAATTATATATAATACTAAAGTTATACAATATATGTATACATTTATCATGTCATTATGCACCTATGATCAGATGAAGAGAAATGGACCTTATGGTTATGAGATAAACTAAGCTCCAAAACAACAGCTTAATTAAGTGTTTTTAGCAAGTTCAGAGTTAAATCATTTTGTTTATGGAACCCTAGCCATACCTTCCATCAGAGCCGGATTACCCATAAGACAGCAATGGCTGGTGACTAGTGCCCAGCTCCCTGGCTCATACAGTGGCCACTGTATGGAGGTCTGGCTCTGAATGTGAGGGGTGCTTACTTGAACTGGCAACAAGATGAAAAAGCTCTCCCTGGCTGGCCCTGTGCCCCCTCATCCTGTACACTTCCTAAAAAAAATTAAAATCTATATTTATTTACTTCCTGAATGTGTTATCTCTTGCTTAGTTATTTGTCTGCTTGAGCATGCAGCAGCCTCCTGTGTGTTAATAAATTTCATTTAAAAGAGATGGGGATACGAAATTCTAAAGTAAACACGATGTGCAGTAAGGTAAGCTTGAAAGTGAAACCTTTTTTTTCACAGTGACTGTGTGACGTACAGCCAGGGAGATATGGCTAGGCCTGCATGAATAAAGTGATTTAACTTCTAAAAGGCAGAGAATTTAGCATTGAGACTGCAGGGGTATGTTCTATACACCAAAACTGCTTCATTAAGCTAAAATAGTATTGGTGCTCAGAGTATCCTTTTAAAGTGTAACATGAAGCCAGAGAAGGAATAAGATCCCTTAGGGATTGTGAATGGGTCAAAGCAAATGTATGATTCCAGGGTCCCTGTCTAATCCCTGTGCAATAGGCAGCTGCATAAAGTAACCTTGTAGTTAATCCTGGTCTACATGAGCCTATGTTAAACCATTTAAAAAAACGTGAAAGGGTCAAATCCAGCCTGGCGTGTCTCTTTAAACATCACTGATGATAGACAGACAGGCAGATATGGAATGGAATGAATTAGATAGGATCCTTGCTGCCATAGCTTTGTTCATAATGAATACATGTTTGTGATAAAACTCGGGAAATAAATAGCATTTTCATTTTTGATTGAAAGTGGGTTTGATTATAATAATCTGTTTTCTTGGAAGTAAATATGGAATGTGTGTGATACCTAAATCAGACCTGTTTATTATAACTGTAATCCATTTCCACCGCAGTATTCAGTGATAATGTAAAGGCACATTCATTTCTCTGTCACTGGGAAGAAAGGCACAGCAAGATATGATTGCTGAAAGAGCAGCGAAACGAATTGTGCCCAGTTATTAAATGTGTATATCAAACTAACAATAACAAAGGCTATATTTAATGGATAGGTCCTTCCAGTTAACAGAGTTGCTTCGGTGAATGATATACAATG
Source organism: Pelobates fuscus (assembly GCF_036172605.1). Classification (NCBI taxonomy): domain Eukaryota; kingdom Metazoa; phylum Chordata; class Amphibia; order Anura; family Pelobatidae; genus Pelobates; species Pelobates fuscus. The sequence goes on from NC_086321.1 coordinate 159,866,527, forward strand.
AAACAAATGTGTAATAACCCTTCTACTGCTAGACTGATTCTATACTCCGCACAATATTTATATTATTTAAGCATCACTATTTATTTGATGAATAAACATGCATGGTAACCTATTATTTCCACAAGGAAAACCACTAATTGGAATCTCTCAAACTACTGTCGTGACTACATAGTGATGGAACATCACTGGAATAGAATGGAAATGGGTGTGATAACATAGGCTACAATATATCCCCTACATAATCTGCCCATCTTTAGAATTATTTGTCGAATCATGGTTGTAGTTACATACACTCCATAATTCTTCCAAACCAAATATTTATTACCTATTCAGCAATGCTTAAAACCATTAGTGGAGGGGCAAGGGCAGCATGTGGTCTAGTTTATGTTGGTTTTGGTCACAAGCTTTTATTTAGTTTTTTGGGCTTTTTTTCGTAAAGACCCCTGAAGGTGACATCTCTGCTGGGGGTCCAGTGGCAGGGGAGGCAGGTAAAGGTGAGATTTACTTACCCGAACTTGCCCTTCACAGGTCCGTTCATATTGGTCCTGTGGGTCCCCTTCGGAGGCAACATCACTGCTGTAACCAAGAGTCCTCCATAGCCACAGCCAAATCCCTGCCGCCGTCACTGGTGATGGCTGTCGGAATTTACATTTAAACTCCACCCTGAGTCTAAAAAAAGTAGGCAGAGGTGAAATACAGACACAAAGTAGACCCTACTTTGTTTCTGTATATCTTGTGACTGTGTTGAAATTTCATTGAAATTGCAACACATTTAAAATAAGTAATTCACAAAGATTCCATCTTTATAAAATAAAAAAATAATTTCAGGTAGGGATGTCAGTGTGCTTAAAATAATATCACGCATGTCTCTCAAATTTAAATCACCTTGTGTTTCTATAGAAAGGCATGGAGATTATAATGTTTTTATAAAGTTGGACAACAATTGAAAACAACACCAATAGGAAAATGCCTTAGTTTCTTTGAAAACAAACTGAATTCAATGAAAAAAAAAGTAAGATTGCAGCAACATAATTTAAAAACATAAGGAATATGATAGGACAATCTTTTGGATCCTGTGACCCTGATCGAGTACATTTGCAATTTAACAGCTCTCACATCGATATTACCTGGTGCTGACGGTTGCCTAGTCCAGATACTGGCTACTCAACACTGCAGTGCAATACAATATAGGCTGTGTTGTTGGCAGAGGAACCGTTTTCAAATTCAAACATCACATAGTAACATTCACACAGGCAACGAGTTCTGGGCATGTGAGGTTATGTCCCATGATCCTCTGATTGTCTAATGTATAGACACAAGTCAAGGGGTAGCAGGGAAAGTAGTGTTGCAGACTGCACATCTATTTTAATCACTTAACACCAGATAATAGGGTCTACATGGAGTCCCTATACTGCCATCTCTCCCACTTGATATTTAAGGGTGGAATAAGGGGATATTAATCAAATCATGTATGTTTATATTTATGTGTGTGTCTATGGATGTGTGCTAGAGTGCCTCTATGTACAAGTGCTGGTTGGTGTCTGTGTGCTCGTATGTGTCTGTATGCTAATCTATCTATGTAGATATGTGTGATTTATGTATGTGTGCTTGCGGTATCTGCGTGTTTGTATGTGTGATTATATGGATGTAACTTGTGCATGTGAGTAGTTTATTATTTATGTCGATGTGTGTTGCTAATTAGATGCATGTAAACAATTCTGCATTTGTGTATGTGGAAGACTAGATGTTTGTAAGTAGCTTGTTATATGTCTGCACTGTGTAGGTATTCTGTCAAGAGTGTTTATTGGCCGAATCCAACTTAAAATCCACATCAAAAATGTCCAGCACTTCTTGATTTGTGTTAAGATCATTTTACTGGCGCCCAAATAACAGCCGATAGTCGGGTGCTAATAAAAGTCTATTAAAACATAACAAGCCGTGCTGGACATTTTTGTTTCTACCTCACCTCTGCAAATAAACAGATTCACAATGTTTAAGTTCAAAAAAGGCTGTTTTCAATATCATTTTAATTAATGCAGTGATTAAAGTTCCATTAGCTATAAATATAATTATACCCCTGCTTCATCAATAAAACTGGTGTTCTAAGTGGGTCTCTCATCTTTCGAAATGCTCACCATCCATCTTCCAGTCATTTGCATGATTATTCCAACCCACTCATGAATTCCACGCCTTTGGTGGGCTCCAATATATCCTGCAAATTTTAGAAGGAGGAGTTAGAAGAATGGGATAAGTTCAGCAAAATCAGTGAATAATGCAGGACTTGCCAAAAAAGTGCAATAATGAATTTTTGTTCTCCAATTAATTTAGTTTGTAATATCTTCTTTACTGCTCTAAGCCATACTCAGTATCTCTGATACTGTAAACAGGTTAAGTAGTTTCTGAAGGTTATACTTAAGGTACAACAATGCTAATGGAGGAGCATGGAAAAATGGCAGACCTGCATGTGAAAAAAAACCTAACAAAGTTAATTTCAGAAATGAATAGGAGTCACAGATTCTGTGAACTTGCATGTGTCGTTACATTCATTGTTTTCATGAATTAAGCTACTCTGTGCGAATATAAATATATGTTCATTATTTCCACTATATTAAAGAAACTACATAAAATGAACAATTCCAGGTAACATATAAGATACAATGGTGGCTTGCAAAAATCTTTCATTTGTCTCTTTAATTGGACTTGGATGTGGCAATCGTTAAAGTACTATAGCGTGCTATAAAAGTGCGATCTTCGATTTTATTTTTCCTAAATTCAATATTCTCTTTTAAAAGTATTTGTTTGCTTCTAGCATTTATAGTGTCAAATACAATATTTATTTTTCTATTTGTGCAGGGCAAAATGATGGCTGTGTTTTAAAGAGATCAACGACCTTCATTTTTCTTCTTTCTGAGTACCTAGGACAGTGCAGGTGCAGCTCAGACCTGTTTTTTAATTTTTTTATTACAGTGTTAGCATCATGTTTTACCCATTAGCTGTCACACTTGGTTAAGGATATGTAGGTCTGCGACTTTCACATAAGGCAATTCTTCTGAGAAAAGTGACCTGCTTTTTCCTTACACATCAGTTAACCAGCAAAGTGTTAAGTTTGCAGCTGTTCTTTTTCCTTTGCGCTGTGTATTGTTGGCTAGATAGTATTTGTACAGTTTGGTTGCAAAATCAGACTTCATGGGAAATTTCCACAAATCCACAAATTGTAGTCCACTTCCTGCAGTAAGAAAGAATAACTTTTTAAAATGAATCATTTCACTGGAGACAACCCCGGAAAGACGTCATAGTTTCAACTTCTTTGGAACACATTTGTATTCTTAGGTCACAGAGTGAATTGTATGTAAATCCATGTATTTCGTTTATATTTCTTATATAGCATTCTTACCCAAGGTGCATTGCATGGGTTCATATCCAATATCAGTTTGGTAAACACTTGTTTTAAAAGACCATTACAGTCAATTAAGTGCTCCTTTAGTTTTAAAGTTGTAGAAACTTCAACTGGTTCCATTGCAGAGTTAAACACACTTCTAGTGGCTCTCTTCCTGATTGGAATCATTCGATTGGAGAAGCATGGCTTTAAGCCGTTCATGCATAGTTCTGTTCCATCACTTTTCTATGACAAGCAGTGGATTGGAGGAGATAGCGAGTGATGGCATCGTGGATGCTGACATCACTGGAGGAGTAGCTGCTGGTTGGAGCAGAGGAGCCGTTGAGCTGGAAACGAAGTTAGTAAACTTTAACTGAAATTTTACACACCAAAAGGGGGTGGACAGTGATCACAACACTATAAGGGTAAACTATAATGCCAAAATAACAATTGTTATTTTGGCTATAGGTTTCATTTAAGCCATTCGTCTTCTTGCTCCTCGAATAGTATATTTGCATATAGGAAAATGGCAGTGTACTTTTCACATTTCACCTGATACATCCTTTGTGCATGTTTTTCCTATTAGTGTCTTTGATTAAAGCAGACATGACTCAGGCCTACTCCCCATGCTCCTTTCGAGCTTGTCATCACCACACGTGATACACACACACACACATATAAATCTAACATTTACCAGACCTTATCCAATTAGTAGTGACGGTAGCAAAAGTATTAACATTAGCCGGAATTTGAAGCAGCAATATTCATACGTTTTGGGTTATTGAACATAATGAAACAGAAATGTACTGTGGATTTTGTTGTATACCTTATGAGCGCATTAATTGTCATCAAATCTACACTTTTTATTCTATATGATTGCCAGAGCAAACTTTGTGTCGTGGAGCCTGTTCGCAGTACATATCACTTTCATAATTGAAGTTAAAAAAAAAAAACCTCAAAACTGTGCTGGCTATTTAAATTCACATATTTTTCCAAGTCTGTAGAGCCAAGTGTGACGTTAGTCACCATCAGTGGGAGCATAAGACTGACACTTCATGAAGATCCATTGATTACTGTTATGTTTAAGTTACCCTGTGCCCATTATAGGTGCCGAATGTGTATCATTGTAATGTCATTTGTTAAGTGTCTTGCTTTGTGTCCTCTCCTGTCCATCTGGTGTTCTGCACCAACTAGGTGGATTTGACTGTGGAACCTTGCAACTCTGCCTGGGGCTACTCCTGAGTGAAAATAGAGTGTTGTGCTTTAATTTCTGTGGGTCTGGTGTGGTTTGTTTGGGAATTCTAGTAAGAGAGTTTTGGGACCTGTTGGCTGGCTGCACAGGTCCCTGATCCCGGAATGTGTTGGGCCTGTACTGCAAATGTATACATTGATTCGTCTGAATCATTTCCCATATATTTTTAGATGATGAAATTCTGTTGAAATGAACCAGGATGTGCACAAAAATCTTTTTTTTTTTTTTTACTCAAATTATCCTGCTATGCTCAAGTCTAGTCTTAATTGTGTCCCTTTAATGCTTAGATATCTGGGGCATGAGATCATCCTTTTCAGGAGCTTTTCTAAGATAATATAATATTACTATTCTTGAATTATTCCAGTTTTTTGATAGACAAATTTTTTTGAAAACTATGTCTTAGCATAATTTCAAAATTCCTTTTAGTGATTTGAATTAAAAAAAATGCATGTATATATTACTTGCGGTTTCTCTCTGCCTTGAGGCCATTACGAGTAAGCACACTGCTATAAGGACAAGAATAAAAAGTAAGATTACATCAGCACACAGGGTGCATGCTCCTTTCTCGTAATTGTTGAGGTTTGATAACTACATTATGTATTGAAGTATGCCTTTATTTTTTGACGTTGCTTTGACAAGCCCCTCTAGGGCAGTGCAGCGTGATTGAGAGTATTGCCTACAAATTCTGTGTAATTCGCTGTTCAGATGAAAAATAACTGATTCGTCTCCCAGATGTTTTGACATTAGTGTAATTTATATGAAAACTGCCTGCATTTTTATCATAGGTAATTTGTACGCTCACCATGTGCGGTGAATAAATATACAAATGACTTGAGAAGTGTGTGTGTGTGTTCTAGGTTATTGATTTCAAGATGTGGGATGACAAATACGATTTCTCTAATAGAACAGTCCCTCTAACACATCCTTCTCAGTTCTGTTTAACGTTGTTGAATATGTTTTGAATATTTGATAAGTTTGAGTTGGCCATGCTGTTAATTAATGCCATATGTAACCAGGCAGTGCCTCCACCTTCCCCGCATTCCTTTGTTTTACAGAATTTAGAAATGAGGTGCTGTGAAGCTCTACCATGCTGCCCAGTAGCCTCAAAATGTTAATGCCCGTATTGTTAAGGGAAATGAAGAATATGGAGCAACATTACACGTTCCCACAGCCTTCTAATACACTGCAACCTCACTAGGAAATGAGTTCAGATGGCCTGTGCCAAGTAAAAACATCTGGCTGTCCTCGTCTGAGTTTTACTTTTTTCCCTCTAATTTAAAAAAAAAAAAAAAAGTCAACATATTTTCAATAAAAATAATCATTATTAAATATAGTATTTATTTATTAAAACCTCCTGCTTTGAATATTGAGTGTATCAGCTTACTTCTTTTATTTTCAATGTGGCTAAGATACATTAATTTATAAAAACATGAAAACACAGATTGCACTAGGGTAGGAAAATGATATGATGCCTGTCATTTAATTCCCTGCCAAGGTGTTTTCTAAATTCCACAAAATGCATTGAGACTGTTCCCAATTATTGTCAGTAAATCACCGCTACATACGACAAGATCCTCTTTCTCACTATATAAATTGTAAAGGGACATTGACTACCTTCAGAAACAAGCATTAGCAAATCACTGTTTTAATCAGTGATGATCATAAAAAATATATACTTCAGGACTGTATTGGGTAAAATGTATACCAAACAGAAGAAAAAAGCTTTCTGGATTAAAAACGGAACGTGGAATCTCCATTGTAGACTGGGTTTCTGTTCTCAATTTTATTAAGTACGCAGGTGTTAAAAACTTTTTCTTAGTTTTTTTTTTTTTCCATATATGCTTTGCAAGATTGTGTAGCCCTTCATTGAACTGTCTCTATTTCTGTAATTCTGGAGATCAGGCCAACAAACGTGAAAATAATACCTGAGGTCAGTCTTCCTGCTGGCTTTTTCCTCTGCGTTGCTCCATTACTTGACTAGTTCTAAGACATATGAAATAATGTCCCCAGGTAAGTTTTTCTTGTTATTACTGCCATTAGACTACCATCAATCCTATATTCTGCTTGTGGACCTGCCAACACATACCATTAAAATCTTCCCGATCAGGAACACAGATGTAATGACCATTAGAATACTCGTATTACATAGTATCCAGTGGGCTGTGTTTTTTCAGCTCGTGTTTCTCAATTATAATTAGCCATAACAATTGGTTTAATAATTGCAACATTCACATTGCAACATTCCACAAAATCAGTGTTAATTATTATTATAAATTTTTTATTTATTAAATAATCTGCTTTTGTTTTCTTTAAACTTGTTTCCCATCTGATATATTTACCATGGCATTAGGTAAAATATTCTCAACCCTGTATCTTTCAAAAGTTACAGTGAGTCAGAAAAATAATAAAGAATGCTACAGAGCGGTAAGCCAGAAAGTGAAAGTCGGCCGGCGTGCTGGTAAATATTATGGTATGGGAAAAACTCAATGCTCAAAACAGAATAGTGGAACTGTGTTAATAAAAGATTACTTTTGCAGTCATATTAGTGCATGGCTATAGGTGTATATAGTGAAATCACAATCAGAGTTAAGATTTTGTTGGCTAACACTTAAAACTTCAGTTCATGTTGTGTTTGTATCAGCCTTTAAACCTTTAAGACCGGAGGGCATACAATTACGTCCTTTTTTAAGCGGCTCTAAACGCCGCCAGGCATAAAGGTACGCCCTCCGTTTTTTTTTTTACTTACCCGGTCGCCGGCGATCCCACGCCGGCAATCGCTGTTGGGGGGACTCCCAGGGAGCCCCCCGCGGCACGTCTGCCCTCCAGCAGCCCCCCCCGGCCATGTGAGAGTGAGGTCCTTGTGAGGACCTCACAATCACATGGCCGGGATAGCTGCCTGCTGCATTGCCAGCAGGGGGACTGCCTGTAATGACAGGTAGTCCCCCTGCTGGCTGAAATCAAATTAAAAAAAAGTTAAATAAATGTAAAAAAAATAATAATTATATACCTAGATCATATATATATATTATATATATATGATCTAAGTATATATATATATATACACACATATACATACACACACATACACTAGGTGTATTTTACTATTAATATATATATAATTATATATATATATTAATATCAAATTACACGTAGACTGATACTGATTAAATATATATATAATTATTGTTATATATATATATATATTTATATATAATATAAAAAAATAAATATGTAAATACGTAAAAAAATTAAATTAAAAAAATAATTACAAATAAATAATTAAAAAATATATAGATGTGTGTTATTTCGTTCTAACTGTATTATGATATTAATATATATATATTTATATCAAAATACACATAGAACGAAATAATATATATATCTATATACATAAATATATACGTATATATCACTATATATATACCTAATATATAAATAAAAATATAAAAAAAATGATATATATATATACGTATATATATACACATATGTATATATATATATACATATATTAATTCTACACATATATTTATGTAATATTTTTACATAATTAGGTATCCTAATTAATTACAATTAGCAGGACCTGCCTGACAACCCATGCCGAAAGTATAGGGAATTTAATTTGCTAGCACTATATTTAACCCTATAACTTTCCAAGACACCATAAAACCTGTACATGGGGGGTACTGTTTTACTCGGGAGACTTCGCTGAACACAAATATTAGTATTTCAAAACAGTAAAATGTATTACAACGATGATATCACCAGTAAAAGTGAAGTTTTGAAGTTTTGAAGTGTGAAGTCACGCACAAACAGCACTTACACGGACGATATTATTGCTGCAATACTTTTTACTGTTTTGAAACACAAATATTTGTGTTCAGCGAAGTCTCCCGAGTACAACATTACCCCTCATGTACAGGTTTCATGGTGTTTTCAAAAGTTACAGCGTCAAATATAAGGCTTGTGTTTCATTTTTTTCACATTAAAATTCGCCAGATTGCTTACGTTGCCTTTGTGACCCTATGGTAGCCCAAGAATGAAAATTACCCCTATGATGGCATACCATTTGCAATAGTAGACAACCCAAGGTATTGCAAATGGGGTATGTCCAGTCTTTTTTAGTAGCCACTTAGTCACAAACAACATCTGTGATGCTGGAGGTATTTAATGCATTAAAGCATTGAAAAAGGCTTTTCTATGGACACTTTGAATGCGAGCGCGGCACTTGCCGCTCATGCGCATTCGGCTCCTTTGACGTTGGCGGGGCAGGAGACGTCACCAGCGCCAAGGGCGCCCGGCGCTGGAAAAAGGTAAGCTGCTGAAGGGGTTTAACCCCTTCAGCGCCAGGGAGGGGGACCCTGAGGGTGGGGGCACCCTCAGGGCACTATAGTGTCAGGAAAACCATTGAGTTTTCCTGACACTATAGTGATCCTTTAACAATATCAGGCTATTCCTTCTCTTTATGAAACAGCTGAAAAAGTTGCAAAGTAGTGTAGGCTTGTAACACTGTTTCTCATACTGGCAGATGAAGTAGCATTGTGTTCTGAAAAGAAAGCACTTTGTTTAGGTTTTTTTTTTGCAAAGTTGACTCTTGATTTGGGAGTAAATGTCATAACTTTCCACATTTATTATATTAAATAGATTACCAACATCTGCAAGCTAATAAGATCTCCCCCTTAGCTTACTGACACACACACAAAGCTCTTGACACTTCTCATCTGTTTTTTTTTTTTAATGATATGCAATAGTTAGATGTAAACCTGAGCTGTTTAAAAAAGACATCACCCTAGTATTAGAAACCCAAGCTCATTGCCCCTGCAGCTAGACAGGAAGCTGTGGCACTTACATCACAAAGAGGGGAGGAGTAAGTTAGTGAAATCAGAAATGTGTCTGGAACGATGGGCCAGGCAAAGGTGGGATAAAGGGTAGGAAAACATTCAAAGTCGTGAACTTATGCATGAAATCATTTTAGTACTTTCGGGTCACGAAAACCATCTAAAGTCATGTTACATTGTGCTCTTTCATATGGAAGAGGTTTATATTTTTAACAGATGAAAATATATACAAATTATATTTAATTCCATTAAAAGTAAACATGCTATTGCAGAAGTTCTATTTGTCTTATATCTTATTTTCTGTATTAACACACTGAGCAATATACTAAGTGAAGATATTGGGATGACATCTGATTTAAGGGAGAATGGAATGGGAGTTTTTGGAAGAGTTTGTGAAGACAGTATTGAGAAATGAATAGCAGCATGTGTTTATCCATGTCAGGGTTACTGGTTGGACAGAAAAAGGACTACGCGTAAAGGAGGTCAGGAATAAAGTACTTTTAAAGGGATTTTTTTCTCCCAAACCTCCTATGGGCGCATACCGGTGCATCACTGGTGACATGCAGTCATTGGAATGAGGACTTGTTAGACTCAAACTAGCAGAAGTGTCCTGCATTGGTCTTCAGTAGCTCAAGCATCACTGATGATGTTATACAAGATCATGTATAACATAATGCAGTGCATTATGTACACGCACATCTAGCATGCTGTATTTCTAGTAGGATTATAGCAAGGCGCTTATAGTGAAAGGTAATCATAGAAAAAGGAAAGAAGCGGTCTTGGAAGAAGAAACCGAGTGATTGCTGCACCAACTATCACCTCCATTTAATATTTTTGAATAAGGTTTTGAAATTATTTAATATTTTCAGATAAACTTGTATCTTTTTTTTTGTTCAAAGTATTTTTAAAAAAAATCAGAATATTAAAATATTAAAAACATTTTCAAAATATTCTAATTTGAAATGTTTATGCAGGAATATTATTTGAAGAGCATATATAAAATATTTTTTTGGCAATCTTCTTTTTTATTGAAGCACAGTATACGTGTATACAGAGAATAAACAGGCATAACGCTTACAGACATCAAGTATATTATCACACATATGGTAATTCTCACTCCCCTTTTCCCGCCTGTATGTCCCCACCCAGCCTCTGTGGTTAACAACAACCGAGCGCAACTGCGCAAAATGAACTTTATAACGTGTTCTGTATGTCTCTATGAGGGAAGGTAGGATAGGGGTATCGTTACTTTGGGGGGGGGGGGGAGCTAATCTCTACCCACGCCTTCGTCCTGCTCATGTATTATGGCTTGAGGTAATGACCTGAGTGCTGTCATGGACAGTTCAAGTGCGAGCCCCGGAGTCCGGGCCCCGCACTCTGCGTTAACAAGTCAGTGACCATTATCTGTCTGGGCTGCGTTGGTGTAAGGTCAGTCGTGTATGGTAAGGGAGAGAGGGAGAAAGGAAAAGAAAAAAAAAAGGGGGGTGGTGAGAGAGGAAGGGAAGGGGGATGTTGGCCAGGGCGGGGGGGAGGGGATGGGGGAATCCGCCAGCACCCCTACACCCCACGTCCCAACCCCGTGCGTTCCAGCGCCTACCCGTCTATTCGGCCCCCCGCTCCGGCTGTCCCACGGGCCTACGAGCCATGTACTCAATCCAGGGAGCCCAGAGGCGGGTGCATTTCTCCCCCGTACCTGAAGAGCATATATAAAATACTAACAAAATTAAGGCCTATGTTTGAATAGAAACTGTCTCTTTTGAGAGAGTTGCACATCCCAGTAGCTAACTAAATAATGTACTCTGTATTCCCAGTGAGAAGCTTGGAAGGTTAGAGGAGATGACATGCACCAGTCACTCACTAGTCCAGGCAGAGTTTCATATAAAAATCTGTTAGATTTGCGCAAAAACAGGATTTACAAGAATATTTTTAAATGCAATGATTTAACTGATAAAAATAAAATGGTGTTCAGCTTCCACCTGAAATTACTCTTTAAGTTGTCCTTTCTTTTGCACAACAATAGTGTGACACACTATCCCCTACCCAAGTATATATATAATGCAGAGATAATATTTTATAAAGATATAGATAGAGATCGTCTGTAGTCATAATAAAAACCCCCAAAACATATTATTACAAATTAGAGATTTGCCATTTTTACTCAAGCACTACCTTAATAGTTAGCCACTTTTCTTAAAGTTAACATGACATTCACGAATAGTGTCAGAACATAAATATACCGCCAGAAATCACCATGAACTTTATGAAGTAAAATATATACTTACTGGATTATCACTCAGACAAGGGTTCTTTAACTACATTAGGACACTTTAGAGCTAAAATCACTTATTTTACTATCTGACATTTTAAGATCTAAAGCCATATAAAATCATCTGTTAAGGCATAATAAACCATTTCAGAGAGCAACTGAACTAGCAAATGATAGCTTAGCTTTGTAGCCAAAAATATTTTGTTATTTTTCGTGCTAGTTGTTCGTACTTGGATCAAATGTATTCAAGTGGTTTTGGTGATTAATCTCCTTTGCTTGTGTTTTGAGAGAACTATAAATGGTTAATTTGGAAAGAAAACATTGTTTATATACTGCAAAGCTTTGAGCTTCAAAGCTGAACTGTGCTCTTTGTAAGGAAACTGTGACTAACATGCTATAGATAGTGGGAACAAATGGACAAAAGCAGCACTGTTTTGCTTTTTGTTTTGTAAACTAGAAAATATGATTATGTTGTCTGCAGGAATATGTATAAAGCAATGGGGCAAATAAGTAATACATTAAATAGTACCAAAGGGAGATGCCACATTTGTATTTGCTGTGTGGATTGAGAATTGACAGCAACCTAAAAATGTATCCCCCTTCGAGGATGGGCAGATTTTATGGCTCCCTTTTAAAATGGGCATATCTTAACACTTGTCAACCGTTTGAATTTGGACACGAATTTATGATCAGGATCAAGTTTCATAGCTGTCCAAAGCCTTTGGGACAGATTTTGTCTTGAGCTGAATGGAATAACAAACCATGACAAGGGTCACTTTAGACAATCAAAATGTTGCTCTGTGATTGGAATTGTGCAAGAGTGCATGTATGTTAATGGCTTACTGCACAGGGCCACTGACTCTTGTCCTATCCTATACACCCTGGTCCTATCTCTTGCCCACTCGGACCTCACCTAATGCTAATGCTTATAATCTGGACTACTGCAGAAGGATGAGTAACTGATGTTGGTGCTTCCACTTTTGGCCCTATTTTTTATTAAAATGAGAGGACTGAAGAGGATTTTTTTTTTATCATTCTGTATTTTTTGGAAATGTATGGCTGAGTCACAATTGCTATTTGCCATACCTTCATTCTTGGTTGCATATAGCTCGTCTTGTTGCATTTTATTTACTTCCATAATAGAGGATTTTTCTTTTTTTTAGAGTAGGAGGATCTGCTAATTGGCAGTTGTATCATTTGCTAATTGGCAGTTGTATAATTGTCATTTGATTGTGTTTTTGAATGATAGATATTTCAGTGTGCATGCTTTCAAATTAATCTCTTAACAGTTAAGTGAAATAAGTAAATGCAATATTATTCAGTACAGGTATTTCATTTCCAGTATTCGATGTTGTTAAACAATAGTAGCAAAAAAAAAAAGCCTTTGTTAGATAATTGTGACTCTGCGGCACAATGTATAACAGCGCAATCATTTTACAGTGGCCATTAAATGTACAGCAACAGCTCCTGATAACATGTAAATAGCAGGGATTTTGCTGCAAAATCTGTGCTGCGGAACAAATGAAGAGCATTAATTTCTTAGCCCCGTGCAATCAGTCTGTGCATTGACATCTGTGCAGACATATCTACAGAAGCTAAAAACCTAAAGCGTTTTCTATCAAAACCCACACATACACACTTTTTTTTTAAAATATAATTTTACATATGGCACCTCTTATATCAGAAAAAAAGAGTCAGCAGATCCAAGCAACGGCAATGCTTGATTTCTGATGGAAAGGCTTTAAAGAACAACTGTCACCTCAAAAAAGTATTATTTTAATATAACAATCAATTCATCGAGTTTTGAAAGAATATACTGTTTTTTTGGGGTTTTTTTAACTATACCGTAAGTATATGATGGGATCCTTAATGGGATGCGATACTTAATCTGAAGAAAAAAAAATCAGTTTCCTTTCAAAACTTGATGAAAGTATTATTATTACAGAAAAAAATTATTGGGGAGCGACAGCTGTTCTTTAACTGAGAATTATGTTATGTTGAGTCTTTTTCCTGAAGCATTTGAGATGCTATACCTTTAATACAGGATAGTGTTATAGCATGATAGAATAGGCTTCAATCGGTGTTCACTGGAGATAGTTACTACCGGAGATGCTCCCAGTTTTGGTGATGGCTTTATCTCACATTCCCCCTTGTCTCTGCTACACATACGCAAACATAGGGGGAAGTAGAGAGAGTAGATTACAACAGACTCCATTCCATTGTCTCTAAATTAGAGGACAAAGGGGTGATGCAGAGTTCAGGCAGAGTTAGCATCTCCCATTTATTACCATATAAGCTTCTCTACTATTAACTCTTAATAAACGCACCCTTTATTTTAGCCGTCATTCACTAATCACTATCTAATCAAGGAAAAGAGGAGCAAAAAATGCAGGGAATTATGGCATCGTTGCAATTTTTGTCTTTTTATCACAATATAATTCTATCACACAATATAATTTTACTTTTAAATGGGAAAGATTTTAATTGATGATGTCATAACCACCACAAATGTAAGATTATTGATCTTACTCCTTCATTAGATTTTTTTTGCCTACGAATGTGACTCTCTGACATTTCTTTCACATTCATATGTCTAACATTGTGCTTCTCCCCTTGCATGTTGTGCAAATTTGATGTAGACAAATATTGCACACTGCAATGTTTGTCAGCATTGTCTGCATAATGAGCTTACTCTTCTAGAAGCACCTAGGTATAATGGAAAGTGGGCTTTAATAAATTATTTCTGCTTATGATTGCAAAAAGAATAAAGCTGAAAAATCTTTAATATTGAATTTAGAATAATCACAAAAGTCGTGTTCTAAATTATCTTATTAAGCAAATGTTAAGTATGCATTTAATTTATCATCATCCCGTAGAAACATATTTACCAAGGTATCAGATTGTCATTGAGAATCTTCTGTATGACTTTCAATTGTAAATTATGTGTGGTCTCTGTTCCACCATCTCATTGTTTTTGTCTGTCCTATGTTGAGGGGCATCAGAAAATATCCTCAATTTAAGCACATTATATGTGTGGTAGTCTGCCACCCCTTCTCAACCTGATATTAGCCTTCCCAGTGTTAGGAGACAGGCCCTTATTGTAGAGTCATAACCCTTATTTTTTTTTTTAGTAAACTTGTAACCTCTTGATCGTTATCAAAGGGACACTATAGTCACCAGAGCCACTACAGCTTAATGTAGTGGTTCTGGTATGTACAGCCTGTTCCTGCATGCTTTTCAAACTAAACACTGCCTTTTCAGAGAAAGGGCAATGTTTACATTGGTGCTTTCTAACATCTCTAGTGGCAGTCACTCAGACAGCCACTAGAGGTGCTTCCTAGTAAAGTGCACTGGCGTTCAGAGTCTCGATACTCTGCATGGAGATGCTGAATATTCCCCAAACAGATGCACTAATTGGCACAGCGCTGCATTTTTCTGCTCATGGGCAATAGCCTCCCAATGCTTTTTTATGGGAAAGCATTGGATTGGCTGAGATCATCAAGATTGATGCTCTCAGCATGATCGGAGCAGGACTGGTCACCTAAACAGCCACATCAGCACGATAGTGCCAGGAATATATGTTTGAGAAGATTTCTTTAACCCCTTAAGGACACATGACATGTGTGACATGTCATGATTCCCTTTTATTCCAGAAGTTTGGTCCTTAAGGGGTTAAATTAGTTCATCATTAATGAACCTTCCACGCAGAGGGCAGATGGTTTAATAAATATTTAATCATTTTTCAAATGTCCGCTCAAATGTTATGTTCCATAATTCAATACAGCTATCAATTAATGAATCCTTGGTAAGGAGCCAATAAAAGGGCATACTTTATCCAATACACCAGTGCCTTTTTAATACCCGTACAGCGTATATACTTTGAGGATAACTAGATGTTTAGAATGTAGTAATATTGTTACCTGCAGGTCTATAGCATGTGTCCATGCAATGTATTTACCCAGGACTCCAACCCAGCTGTTTCGAGGAAGAAAGAACCAGGTCCTGGCTACTAATTAGTAAAATTCATTGCAAAAAGGTGTATATATTTAAAAATGGAGTGTCCGAGCAGAGACATACAGTAAGGGAAAAAAGTATTTTATACCCTTCTGATTTTGAATGTTTGCCCACTGATGAAGAAATGATCAGTCCATAATTTTAATGGTAGAGACAGAATAAAAAAAAAAAAAATCCAGAAAAATGAATGTAAAGAAAGTTATAAATTAATTTGCATGTCAATGAGTAAAATGAGTATATCATCCCCTATCAATCAGCAAGATTTCTGGCTCCCAGGTGTCTTTTATACAGGTAACGAGCTGAGATTAGGAGCACTCTCTTAAAGGGAGTGCTCCTAATCTCAGCTCATTACCTGGATAAAAGACACATGTCCCCAGAAGCAATCAATCAGATTCCAAACTCTCCACCATGGCCAAGACCAAAGAACTGTCAAAGAATGTCAGGGACAAGATTGTAGATCTACACAGGGCTGGAATGGGCTACAAGACCAACGTCAAGCAGCTTGATGAGAAGGTGACAACAGTTGGTGCGATTATTCGCAAATGAAAGAAACACAAAGTAACTGTCAGTCTCCCTCGGTCTGGTGCTCCATGCAAGATCTCACCTCGTGGAGTTTCAATGATCATGAGAACGGTGAGGAATCAGCCCAGAACTGCACAGGAGGATCTTGTTAATGATCTCAAGGCAGCTGGTAACATAGTCGTCAAGAAAACAATTGGTAACACACTATGTCGTGAAGGACTGAAATCCTGCAGTGCCCACAAGGTCCCCCTGCTCAAGAAAGCACACGTACCTATAAGATAGGGCAATGCCCAATGAATAGTTTTATGTGACAGATGTTCCCAAACTGTTTACGTTGTATTCCGATTATTGTTACCTGACAATTGTCTGTATATTTTTGTCAATACAAAATAAAAGAATAAAAAAAAAAAAGCAAGCATATGTACAGGCCCATCTGAAGTTTGCCAATGAACATCTGAATGATTCAGAGGAGAACTGGTTGAAAGTGTTGTGGTCAGATGAGACCAAAATCGAGCTCTTTGGCATCAACTCAACCTGCCGTGTTTGGAGGAGGAGGAATGCTGCCTATGACCTCAAGAACACCATCCCCAAAGTCAAACATGGAGGTGGAAACATTTTGCTTTGGGGGACAACTGCACCGCATCAAAGGGACGATGGACGGGGCCATGTACCGTCAAATCTTGGATGAGAACCTCCTTCCCTCATCCATGGCATTGAACATGGGTCTTGGATGGGTATTTCAGCATGACAATGACCCAAAATACACAGTCAAGGCAACAAAGGAGTGGCTCAAGAAAAAGCACACTAAGGTCCTGGAGTGGCCTAGTCAGTCTCCAGACCTTAATTACATAGAAAATTTGTGGAGGGAGCTGAAGGTTTTTAGTTGCCAAACGTCAGCCTCGAAACCTTAATGACTTGTAGAGGATCTGCAAAGAGGAGTGGGACAAAATCCCTCCTGAGATGTGTGCAAACCTGGTGGCCAACTACAAGAAACGTGTGACCTCTGTAATTGCCAACAAGGGATTTGCCACCAAGTACTAATTCAAAGGGATCAAATACTTATTTCACTCATTGACATGCAAATCAATTTATACTTTTTTTGATAAGCGTTTTCCTGGATTTTGTTTTTGTTATTCTGTGTCTCACCGTTAAAATACACCTACCATTAAAATTATAGACTGATCATTTCTTTAGTCACTGGGCAAACATTCAAAATCAGCAGGGGATCAAATACTTTTTCCCCTCACTGTATATACATATCTTCTATACCAAATTTTTTGTTTGTACACTGCATTTAATGTTTTGACATATGTTGCTCATACTTTACGCAAAACCTACCAAAAAATCAACATATGGTATAAAAATACATATTTTGCAAAATCACTTGGAATATTTTATTATGAGTAAGATACAATATACATTACATTATTTATTTTTCATGTTACAGATTATTTCTTCCCAGTTCAATGTGGTAGTCTGTAGCCTGCAGTACCATGTATCTGCAATATGTGTTCTGTTTCACAATGCTGGATTATATTTGATAAAGTGTTTGGTGTTCACATTACAGTAACATTCTATGTTTAACAAATAGCAATATAAAGCACTGTCAAGACCTAGGAATTGCAGCATTTGATGTCAGTGCTTTGGATGAAAGCAGTAGATGCAGATATTTCAACCAAGGCAAGGATTCTCTGCCTTCATTGCTCTAGGTGTTCTATCAGAGACCACAAGTGGTCCATATCGGAAGGGTAAAGGTAGCTACCACGTTCTTGTAGGACAATCACTTCCTTGATGCTTCTTCAGCCTTATGGTTGTAAGGGAGTCTTTATTTATGTAGTGCATGGTAATTGATACAGAAAATCATAGACATTGTAAATGGTCGCAGCAGAAAGAGATAACATGATAATACATGTCAGAAACACTGCACTTTTAAAAAAAATGTCTAGAGAAGTAGTGGGATATATGCTAGCTAGCAGAACAAGTTATCTACAGGCTAGATTATAATACTAGAACACAGGCTAAATAAGTAGATATGTGAAAAACACTACTGGAACTGAGCAGGTAAGAACATAGTCGCTAGATAAAGTACAAAAAAAAACAAAACAAATCAAAGCCCAAATTAGGGAGGTATGCTAAAATAAGAGCAGGTCACCATGTATGGTAAACCTACTGCTCAGCCCACACCAGCAGTAAGCAGGCGTCCATGGAGCAGGTAAAGTCCACTGAGATATTTAGCTTCACATTGCCAGGGAGAGGCCCCAGATCAGTTGCAGGTAGAGAGGTTGTCATGGGAACATTCAGTTGCTTTTCCTGGAAGGACCACTACTGAATTCAGTCTCAGACGCCTCTCGCCACTTGCTGTAGTTGGAGATAGTGATGCTGATGAGCGTTCCATGAGATGAGCCCTGAAACGGTCAAAGATAGCCTCTAGTAAAGCCAGGATATAATAGGTGGTGCCTTGTTGTTTTGCACCTTCCAGCACCATACACCATCATTTTAGTGTGTGCGTCCGCCATCTTGAGCTACACAGACCCGGCAATGCATTCACTGAGGTAAGGTCCCTGTTGAATAGTCCAGTGGGAACGGGATATCCCCCACTCATCCTGGTGGGGGATTATGTGCACAAGATTACAGCATTAAACACTGTCGAGAGCAAGAAGACCGGCCTCATCTCCCCAGCTTAGCCACATGTAGGCCTCCAAGTTGCGTTTTGGGTTCATCCGCATACAAAGATGGTGTCTGCAGGTTCACCCAGGTGTCCCACAGGTTTCCAAGAACCTGGTGAGTCAATTCCTGCATATTATGTTTAGTTACTTCCCGGAATATAGTCGGTGAAGCAGGAGCTCTCATAAAGTGCTTCCAGTCAGCTTAGTGGTCAGGATCCGCCCCCGGGTGTAAGGGAGTCTATCTATCGGTGGCCACCTCTGGTCTAGCTTTTATATGTATCCCTGCATTAACAGAATATGTTAATCTCTAAATCGTGAACTATTTGTGCTCCTTGAAAACTAATTTGAGAACAACTGCTATGTAAAATTTGTCTGAGTACTAGGAACAGTGGTTCTTAAGCCAAAGCATCCTTGCAAGTTAGTATTTGCAAAACAACCTTATATTTTAATAAGTGTGATTTTCCTTCGTAGAAAGTTTAAAATATTCTTGGAAACGTAGGTAGTTGTAGAAGTTTGGTAATGGGTGTGGTATCAGTAGTATCTCTCACATGCACAATCCAGTAAATAAACAATAAATAGGATACACTATGCAGTTTACATGGGGACATTAGAAGGAACCACTGTTTGGAATATTCAAACTCTTTCACAGACGCATAGTCAATCGTAACGTAGAACTCAATAGGACATACTACACCTGTGAAATCCATAGTTTAATAAAAACGGGTAAAAGCAACAAAGTAAATCTACTTAATTAAATGGAGTCTTTTTGAGGAAAAAAAAATCCTATTAAAAAGCCCCACAATTTTTCGCCTCTCTTTCTTTCTATGTAACTGAAAACACTAGTGTTTGGCAATGTTGAACATAAAAGAAACGGCAATCCTTAAGAGATTTTCTTTCAATCCAGAAAAGTGTCATTATTCTTTATTGTTTCTTTGCGCCAACATATACAATGCAGATTGCATGAAATCCGTGGAGTACGTACACTCAGCCGGGGATATGTCACAACACACAGCAGGTGGTAGTTATCCATTATTGCAAGTAGTGATTAAACAGAGCTGTTGCCATTTCTCTCTCATTGTTGCAGTCATTATGAATAATGGTTCCTGACAGCACCTGTTAATACGCTATAATTCTTGTCAATCTTTTGCTCAGTTTGGCTACAGTGTTTTTGTGCATTTCAACACTGTGTAATTAACTGTGCACACGAATCCTTTGTCATTAACAGCCTAGGCACAGACTCCGTTAAAATATTGTACATCCTTTTTTTGGATACCTTTTTACTTACTGGTGCTGCTTGGCACATTAGTGGCACATTGCAATGGGGAGGGTAATTATCTTCACCACTTGGATGTCTCCTGGTGATTAAACAATTGAAAGGAAATAGGTCTTATACATCTAAATGAGCCATAAAGTAGAACTAGTGCCATTGTTTTCTATTTTTTTCCCAGCAAACAGCATTTCTGAATATATTGTGTTTTTTCAGTTTACCTTCAACCTGATTATTATTATTATTATTGGTATTTATATAGCGCCAACTTTTTCCGCAGTGCTTTACAATAAGAGGGGAATATACCAAATGAGACAATAAAAAAATGTAACAGGAACAATAGGTAGCTGGGGACCCTGCTCAAACGAGCTTACAATCTAATGGCATGTTGCAATGTGGAAAGGTGTATGATATGTGATCTGTCTTTTATCTTTTATTATAAGGCTTTGTTCCTTTACCTTGACTGTCTCTTGCTGAAGTAAGAGATCTTCTGATGAAAGCAGACTTTGATTGTAGACTGTTTTTTGTTCGTGCTGTGATGCTTCCTATTTGTGGTACAAAAACTATTTATAATTTTTACTTGATAAATGCCCATCTATGTCCTATTTTGGCTCTTGTCATATGAATTTCAAATTTTTTTTTTTTTTTACTTCCTTTTAGAAATGTTTTTTTTTAATGCAGAAATGTGTTCTTCAAAGGAATATTTGCAGTTTTAATAATTCAAATGCTGTTTCTGTACGGTAGCTTATAGCACATAACCTTGACTTGCTCACATAATTACAATGAAAAGTTCAGTAATGCGAGGATTGCAATCTATACATAAATGATTAGTAAATTTAGCAAATATTCATTCGAAGCTCACATTTATGTTTTAATGATTATAAGGAAAAACGCAAAATGAAGTCTGAGGGTATTGATTTTCTATCAGACCCCCGGTGAGATAACCATAGCATCGTGCCAAGCAATCTTATATAGCTAAAATGATATATAGCTATTGGGAGAAAAGAAGGAAAATAATAAAGATTAGAATCTGGAAATTGGTACAGAAGATAGAAGGAATAAAAAAAGAGGGCAGGGATAAAAGAGAGCTTCGGGAAAGAAGTCATAGTGGTAAAAAGAACCGGAAGAAAAAATTAAATGGGAGGGAAACATGCGAAGTGTTAAAAGGAATAATGGAATACTTGGACAAAGCGAGTGGAAAAGGCTGTTTGAGAGGGTCATAGGGCTGGAAGCATTGTCTGATTAACCAAAAGGCAGATGTAGGTGACTGCTCTATATCGTGAGAGAGAGTACAGCATAGCAGATCTACTTAACAGCCCACTATTGTTTTTACACATCCACGAGAGACATAAGAAAAGACAGACAGGGAAAAAGGAAAGGAAAAGAGAGAATTGAGGTGGTAATTAAAATCCAGCGATGAAAGAAACTGGATTATAGAAAAAAAAAAAAGGAATTGAGAACGGGAAGAAGCCTTATCAGACATGTGTGTGTGTTTGGGGGAAAGTCGAAATGTTAGAAATAGAGTTATCAAAAGCCCCATAGGTAACTACCTTAGATGTGTACTTTAAAAATATTTATATATATATTTTTTTTTTTATTCAGAATTATTGGGTTCAGTTAAACATAGATATCTTACATATCAGAATATGACATGGATGTTTACTCCATTTTATATATGATCTAAAACCATAAAAAATTTGCAATAATCATAGACATAAAAGGTAATCCCGAAATCAGGGCAAAGTAATAGGTAAAACTGTAATAAAATGAGTTGTTCAATATTTCCATTGTCTTTCCTTGCTAAATGAGGAGTTAAACATTTATATAGGATATAAAAAGAAACTCCAATGTAGCCTATGACGCCTGTAAAAACACAAACAACAGCATGTACATGTTTGTGAACTAAAGAGATTTTTCAGATGAATGAAGACATAACAAAAATGTATATTGCTTTTGTCCTCAAGATACAGGACAGCCCTTGTCGTGAATGAGTTATAAAGCACCTATTTCAAATAAATCAAAACAGCTTTGTTTGTTTTCCGTTCAACCACAGTGCATTAGCGTACGTACGTTAATTTTATTTTTACTGTCCCAAATATTCACAAATCATGAGATTGTGGTGATTTCATTTTGTGAACTGCTTAAAACCATCTGAAACAGAGCAAAATAATGAAAAAATTACTTACCAATGAGCAACTTTTAAGAAAATAACACAAGCTAAGTGTGTAATACTCAGAGGACAGAGATGGAGGTTCGCCTACGCATCAAAAGTGTTAAGGTGACAAGTTCTATTTGCAACTAAGAACTTGTTTATTGAACAATTCGTCTAGCTGTACTCAAGGTTTGCATTTTGATTGCTCTGTTTCCAATGATGTTTAATCTAGTATTGGACTTTTATTTCTACATATCACTTTACAAGCGTGTCTTGTCTCCCACTGGAAAAATCACTGCACTTCTTAAAGGAAGATATAGGCATGTTTTATCTTTTCCAAAAGAAAAGGACATTTAAAAAAAATAAGTCATACAACTGTAGTTAGGAACCTAATTTTTTTTACCAACATGGTCTTCTGAATCAATTTCATCTAAAATTAGGCTACCTTACTACAGTTTCTTAGTATGGTTGCAATATTTGGTTATGTATTTTGGGTCAAATTTCCAAGGAGCTAGAGAAATATGCAACATGCATCTAGCTGTATTGACTTCAATTAGTATTATTTTTTTTATATTGATTTTTAATTAATTGCCAGATGGTGATCACAATTTTATTGCCAACACTTATTTTAAAAATGCATACCGAAGGACTGCATTCAGTTTATTACAATCCTAAACTCAGTTTGTTCGTGGAACACTCCATGGCAGCCTGAGGCACACTGGTTGAAAATTACTGCTCTGCGGTACTGGTACGTAAGTAGACTTTTGCAATGGCTTTCTGCTGAGTTGCAATTTGTCTAAATTTAAGCCGGACTGAATTAAGTAGTCCAGTTGAGTTACATAGCTCTGAAATGCCATATGGATGTATAACCAAGCCAATGACTAACGCGATGGACGAGCATGTTAATTTCAGGGTTCTGGTTGGGAACACCGACTAAATGCTGATTTTATTTACAGATCCAGTGAGAAGTGGGAAAAATGTAGGAGCAGTAAAAAAAAAATCTATATTTTTAAATTTCTAAAATATATATAATATACATTAAATACATATTTAAATAAATAACTAAATATAGATTTTATTTTCTGTTCCTCCTCTTTTTCCCTCTATTGGCTACTATCAGTGTAATGAAAAACTTAAACATGAAATTCACATTATACGTCATTTTCATTTTTTTGTCTGTCCAAATCATTTTTATTGGAAGATATATGGACAGGCCGAACTGTCAAATGAATGAGTGTCGGAGGTTTCTGAACTAAATTTAATTTTCAGATAAACTTGTTCAACCAAACCAAATTTTTCCACCATGGACAAGTCTATTGATTAGTAATAGTTGATAAGCATTCTAAAAGCTGTGTATGAGGTATACATATTTTTTTGCTTCTTCATAGTATGAGGAACAAGAGACAAAAGCATCCAACTCTTTTAGTGTTTAAAGAACTTTACAGAACATTTCCCCTGATAGAAAACAAATCCATGAGCAATGGAGCCAACCAGCAGTTATGCTATAGGTCCATAGATTAGTCATTGTTTAGTAACAATGAGATTGAGTACAGAAGATTCCGATTTTCTATTTCCTTTATGTGGCTCACAAGAAATAGAACACCCTAACATTAAAAACAAATATATTTTTTAACATTAGTGTTTCTTTTTTAGTGTAGATTACTGGGCTCCCCTTTGTAGAAAAAATAAAGTTTAAGAAAGCAATTAAGCTTACTTTACTACAGTGCTGAGGCAGACTCCTCTCTGCAGCCCAATACACTGACTCTGAGATCATCAATCATGATGATCCCTGGTCCAACTCAATGATTCTGGTAGAAAAGTACTACAGACCTATGGCACATGCACTGCAATCACCATAATCAACCAATTCAATGCTTCTCAAGACGAAGCATTGACGAAGAATATGAGAAGAATTAGCTGCATTCGGCATCATCACAAACAGCCCGAAAAGCGACGGTCTTGATGAAGAATCAGCTCTAGTGGCTGTCTGTTATTAAGATGTAGTGGTTTTGGTGCTGAGAGTGACCCTTTAATAATAAAGGCACTCAACCTTCATTAACGCGCTCTAAATGCTTAGGGTGCCCTGGACCTAGGTTGTCATTTAATAACATCTTTTGATGTGTAACATGTCACATCCATGCTGCGTTCTCATGCAGTAGCTTTGTACAGTCACTTTGCTATAGACTTTTAGGAGATAGGCACACATCGAAGAACAGCATACAGAAAGGTAGCCTTAGGGTTCATACACAATTTGGGGAGCTTAGAGAAATCCATTACTCTTTATGCTTTATTTGATCTAGCTCAGTCACTCATTTCTGTGAACATTTACATTCATTAGTTGAGCCAATGCCTTGATGTGCTAATATACTCTATCAAGCAGAGGTTGAAATAGTCTATCCATTCCAGTCACACACTTGTATTGATTAACTCAATCAATCTAAAGCAGTTTTGCACTTAGTGTGAGCCACTTCTGTATTTCTTCACTCACTCCAAAGAACTAAATCCTTCAATTGAAAATTACTAGAGACTTGCACGTACACATTCTTCTCACTCTCTAATTACAATGCATTATAATATCTTGATGCAGATAGTCAGTTGAGCATCATACCGTCCTGTTCTTCCATTACATAATTACTGCTACCTATCAACTACATTAATTTCCATTCGGCATAGATACATAAAACTGAGAAAGTATGTAACCAGGAAATGTTCATTCAGAATTTTTCTGGTTTCCAGGTACGTCCTCGGGAAGTTACTTTTGCCCAATATCCAGGGGATGTTACTATTACCCAATTTAATGGTACTCATACATTACATTTATTTATAATGGACCATACATGAATATTTTCTCTGCAAATACTAAATATTCCATTCCAGGACTGAGGGATTTATTGGTACAGGTGTATATTGATCGTTATATATGCTTGTTAAATTGGACAGAACCAATGCTATAGAAAATATTTTGACAAATAAAAGCACAAAAAACTTGTGATTTGTATGCTCACATATGCCGCTGTTAACATTATGGCAATTTATAAAGAAGTCTTTAGCTGGTAATATAATAGATTGTTATTTAGTCAAGAACTGCAAAAATAATTTATTTTCTTTTTGAGTCCCTAAATTAAAGAAATACACAAATGATCTTCATTTCTCCTTACAACCTAGTAAAGTTGCCTTTTGTTCTGACTAGATTGCACTGTGGGGGGTGCTGCGTATCCCATATGTCTGAATAGGCTGTCAGATAATTACATTTAATACAATCAGTATCCGTCCTTAAAGAAAGAATAAAAATGCCAAATGGTGTTTGCTATAATTTCATGCTTCTAAATTCATGTTGCGGCGTTGCAAAGACCCAGGATTTTGTATAAGGCAGGAGGTCATTTACAGGGTAGCGACAGCTTGAATGTCTGCCAGTAAGCCTCAGGAAGGGAGGTCTCTCTACTTAATGCAGCTTCAAAAGCTCTTCTGTTGAGAGCTGAAAAAAAGGTTAAATGGGGTCCCTGGTGAGACAGCAGGTGTAAATTGGCTGGAGTGAGGTATTGATAGAGAACATTGGCATAATGAGACCTGACATGAACAAATGTTGGCAGCACTTAAACTACAGAACTAACTATCGTGTTCAATAATCCAGACAGCAGAATACGTGTAATTCCCGATAAATGAATATATTGTTGTCCGTCCACCTTTAATTCTATAAATAAAATCATAAAGTACACAACATGCTTGTTTCAGAAATGGTGAAAAGCCAAACTGCCAATCATTCATAAACAGTTTGTTACCCATCTTAATCCATGGTGTTTCGTTTACGCTTCTTGTGATCTTCAGTTGTCTCCCTTATCAAATGAATACTATTTGCTGTTAACTATGTAGATGCATATCATTGATTCATGTGGTCTAAACTCTCGGTGGCATTGTAGAAGTAACGTCATAGATTGTGGATGTATCTATGTGGGGCATGCTTAACGTATTCCTGTTACAGTTATAAATCAGTAGTAATAAACAAGTCTGTATGTTGGGTTAACTTTGCAGATTATGGTTGAAAACGTTTGAGGGATGAGCTATTTCAAGAGATCCAGGGGTCAATTTGAACGTGTACCGTTTATTCATCCAGTATAACATGTTCTTAATAAGTGGGGTTAAAAAATATGTTTGGTAACAGGTAAGCTTTAATGAGACTCTGCAAATCATAACATGACATTGAACTTTTGTGACCTGTAAGCAATTAATATCTGTAATGCACATATTATCAGATAATATAAATATAAGATATCGGGTTGATGGGTAAATATAACAAACTGAGCACATTATATATTTTTCTAATTTTTAATGTGTATTTGGTGACTATTTATATGATCTGGCTGGTTAAAGTGTATAAAATGGAGCCCTATGTACAGTGTTTGTGGAATACATTTATGTTGTCCATTATTTGCCATAATTAGTATATTATTCCCAAGTTGAGTCAAGAGAGGTAGAATGTAGTAAAATATATAAATCTGAATTGTGACAAGCAGACTTGTACATCTAGGGTTTAACAGGGTCATCATCCGGGTGAATGCAATTGTAAAACTCAGGTATAGTTTAGACAAAAGAAAGTAGTATTGACCGTTGTCAGTTTCACCCATAAAGCTTAACAAAAGGGTAACCTTGGATGATACCAATTTAGTTTCATTTTTAGGAGGCTCTGACACTTTAAGGTTCTCTCCCAGAAGTGACATGGTAGCTTGGTGTGCAGTATTATGGGTTGGAAGTAAATGGGAGATATCCTTTGCAGACATTGACATCTTTCTTGCAGGATCGAACTCCAACATCTGGTGCTAGCCTGCATCAATATTCTGGTGCTAGTCTGCATCACTATTCTCTGGCACATGCAGGCCTTTCAACTGTTCCGATTTCAGCGGGATAGTCCCTATTTTCTGGGTCACTTCTTAGTAGTCTGGTGTCTCGCTTTTGGGGACCAGGGAACTGTCTCCATCAAAGATAGTGTTTATTTACACCTGGCTGACCGGCCAGTAATTTAGGTGGACCTGTCCACTTTCTGGTCAGTTTCACAGATGTTCACTGGCCCATCCCTTTACCCCTCCCATCGTTGTCCCTCTTCTTGGGATACCAGAGTCGGGAGGTATGCACATGTGACAAAAAGTTAATGGTGGTAGCTCCATTTGTCAACCTAATCTTTGCTCATAAAACAAAGTAGTTCCTAGTTTGGTTTAAGAATGTGCTACAATTTTAATAACATTCCAATGCAGTCATAACAAGTATTCCATAAAAATCTTTATGAAATGTTCGTAAGTGACAGTCACTGATTTTATGTGTAATTTTGTGATAGACTGAGTTCATTGGACAAAAGTATAAAAAGTATAAAAGTATAAAAAGTTTTTTTTTAACTATGAGCTAATTAGAGTTTTATCAGATGACATTTGGCTATGCAGAAAAATACAACTACATTTAGTATTCTTATAATTTTTAACTGTATCATTAAAAAATCCCTATCTACTGAATATTAGAAAACATTTTTGAATTACTCTTAAGACTTGCTGACAGCATATTGATTTCTAAACTGTAGGCCAGCCACCAGATGGTATTATTGTTAGTGACAAGCAGGTTTGGCATTATAAAAAAGAACATGTTCTCTTAGTTTAATTAATGTGGTACATGCCTTGCTGGGGCAAGCCTACAGGTAACACAAGGCATCAAATGTTATCTTGATCCTGGATCCAGTAACATGAATTGTATGTCCAATGACTCTTACAGATGTAGTAAGCTGGTGTCTTGCTTTTGAGGACACCAGGGGACTGACCCCAACAAGCATACAGTTCATTTATGGCAGGCTGACTTGCCAGTAATTTTGGTGGTCAGGTCTGGTCTTTCTGGTCAAATACATTCAGGATTCTTTGAATTCTTAACCATATAATTAAAAAATCCCTATCTAATTAATATTAAGACACATCTTTGAATTACCCTTAAGACTTACTGATGACTTATTGATTTCCAAAGAATAGGGCAGCCGCCAGATGGTCCTATTGTTAGTGGCAATCAGGTTTAACCTTTCAAAAAAGAATATGTTCTCTTTATTAAATTAATGTCTTACATGCCTTGCTGGGGCAAGCCTGAAGAAAACATATGGCATCAAATGTTATCCTGATTCTGGACCCAATAACATGACTTGTATGTCCAATGACTCACTGTTGACAAAAAGCTAACTATTTGTTATTACTTACTACAGTGTGAGCCAAGAAATAATACTCTTTCAGAGTTGATGTGTTACTTGGGCATTAATAGCAGTGACATTTAAATATAAATGTATAAAACCCCATAAATATTAATTGTTGTTTGTGAAACTCTGTAAATATTTTAAGTTGTGGAATCCAATGTTTGCTAGAACCAACTCCTTTCCATTAAAAATAAATAACGTAACTTTGAATAAGTACGCTGATGGGATTTTACACACAATCAGCATTAAAGGGACACTATAGTAACTCAAGTTACCAGAACAACTGCAGCTTAATGTAGGTGTTTTGGTGTGTATAGTCAGTCCCTGCAGGCACTGTAATATAATGCAATAATAATGTTTATATTACAGCCTACGGACAACTTCAGTGGCAGTCACTCAGGTGGCCTCTAGAGGTGCTTCCTGGGTCACTGCTGCATAATGTGCAGCACTGATGTTCAGCGTCTCCATGGGGTAAATGGAACCAATTCATCACTGGCACTGGTGTGGAAAACAAACCTAATATTTCTTATGTAAGTGCATCTCTGCAATAAATATAAAGGAAACAAAATATACATCTTATAGGTGAAATTTTAAAAAACCTTCAAAGTTTTTGCCTTGGCAATTATTGAGAAATATGGTGAAGGAGAAACTAAAAGGGGGAAGATGGCATTAGAAAAGGTCCAAGTGGAGAAAAGGTTTTCATGATCCTCCATATTGGTGTTTTCTCAGACAAATATATCGTCCTCCTGTGGGAAGATATCTGTAAGGTTGGTGATTGTGCATCGTGGGCTTAGAATTAGTCCGGGAAGGCAATCAAGTTGTACATTTCTGAGGACAAATGTGAAATCTTACATTACTGACAGCGGGACAAGGGTAAAATCTTGTGAATCCAGATTGTAAAGGACATATATGAAATTTGACAGTAAATATATATATTTTTTAACCACCGCAGGACACACATAAATCAATCAGACATAAATCCCACTTTATATAAAATAGGTGCCTGACTACCACACAGCCCTGGCTGCATAGAATTGAGTGGTGGGAATTGATGTGTGTATTAGAACTTTACTGGATATGCACAAAGTATCACTAGAAATGTATAACTGTATTCAGGGGGGTATTATATATGTAATTTTGAAATATATATAATTAATTGCACTGAGATTAGAACTTTCCCCTCTGGATGACTTATTCCTAAATCTAAGCCAGGATCTGTTAACGTAGCAGTACAGGTTAAAGTGACACTCCACTGCTCAAATACAAAAAAAAGTAAAAAACCATCAGGGATATAAATAAAGACAGCTTGCAAAAACCTGCAGATCTCTTGTCTGCTGCCTTTGAAGGCCCTCCCCTTCTAAACCCACCCAGACTTTCTGTGGCTGTCCAATCACAGACTTCCAAATGCAGCTTAATGAGAAGTCTTTGAAAGGCAGGTGCTCTGGGCAAGTGGCTGCTTCTGGGGTTTAGCTCCACTGAGCTAACCAAACCAAGAAGTAATAGGGCCAGTTGTCTGACTGACTACCAGTTGTTGGTGAAGCCACCTCACTGCATTTTTTGCATGTTGGGATGTCTGGGCATGTGTTTGTTTTTATTGCAAAACAAAAATGAAATAAAGATGTAAGCTCCACTCTTAATGCGTAGCTGACAAGAAGTGTAACACAGTCTAAGTGTTTAACCCCTTAAGGACAGACGACGGATATATTCCGTCACGATTCCCTTTTATTCCAGAAGTTGTGTCATTAAGGGGTTTTAATAACTGCTGTAAAATTTTGTATATGCAAAATATATTGTAATAAATGAAACTGAGAATTTTAATCATGTCATAAATAATATCAGAAGACGAGGTAACAATAAAAACAGCAAAGTATTTAACCAGGAAATGTACATTTGGATTACTCTGGTTTTCAAGTATGTCCTGGGGATGTTTACCTTAGCCCAACATCCAGGAGTTGTTATTATTACCCAATTTAATGGTACTCATTTTATCTACCTCGGAAGGAGGGGAGACAAACCTGCAACCCAAGGGCTGAACAGATTCTACTGATGATGCATTAGCCTACTGAGCTATCTCACCGGCATTGATCATGGTTAGCATTTTTTATTAAACTACTTAAAGGAATTCCTGACACTATAGTGTTAAACCAAATATTTAGGTTCACAGCCCTCCTTAGATCGCAGTAAAAATTAGTTCAAACTTACTTTTTTTCCCATGCTGTGCCAGTCTTGCCATGGCTGCCCCTGCCTGGCTCTGCCTCCATTGCTAAGAACCTCAATAACCCATATCAAAGCATTGGGAGGCTGTTGCGCATGCGCCTTTTCTCAGAAAAGGCAGCCATCAAGGACATGCTATAGACACCAGAACTGCTACATTAAGATGTAGTTGTTCCGGTGACTATAGTGTCCCTTCAACATGGGCTTTAAAAATATACAACTCATTTATTATGTTGCACCTTTGACTGTAACCAGAGGCCACACAATGGAGTCTCAGAAAACACATTACCCAAACAATTTATTTCATTCTGTTCCATTACAAAAACATTGCATTGACCTCTGGTTTTGTAAATATTTAGGGAGGAAATGGTTCTGGTTTATTAAAGGTGCCAGTATTTCCATTCATAGTTATTAAAAAGAACCAATATTGAAAACACATGTACATTCTGTTGACTTAGCCATCATTTGTTTCCTAATAGTTCCAAAAAATTGAAACTTCAAATATCTTTGGAAAAACTAATTGCTCATTTACTGTTTCTGTCTAAAACAAAATGTAACAAATGTCAGACATTTTGCTAGTTTGAGATGTATATATAAAACCCCGTACCTGTTTGAATCTTTTGTTTAAACTGCTGGTTTAAAAGTATTTTTTTTACAAGGGCTATTTCATGCTGTATAGTGTTTATGCAAGTGTGTTGCTTATAAGCACTGTGTCTTAGTTCCCTCATGTAATCACCAAATGCCAAATTTGCTTTTGTAAACTTTATAAAATGAATTCTGCTCACTTCTCCTACATTTGGTTGTTAAAATTCATGTGTGGTTCGCTGTATTCACTAACAGCCAAATGATAACCAAATTGAGCCAAATAGATCCCTACTGTTTTCAAATGGATTCCCTTCAAAATAGCTCAACTGAATTACAAATGAATTCTATCGGGATTGCAGATTACATATGACTGCATTTGCCTGCTACAATAAAAAATACTGCTAATAAAAGTAGGTTTTGGGAAGAATTTCGGATCGGGGTATCCTTATAGAGTTATTAGGTAGAATTGGAATGACAAAGAATTATTGTGGTTTAGTGTTGTAGGTACAGTTTCTCTACTTTTTATCAGGGGATTTTGGAACATCTGAATGAAGACAATTTGGTTGCAATTTCATTGTTTGTGGATTTCTGAATCATCCATTTTATATAGAGATTTCAAGATACAGCCAAGGTTCCATTACATGGAAAATTTTGTTGAAATACCGTATATACTCGAGTATAAGCTGACCCGAATATAAGCCGAGGCCCCTAATTTTACCCCAAAAAACTGGGAAAACTTATTGACTCGAGTATAAGACTAGGGTGGGAAATGCAGCAGCTACTGGTAAATTTCTAAATAAAATTAGATCCTAAAAAAATTATATTAATTGAATATTTATTTACAGTGTGTGTGTATATAATGAATGCAGTGTGTGTGTATGAAAGCAGTGTGTGTGTATGAGTTCAGTGTATGTATGAATGCAGTGTGTATGAATGAGTGCAGTGTGTGTGTATGAATGCAGTGTGTGTGTATGAGTGCAGTGTGTATGAATGCAGTGTGTGTGTATGAGTGCAGTGTGTGTATGAGTGCAGTGTGTGTATAAATGCAGTGTGTGTATGTATGAGTGCAGTGTGTGTATGAATGCAGTGTGTGTATGAGTGCAGTGTGTGTATGAGTGCAGTGTGTGTCTGAGTGCAGTGTGTGTATGAGTGCAGTGTGTGTATGAGTGCAGTGTGTGTATGAGTGCAGTGTGTGTGTATGAATGCAGTGTGTGTATGAATGCAGTGTGTATGTGAATGCAGTGTGCGTGTATGAGTGCAGTGTGTTATGCAATGTAAGTTGCCATAATACAGACATTGACTCGAGTATAAGTCGAGTTGGGGTTTTTCAGCACAAAAAATGTGCAGAAAAACTCGACTTATACTCGAGTATATATGGTACTTGAATTTAGTTTTTGTGGATAGCTTAATAGGTTAAAAAAAAAAGACTTGTGACAACCAAACATCCTTCTGCTGCTGTTCATTTGCCATTTGGTGTTAAGTGAATAGACCCCTACGTTTTTGAAGCAATCATCAAAGCCATTTTTCAGACCAACCATGTCATTTAATCGTCTCTGGTAACATTCTTTGAAGCTTGCTAATGCCACTAATGAGAGAGGATTATAATATTTCTTAGGATTTTTTTTTTTTGTTCGAGAAAACAGTGACCAAAGGAAAAAGATAAAACACATTTGCTGTATAATTTCACACCTCCCAACTCGGGACAGAAAAGAGTTGAGTCCTCCTGAAAAGAGGTCATTCCAGCTCATCGTGAATGTCCCCCAGAGCCAGGTCTAATTATGTGCTTGCATTGCACTTTGCTGCAGACCGTACTCTTGAGCCCACAAATGCAGGACTTCAGGGAACACATTAAGGACAATGAGAGAGGACCCCAAAACAGGGACTGTCTCACTGGATCCAGGACTGTTGAGAGGCTTTCTGGAATATACTGGGTTTGATTATGTAAATTAATCCTTCAGGGTAGAAATTACTTTAATAGAATCCTGCCGCGAGAGCCCTTTGTTAAGGATGAAGTCTGGTCTCACATGTATGCTGGTATATGTTGGCAGCCAGCTCATAGCTTTACAGCCAGCCAGGGCCACCTGGGAAATGATTTCACCATTATGGGATTTTTTTTTTTTTTTTTTTTTTTTAACTTCCCTCTATGTAGACAAGAGGAAAACTCATCCACAGGTCCTGACTCCAGTGTCTCAAGAGATGTTGAGCTCCCTGGTGCTTTTGACCCTTCTTACCAAGGCTGGGTTGTCAGAAAGCATTGCTGAGAGAGTGCCTTTGTTTTATGCTGAAGCAAGCACATTTCTGTTTACACACTTATTACTCATATTAGCCTGCTTTATGTTCAAACACTTGTTAACCCCTAGAGGGCTGATAAAGGTTCCTTTTAAAAAAAATAAAATAAAAGAATGTCTTTATCTTCCTCTGCATAGCAAACTTGTTAGAGGGGCATTGTATCGCTGTGTGCACAGTTGGGTTTGTGTGATTGTTGGGACACTTTCTGTTGTGATTGTTCTCACAGCATGCAAAAATTGTGTTCTCATGATGTCTTCTTTGAAATACTTTATATTCTTTTCACGCTGGTATTTTAGCACACATATTGAATTTTCCCTCATTTCTATAGTGAATATAGAGTTATTTATTCCCCTGAAACAGTGATGCTAACTTTAGCACCGCTGATGTTTGTAGACTGCATTTCCCATGATGTTTAATTTAACTATCAACTTAACACCTCCTAACGATCTTGAATTCTGGAAGACAATTTAATGTCATTGTCCTGCTTCCCCATCTGTTCATTCTTTGGGGTCCTAGTTATGAAGGCAACCACAGAAAAAGTCTAAACTCACTGCAGAGTGAGAACATCAAGATAGAACATGGCAGAAAGCGATTTAACAGCTGTCTGCACTTGGGCTACCGTGAGTGAGGCTGCTGATCAATTTGGAGTGCATGCACTCTGAGCTGGCCCACCCCTAGCCTATCACCAGTGATGTACATCACATGCTCCTACTACACCCTTTTACATTCATACCTCCCAAGCTTGAGAAATATGTTCACTTCCCACTTAATACAGTCTGTGGCAGTGAGATAGTTTAATAAAATGGGGGTCATGGGCATATATCAGATGGAAATCATACATTTTATATGCAAATTTAAACGAAATAAACAATTCTGTTATATCAGAAGTGAGTATTGTAATGGTCTAGTTAGGCTGTCTGTGCATCATGGGAAAGGTAGTTCACAAACATCTGCAATCCATGATTGGCCGCTGGTTTATGGGAACGCACTCTGAGTGGTTCTTTATGATATTACTACAATATATCATGATTTGCTCTCTGCTGATAGTCATCAGATATAAAATGACAATTATCAGTTTGGCCACAATTCCTGTGGACTGTGCAGAATGGACTTGGCAGGAAGCCTTTAGAACTTGGACCAAGCAGGTTTTAATGTCAAATCTGTGGGGCTGTAGAGAGCTGCAGAAAGAACATTTAACACACTATGGGAGATGTACTAATAAAACATAAAAATAAAAATTGTTTGCATTTAATCTAGTAATAATGTATTAGTACGTTAGTTAAGTAATACTATGCCATAATAGATTGAATTTCACGTGTGACTTTGTGTGTAAGTCAGTATGTAAGTGTGTGGGGATGTACTGGTTGCATAGGTGTGCTGTGGCTATTGGCAGATGTACTAGATACGGCTGGAGGAAGTGTATGGGGCAGTGAACGTGCATTGGGGTTGGATATGTCTAGTAGGAGAGGCTCTGATGCTTGGGGAAGATTATATAGAGCAATGTGTGTTTGAGGGGAATATGACTGGCTGGAATGTACTTGAAGGAGTATGCCTAGCATATTGAAAGAATATGGCTGGGGAGATGAAATGGGAATATATGGCTTGAATTACTAGCAAGATGCATCGGGGGTCATTAGGAGGGGATATTAATTGAAGGATGCAGAAGTATGGAGACATGGATAAGAACATATAAACAGACGAAGGGAGCTAAGAAGTATGTTTTACATG
The DNA here is from genome assembly GCF_036172605.1 of Pelobates fuscus. Taxonomy (NCBI): domain Eukaryota; kingdom Metazoa; phylum Chordata; class Amphibia; order Anura; family Pelobatidae; genus Pelobates; species Pelobates fuscus. The sequence continues at coordinate 159,901,904 of NC_086321.1, forward strand.
CCTACCTGCACTTCAAATGTAAACAATAGGGACGCTTTCATTTCATAGGTTTGAATATGGTGTCGCCAGGGGTAGAGGCTATTTTGAGATTTTTTAGGTGACTTACTAATAATTCATGAAGCTAAAATGTAACGTTGAACTAGAACAATGTATCTTATTTACACTGGCTGATTTTCAAGCCCATTTATTATTTATTCCAAGACACATTACTGTGAGTATTAATGCTGTAGAACTCTGTTTTACATTGAGACACACCAACAATATAGAGCTCCTAGAAAAGAGACATTAGGATAGAAAGGAGGGACAGAGGGAATTTGGACCAAAATAGGACTGTCCATCTTAAATAGGGACAATTGGGTCGTATGCCTTAATGACAAAACAAAACAAACACACTTTTTTTTATCTAGTAGCTCATTCAATATGAAAAAAGAGAAAGAAAGAAACATTGTACATCACTGTAATCAATATTAGTAACTGGACTTATAACAGATGTGCACTCATGTTTATTAGAGCTATAGCAAGTTCTACAATACCACCTTAGCGATTCGTATATGTCTGTATTCCCATTCGGAGCAGTAATGGTAGGATGGAATATGAAATTGAATAAGAAAAAAAAAAAAAAGATTCTCTTAAGTATGCTTCTAAAACAGGATCAGTATAAATATATAATATTTCACACACATTTACTTGAGCCTCCCAATAGCACAAAGTGAAATGCACTATGCAAAACAGTCCTCACTTTGAGAGGTAGTATTGAGTCTTATTATCAGGGTTGTGTAAATGTGTATGTAGCTATTGTTTATTTTTCTGTTTATCTACTAACATTATTTCAACTTGCAGCCCTTTTTCCTAATTTATCATCTTGGAAATTGAAGAGCATAATATACTACACTAGACGGTTAAGACAGAACACCACTCCAGCACATTCCACCACTCCAGCATTGGCACACAGCTAGGATTAAGAGATCTTGCTCACACACCCATCACAAATGTGAAAACGGGAACTTCATTTGATGAAGGACAAATGGTAATTCATTAATCAAGGAGGAATCCCAAAGGAACTGCTGCCTTTATACTGCATGACAGAAAAGCATGGTAGATTTGGCAGCCCTAAACTCAGGGCTTAATTATGCCACTGACTAAACAGTCCACTAACTATTAAATAAGAAATAACTTCATTTTGTCATACTCCTTTTAGATTGAGCAGACGATACTTCCGAGACCAAGGATGGTAAATGGTCAGCGAGCGACACTTCACGTTAAAACGTATCAAGCAATTTCCACGAGGCAATAATAGCCTACTCGAACCTTTAAAACATCAGTGTTTTAGCTGCATTCATCCTTCCACAAGACAGGTTCTCCATCCATCACCGTTACATCTCTTTGCCCAGACGGAAAGCTGCTTATATTCTTATGTATCTTTATGAACCACCATCTAAACAACACATTTTAAAGCTGCTAGCCCCCCTTACCTGCCCCACAGAAAGTTTGATTTCAACACTTCCATTTATTTGGGGAAATTAATATGTTTCTGCCGTGAAGAAAAAAAATGGCAAGATAAATATTTGAAGCTATAATAGGTTTTTTATTGCTCCTGTTGGTATAGAAGACAAGTGCCATTTTTCAACAGTAGCAACTGCATATCGCCCTCTAAGCTCTTTGTTCTTTAGAAAGGGATAAAAAAAATGGGGATGTATATCTCATTTCCTAAGTGTGGCTTTGAAACAATCACTAAAAGGCAATACCTATTTTGTTTCATTATTGTTGTAAAACAGTTGTTTTATTTGCGAAGCTCTTTGAAGCTAGAGCTCATGGGATTACTTAACGAAGGAATCTAGAACCACAGACTCATCAAGCATTTAGGAAGTCCTGGTCTGCTTTCTCTTTATGGCGCTCGGCTTTTATTAAAGCACAATGCGATGTCAGGTGCACAAAGGAGAAAATATGATTCCATTGGAATGGCTTTTCAGAATGTGCTTTTTTGATTACAGAAACCTGCTTGTTTTCCCAAAAGACGTGTGCATTCGATTAAGATTTATGTGCAAATAACAGTGAGCACGTATCCTGAAATATGTTTCAGAAATATGTTTAATTTCAAACGAGTGCTCATGTTTTAAAGGGACACTTCATACTATGTAATCACTTATGCCCCCTATATAGATTATCGTTCATGGAACTCTCCACTGACCCTGTCTTCCAATATTAACCTCCTAAAGATCAGTGATGGTCTCTGCTGTCATAACAATCCAGTCTTTTAGTATCTTATTTCAAAATGGATTGTGCAGCCGCCTGTAAATAGTTGCCAATGTTAAATAAGGAAAACAATCCATGTTTTCAGTGACATGATTATATTGATGATACAACATCGATCTTTAACCCCTTAAGGACACATGACATCTGTGACATGTCATGATTCCCTTTTATTCCAGAAGTTTGGTCCTTAAGGGGTTAAAGGGCTATATACTACTTACAGCTGCAACCATTTAAAAAGAGACTTGTAGTTAGACACAGAAAAAAGGGTATTCGAGGTACACCTGAAACATGCATTTCTCAGCAGTGTAAAAAATACAGATTAAGGAACATAAAAATACAGTTTTAAATCTTACAAGGCAATTTAAAATTATCTATCTTGGCAAACAAATATGGGGAATTCAGGGATTTTGTTTGTTAAGATAGGTGATTTTAAAGGGACACTATAGTCACCAAAGCAACTTTAGCTTAATGAAGCTGTTTTTTGTGTATAGAGCATGACCCTGCACTCTCGCTGCTCAGTTCTCTGCCATTTAGGAGTTAAATAACCTTGTATATGCAGCCCTAACCACACCTCGCCTGCATGTGACTTGTGCAGACTTCCTAAACACTTCCTATAAAGACTCATTTCATATTTATACTTCCTTTATTGTAAATTGTGTTTAATTTCTTATCTCCTGCTTTGTTAATAGCTTGCTAGACCCAACAGGGGCCTCCTTTGTGTGATTAAAGTTCAATTTACAGAGCAGGAGATAAAAAAAAACTTTTAAAGTAAGTTACATCTGATTGAAAATGAAATCATTTTCTTTTTAATGCAGACTGTGCTAGTCACAGCCAGAGGAGGGTTGCATGGCCAGAAACAAAAGTGATTTAACTCTTACATGGCGATGAATTGAGCAGTGAAATTTTAGAAGCATGATCTATACACAAAAATGGCTTCATTAAGCTAAATTTGTTTTTGCGACTATCCCTTTAAGTAATCTTATAAGATTTAAAGCTGCATTGTGTGTGTGTGTGTTTGTGTGTGTGTGAAGTGCCTTAATATGTATATTGCTGAACTTATAAGTCTCCGCAGTGGTATCAGAGGAGAAGTTATGCTTTTCCTGCTCAAATAAGTGTTATTGACAATCTCTAATAGCTTTCTAGAGAGTCCATGATTCAGCTCTCAAACATGATAAAAGATAAACAAAGCTATTCTGCAAGCTGATAGAATAGATCATTAGTGAAACTATCAACAAGAGCAACATATTCCTATGACGCAAATCCCTGCTAAACATGAACAATAACAGATAGGGCAAAGGCTGGTAACATTTGGCAAACCTGCTCTAGTACACTCAGCCTATCAGTGCTGTGCACATTGAATGAAACTGACATTAGTAAAGTGAAGAGTTAATTCTAAATTATTTAACGTTAAGTGTTAATTCTACATTATCACTGCAGCTGAGATTGGGGGCTGTCCCTCAGACGAGACAATGTTTATATCAAACTCTTCTTAAATGTTTTGATATAAACCAAAGATTGGCGACAAGGGAATAGGCAACATAACCCCTACCGCAAGCTGAAGTGTGTTATGTTGCCTAGAGTGTTGCAATTAGTTTGTTTGAAAGAATGTATTCCTGGCACATCTTAGAATATTAGGTAAAGCATTTTAAGGAATTGATTCTAGTCTGTGCAATTTGCATAAAACAATATGTGTCTTGCTGCATCTTGATGTCCCTATAATGTGAGCTGGAGAATATACTTTCTTGTGAAGTACTGTCCAGAAGTGGGAATGTAGAAGCTTACTGCAAACTACCGTCAAAATGATGTATCGTACCATGAATGTGAATGCAGATGGGTATTTGTTTATAGATTTATAAATAGATAAACGAAGGATATTTAGGGGGAGAATGCACTTTCAGTGGACGGATAGTCAAAATTATTCAACTAGAATAAAATAAAACGTAAATATCCTCACCTATGAGGCTTGCCTTGATGTTGGCAGGTAAGCAAAGTTTCACTGTAATAGCCATTTTGGTAATTATTATTGTTGCCATTTATATAGCGCCAACACATTCCGTAGCGCTTTACAATATTATGAGAAGGGGGATGTAACTATTAATAGGACAATTACAAGAAAACTTACAGGAACGATAGGTTGAAGAGGACCCTGCTCAAACGAGCTTACAGTCTATAGGAGGTGGGGCATACAACACATTAGGACAGGAAATAGCAATCAAATAAGGTGGGAGTGAATGAGAGCTGGAGGAGAGAGTAGAGTGCTGCCCTTTTGGAGAGAGCAAGAGACAGGTATGTGAGGTAATAAAACACGTTGTTACATAGTGTATGCTGGGTTTGAAATAGTGTGCACGTATATATATATATATATATATTTGTTCTCTTGCTGCCGTCTAAGGGTTGTGGGAGTTAAGCACAGGGCTAATTCCTGTTCTTTTAACTATGACCCATTGCCCTAACACAAGGGCATCGTGCACTTTACTTGACACTTCTGAGCAGGCTCAGTAAAAGCTAAGTGATTAATATATTTCATTGACTCAAATTGACACTATTTTATAAAGGAAATATTACTTTCCTTCCCAATGAGTGGAAAGAATAGATCAGAACCACTGTCTGACAAGATTCATTATGTTCTGAGAGAATTAATTATATTTAAGCGTTTGAAAGATCAATCATTCTGCTGAAGAGCATGTCTCCGTTATTGTGCAAATGGAAACACATTTTTATGCAAGGAAAGGAGATGAAAGTAAGTACCGTACTTGTTATTTTTCTTTGATAGGTGTGCAGTGATGTGGAGAATTCCTAGTAGGACAATTGTATCTGTTGTCTCTAGAAGCCTTTCATTGTAATAATGCATACGAAGTCTACTTCTGGATGAGGCCACTTCACATGGAAGAAGATTCATATTTTTGACAACTTTATTTTCTAAATGCATATTCTGTGTGTGTATGTTGGGGGGAGGCTTAACACTCGACTTTTCTGAGTTTCTAGAATTTCTTGAACTGTCTTTTAGCTCTAAACATCGTGGAAGTATGACATTGTATAGTCTGAAGTGTAAATTTGGAGGATAATCTAGTTGACATACAGCTTGACTGCTTGGACTACGTTTGTTATTATGCACCAATGCACTGTAGCCTTTACAATTACAGTTACATTTTGGGGTTCCAACAGAAGAAAACTCAGTAGAGCTGGTTCACATCTCTGGTGCATAAAGAGATGCTATTAGATTTACAGGGCTCCTAACTGTCCAGGTTTTGGCAGAAGTCCCCAATTTTGGATCCTGTCACTCCATCCCAATTATGTGTTCCCTGGTGTCATCAGGCAGCATAGTGCACACGCATCATTAGACATGTTTATGCTGTGCGGTGAGCACTATGACCATGTAGATAATGTTCCAGCAGCTCTCTATGCATGGTGCCATATATAGGGTACTAGCTCGGGGACTGACTGTCAGCATTGCATGCTCTCCCCAGTAACAGGACTATCATGCCCTGTTACTGGGAAAGCTACCTGAAGGCCTGCCCACGGAACCATAACCCCTTACACTCCTCACAAACATTATGGAGCAAGGAGCTACCTGTACTAGCCATCTCTTATTCTACTGATTACATTACATCACTGTAGCTGTATGTCAAGCCAAAATGGTGTGACTTCCTAGAATATCCCAAGGGTTTCCCTAGGACCTACAGTATGCTAGATCTTGCATGCACACACTGTTCAACTACTGAGTACCCTGTGCAAAACATCTTCTTGAGTCACATGAAGGAGGTTGTGCAACAACACAATTCATGTGCTTCTGTGAAGTGAAGCTACTTGATAAAAGCGTGTGCACCAGGATTGGATGATACATATAAACCACATTCTTGACTCTTTAGAAGCTACATGCTTGCAGAAAACCAGGGACTTTTTTTCTTACATTTATTTTTTCTATTATGTCTTCAGTATGCAAAGCACATTTAATGCTAATGATACATGGTATGCATCTCCAGCCCAACATATCCCTTTTAGACACAAGTTGAAACTGAAGGTGGAATGGGGAGAACAGGCTTATCAAGGACACGCCAGTAATGCAGTTTGTGCCATGGAACATGCCCATAATGGGCACCCCGACCCTCAATAAAAAGTGATGAGGCATTCCCTAAAAAGGAGATGTCAGCTTGTTGTGAATGAATGTCCTCCATGCTGGCCAGCCCCACTCAGGGAAATACATGTGCACATTTCTGTTAAAGAACTCTCCCCCATGGACTCAGTGCCTTCATTGTATTTAGTGTCTATTGATAAGCTCACCATGCCACTTGCTGGGGACATTGCCCTGGTGTCCCAAAAAGCTGGACAGCAGTGAACAAACCCGAGACAGTATGACAGAATCCCAAAATTGAATAAAAAGAATCTCAGGCACTCACTGTGATTGTTCTTCAAGCAGGTTTATTGCAACGTTTCGACCTCAATGAGGTCCCAAAATTGAACTGTCTCGTTTTTTCCAGATATACTGGTAACATTATTTTAGTGACTTAATATTTATTGCATAATCTTGTGTTATGGTGCGGTAATACATAGCATTTTAACAGTTAGGCACTAATTCACCCCACAGTTGCCTAGACAGCAGCCTGCTGTCTTATCTGTTGCAAATGTCAACTCTCTAGAGTATATCTGTCTTGCTTTTAATGTAACATCCCATGTGGTTCTATTAAAAGGTTCTTTCTTAGTGAAAGCATACAGTGCTGGCCAAATGGACGTGTAGCAAACTAAGCTCTAGAAATTTACCATACCTATCTTTCTAAATCTAGGCTGTCCTCGAAAATGCTAATTGGTTTTTAAGAGTTTTACTTAACACAGTAAAACAATGAAAAAAGAAAAAAGGTTTTGTGGTGGGCTGAGGATATAAATAGTTTAAACTCAGTTACTTTAGAGTTAATTAACGCTGAATTTAAGAAAATGCACACATACATTAAGCAGTGTGTTCTAAGACACCATTAAGGCAGTGTTTAAACGTAAATAGAATTAAACATGATGTTAATGGATGCGTTACCCATAATAACAGAATGCTTAGTTGCAGTGGAGCGTGCTAATATCTGCTTGGAGCGTTCAGAGGAATAAGCATAGTACACTATATATTTGAATGCTATAATTTCCACTCCTCGTACGTATCCCTCTTTTTTTAAGGGTAAGTACCTATTTGGGTGCTAGATATACGCAAGGCCACCTTTACATTTCTGGTGAACACAGAATGCCCAGACTCCTCCCAAATTAAGATACATCAGTATACATAAATTAAACATAAAGAAAAATTATATTAAAAGTCTGGGGTTCTCTGCCACTGGGGAGTTACTTATAACTAAAAGCTGCATTGTGAATACACCCCTGCAAACGACACTTTTAAAATTTACACTGCAAAGGTAAGGTTAGAATGAGACAAGCTTCTGTCAATTGACCTACAAATGCACGTATGTATTTCTGGGGAATTTATGGCTGCATGTAAGTAGTGAAGGGATGTTTGTATTCTGACTAACACGTACATGCGTGTGCAGTGTTTAATTGTATATGAGAGCTTCACAGAAACTACCCTGTGTTTTATTGCTGTGCGGTCCTGTCATTCAATCCATACCATCAGACATCAAAGCACAGAGATACTCAAGTGCATAACAGGATTATTTTATTTTAATTTAAATTTTTCCTATTTCAGCATATAATTACCTAGCCCAGGCGTGTGAAAAGTTCAGCGCGAGGAAAACAGGCGTATTCCACATGAATGAAAGTGGAAATGAGAAGGTTATGATAATGTTAAAGGGCTATTCAGCAAGGGAATGGAAATTTTTAAGGGAGGTTAATAGGTTATACGGAGAATGTGAGAGATACTATGAACTGCACTGATCATCCTTCTGCCCGATCAGATATATAGATATATTTAGAGAATATACAATGCTAGATACAGTGTCAAATGGCATGTAAGTCACGTTACACACAATCTCAGGATGTTCAGGGAAGCTATATTCATTACATTTCTTTATCCTGCCACCTACCAGCTTCAGAGTATGATTTCCTTACATTTATTTTTTGCTGAAATATGCATTTTGTTAAAGCCTTAACAGTATGTGGAATGTTTCTCATATCCACATTTCCAAGATGCTTTTATTAAAAGCTGTAAAATGCTGTGCATTTCTTTTTTTCTTTAAACCATACTTAATATTTTCTCAACAATATTTCATATTGACTACATCTAAATATAGTTCGAGATAGTTATTGCTTACTGAGCATTGTCATTAATTGACCAGGAATTGTAAATTAAAGGCCAACATTACCACTCTGGAAAAAGACCTTAATTAGATATATATTTTTCCAATGTATCTGTTTTGCCAAAAATGTGCACTTCACTGGCTAGTTATAATTTTATTTAAGGGCACTGATTGGGTTATTCTGAATAGTTTGAGTGTGGCTTTGGAAAAGGGAGCTGGGGTTGGACAGATAACCACGGAGGCCCTTCCTTCTTTCCAACAAGGGCACTGAGAGAAGAGCCCAGAAGAGACCAGTTAAGTCTAGTGAGGTCCAGGGCTTTGGATCTCTCCTTTATTGCCATTCTATTAGGAGCAACACGTATGTCACTTCACCAGCTAGTGTTTAATAAATAATGAGAAAGTGAGGCTTCCCTTCAGTTTGTGTGGATGGAATTGGGTTAGTATCAGCACTAGGCAATCCACAAAACCGTTGATAGAGCTGTGGTCATTGCTGCAAAGAAATGTTTCAGGATATGGTCATGATCATTTTAACTGTTCATAGTGGATTATATCTATTTCTTAGAATTGCTTTTTCTCTTAGCTGATTAATACATTTCAGAAGGGAATTGTATCCATACATACTAGCCCCATGGCAACAATGAGTAAAATCTGATTTTGGCATCTGTTTTCCTGTACAATTGTATTCCCTGATTGACACAACGAGCTGACAGCAAAGTATTCCTGAATGCAAATCATTGACTAGTAAGCAAAGATAATGGATTTGATCATCTGCAAAGCGATACTATAGGATACATACTATTATAGAATGCAGCTGTCTGGAAATTGAATCAATATGACTGTAGCAAAGCATTATTGAACTGAATGACGGTACAAAGTGGCTTTATAATGCAAAGAAAATGCATTTCACATTGGTAGTGGGGTTACATAGGTACCTCTTATTTAGTCATTTAAGTTATATATTGTATCTGTTTAAATAAAAATTGAGAATATAATATGCAAGTAAGACTTCATGTTTACATATAATAAAGTCTATATGTAGCGGAGCTCCAATACCCCGACTAGGTATCTCCGCTAAATCCTCCTCAAAGTTAGAAGAAGCGCTGGTCGGTGATCTTAACTCTCCCCCCAGTAACTAGACGACACATAGTTCTGGGAGTACAATTGATCTTTATTCCACACACTTGGTCTGCTATACACAGACCCCCAACATGGGGTCTCTTTTGTATACACACAGTGCCCGCCCACGCACCTCTGTGTCCGGGAGATAATTGAGTTGCTGCCCGCTAAACTAATTATCTCCAGGATACAAAGTGCCTAACATAAAAACACCCCAAAATACAGTAAACACACACAGGAACCCCACATACCATACATCCCCGGATAGCTCTGGTCTGAGTGCCCAATTTGGCAAAATAGCGCCCAGATCCATAAAGAATTGTCGAATCGCCACTAGGGAAAAGTTTTGAACGGCTGCAAACTAGGACTAAGCCCAAAATAGTTCCAGGGCGAAAGTGGCTTTTGCCAGTCAAATATTGGCAGGTCCTGCGGCCAAACAAAAAGGGGCTCGCCTTGGTTCTCTGGGAGCGATTGTTCCAATGATTCTGTAGTGCCTTCCCTCCAAATACTGCTCTCCTGGCAGGTCTGTAAGATGGGTAGAACACTGGGTCAAGGGGACCATGAACCGCTTGGTTAAGTAGCCGTATAGAGTTCCATGAAGTTCATGGCCAAGTAACGCTGGGAGTCATTCGGGAGTTGGGGTAGCCAAACCTCTGCCAGGGTGCGCGCCTTTGGCAATAACATTCTGTAGAAGGGAAGGTAATGAACCAGGGGAACAGTGAATAAGTATTTTGGGGAAATAGTAAGGGTACAAGGACAGAGCCAGCCACAATTTAAATGGAGATATCTGATACCCAACTTTCATTTGGAAATGCTGTTAAACACATTATTCAAACAACCATTAATGGTGCTGTTGCCATACCTTCTAACAGACTCCGATTCAGTGGGACAGTCCCAATTTGAGTCCTTTTCTTGACAGAAAATTAAGGTTTCCTCAAATGTATCATCCAACGTGTTTGAAATGTATAAACACTGAGCATTGAGCCCATGTGAAAGTACTTCTGCAGCACCCTGCGTGGACCAGGCCAGCACGACACAACCCATTTTATCAGAGCCCTCCCATTTCTGGGTAGTTCCATTACATCATCAAAACAATGCCCTTTTTGCCTGTCCTGACATGCATTTATACTTCAAAATGTATTTACTAAACTGATAATTACAAAACATTCAAAATGGAATTGCATATTTTCTATCAAAATAATCAAATTGGAAATTTCCCCCAGTTCTGTTGTATTACCAGATACTTGGGCCCTAATTATCACTGTCCCCTTTACATCACTTTCTATTTACAATATTACTTTGAGTGCTAATAGAAAATAAAATAGTGAGATGTAAGTCGGAGTCTGACACATGTAATTTTAGTTTGGATATATGATAGAGGCATGATGCAAGTGTGAGCCTAGCCTAAGTCAAGTTGATCTACATTAGATGGCTCTGTGTTAATGCACCTGCTGTAAAGATCTATGTTTAACCTGAATGACAGTGGATTTAATCCTTCTTCTGAGGTCAACAGAATGAGTTCAGTTTAGTAATTATATAATTTACGGCAATGTGCTTTGATGCTCCTATTTGGGGTGACACCATGGTATCACCGTAGTATTTATGTGTAGGATTGTATTTATAAGTATAGGACTACCTGTAGGTTGGAGATGTGTATTACCTGAGCTTTTCCTTTCTCACAAATTTAAACGTTACAAAGAGTACACCAAAAAAGAAAAATGTAAAATGTTACTGACAAGAGGTTTTAAATCAAGCTATATTTGTAAAACATTACTTTATTCCTTCTGTCTTATTACATAGACCATCTGAAACCTAGTTGTATTTATTTTGTGATGTTATAAAGCAATCTGCATTTTTAGCTTACAGGGAAACAGTTAGGTAATAAATATATATTGAAAACTTATCTTCATAATTTTGTGAACCAAGCTGTTTTCAGCCATCCAAAATCCAAAGCCCAAAATGGCATACACACAGACTGTGGCTCGGCTGTTGGGTAGAAGAGCAAGATCAGCACAAGCTGTGCATATGCAATGTGTATAACCTGGCCAAAACTGACAGAGGGAGCCCCTGCCTGATGGAGGGAGCCCCTGCCTGATATCTCGGAAATGTTGTGAGGGTGGGCATGTTTGTTGGACCAGTTATAGTTATAATTATCTACCACTGTGGTAACTGGAAATATATGAGATATATAAAAGTTTTGACTGCAATTAAATTGTGAACACAAACGTCTACTAAAAGATAATGGTGTTACAGAGCATTTGCACTCTTCCTCCCCCCCAAGTATATATATTTTTTTAGTTTTTTTTCCAAACAACATATTACAGAGTGACACAGGCAAATCAAGACTTTCCAGCTGTTGGGGATACATAGTAAAAAAAAATGTGACCCATACACCAGATTCATAGTAAAGCTAACAATTGGCGAGCAAGACCTCATTTAGGTTCCTGGCACAGGTCATTGAATGATAGCCCTAGTGAATAGTTGTCTCTGTACAAAATAAGCAATAACACCTTCAAGGGACTCTATAGGCACCCAGAACACTTCACTAGGTTACCGGAAACTACAATGTTCCTTTAATTTGGATGATAAGGAATGATAAGGAATGGACAACAGGGAACACAAGGAGTTGATCGGCCTCACTTTTTAGTAAAATGTGTACCATTTGCTTGGAGTTTCGTGATGATTGCAGTGAATTTACTATTAGGGAGGTTGGTACAGCTGTAAGTAACGTCCATTGCTTGGCTATTTTTATACTTTAATTTTGAGGGGAGCATATCCAATAGTAAGTATTGGGAAAGAAGAGGTAGGTGTGTGTGGAATCCATCTTTTATGGGGGAGCATACATGTCTGCAAGCTGAGCTGCAAACTAAAAAAGTGTTCTCATATTTGAATATTCTGTTTACTCTGTATACATCAACCGTAGATGTAACAGTGGCTGTAATCCATACGGTTGAGTGGGACGTAGGCTTGTTCCCATGGCTTTGATATAATAATGAACTTTTATATTTTTTCATAGTCAGATTTTCCTGTTCTTAAAGGATAAATGAATGTGTAATTGCAGATGTGCTGGAGCTTGTGTTGGGGAAAGTTTCTATTAACTTTTATTAGTTAATTGTTTAATATATGCGCTGATGGACTATCCAAACAGCTGCTTAGCATCTTTATTGTTGATTTAGTTTCACATATGGGGATTGTGCTTTCCTTCTCCCACTTAGAACTTGGCAGGAGGTTAATTTGTATTAAAAGCTTTCTGACCCATGAATGTACACTAATCCCTGTTTTCAAATAACCTAAAAATTGTAATACTTTTATTTATTTTTTTAATACACCCGAAATGCCAAACAATAATGTAAACATTTTAAGCATTCAATCAGTTGAGGTTGTAATGGTGCCCGGAGAGTCCCTTTGATTCATAGTGCCTTCTTACTGATTCTATTTGTATTTTATCAGCATGCTTAGGAGATCTCCTTTATTGACCAAAGCTACCTGAGGATTTACTAAATGTATGGAAATTGGTGTTCTATGTTCCACCTTGCACAGATCTATTTGATTTTGTGATCCTCCATCCATCCAGTTTTCAGGAAGTCTTGAGATTATTTATTATTTAGAACTGTTTTTTACATCCCTTCTATAATTAAAATGCATTAACAGATAATCAGTCTAGTACTAAACTGCTGAGAAGATATTTCAGGTGTGACTGGGAAGACTTGGGGAAACCCTGATATGGTCCTTTGAAACCCTGATATGGTCCTTTGAAAGCAGAAAAAACATTCCTGCTGACATAAATCTTACTGGAAATGCCCTCTCCTGCCAATAAACACAATTAGGTGGCATTTGTCAGATAACAAAATACAATCTGCGAGGACCCAGCTGCTCCTGCTTTCAGGGGCACAGAGCTTATATTGGCATAGAGAATATGGTCAGATTAAGGAAGGTGAAAGTCCAGGAAGGGCATTTGGTCAAGTCTATTGTGTTGAATAACATGACTTTGAAACAAGGCAACCTTTCAGCACATTAATTTTAAAACACAAATATATAGCTAGCTGTTAGTTATACACTTGAATCTGTTATAAGGGGCACAAATAATGCATTTAATGAAAAAAATAATGTATCATTCATACATATCTAAAGAACAAGTCCTGTGCTCAAACACCCATTACTCCTGGGTAGCAGGAACGACCATAGTACACATCAACCCAAATACATACAGTAAAAAACAAAGAAAAAAGTTACCTGTGCTCTTTTCCAAATCCCTATGCATATTTAAACAAATGGAGGTTTTTAGTTGCCTCCAATGGCCACGAGTGGGTATGCCCACCTGCCACGTCAAGGCAGACCTCTTAGGTCTTATAATTCATACTTATCTGTTGCTGTGCAATACTGTGTTGCTGTGGACTAGTTGTCCATTATAGATACATCCCATATTACAAAGTGGTTCTATTACTCAGTTAATCAAGAAAAAAAAAGAACACTGAGTTATCTATTCTGCACAATTCCCGGTTTAATGACGTCACCCCCATACAGGGGTTGTTTAGGAGAATAATCTCTAAGTATATAAAATATTTTGTGATATGCTTTTATAAATGGTTTAGGGATTGTAAGATTTCAGCTTGCCTGCTGCAAAACACATAATGCTATAGGCATTTGGGAGCTCTTTGAGCTCTTTCCTGTTACATGTATATTTCATGTTCGAAAGATGTGAAGATACAAGAAACTCATGAAGATGAGGTTCGATTCTCACTGAGAATCCTTGTCAGCACAAGTGGTACAGTACATCTAAATGCTGATGAATACTCTTCTTAAGAATAGGTCAACACATATGTACTCTTTCTTGTGCTGATTTAATGTGTTTAATGTAAAGTGGGCTGTTTATTAAACAGTAAGTTATGGTGAACTGACCGCAAATGTGTAAATTGTATACTATATTAGCTGACTTTTGTTTTGTTTGTTGCTGGGATGGAGGCAAGAGTGGGATAAACTCCACCGCTAATGATGTGAGATGTCAACAGGTTATCCTACCCTTCTTCTTGGTTAACTGGGTGTCCAGGGGTCCTAAACAGTCAGTTTAACTACTTGAGCCCAAAACACGGGGGAACTAGCCCAAATATCTGGAAATTTGTAGGCACATCCACATGTCCCTGCACTATTGTATCAACCCACACTACACAGTAGATGTGGAACCGTGGTTAATATGAGGCATATTGACATCGAAGTCATTATTTGGTGTTTTAGATGTGTTGCTTTTCTGTCTTCTGGTTAAGAGAGGCTCCCTAGGAGCCCTGAACTGTTTTTGGTTGTTGTTGTTTTTTTTTTTTTTTTTTTAAACTATTTTCCTGCTCACAGTTAAGTGTAGCACATACGGTAGTATTTTTTTTCTTATAGGATTGTTCTCCTGGCTTTAAACAAGTCTGTCTTAGATAATCCCAAGTCAGATCTTGTGTCAAGTAACAATACAGGATAGTTTGGTTAAAATATTGCTCTTTATCGACATTTCATGAGTTTTATTGTGTACATTTTGAACACAAAATTAAACCAGCCATCACAGTTAACTAAATAAATGTTGATTGTTTAGTTGGACTCATTACAAAAGTGTGTTTTTAATTTGTAATGGTAAAAGGCTAAAGGACAGTTTCGATTCACATGCTAGAAAGGCTCCATTAATCAAGTTACTTTGCAGAAATCTGCCTTTTTCTTTCGTAAATCAGCTGTCCCTGGTGGCTGAACAATAAACCTGTACTTTTTTAGGATTGTAAATGTTATCTGTTGTTGTCTGTAGTCTTGTTCTCCTATCTTATGATGTTGATGAAAATATGTCTGTATATTGGTGGCCAGCCTTTTCATCCATAGATACAAAAAAATAAAAAATATGTTGCCAGAACACAATGAAAAAGAACAAATACAAGAATGAAATGAATAAATCATGTTGATTATAGTTTATTCTTATTTTGTTATGTTTTAAGATGCTGCCAAAGAAGATTTTCCATTTGAATGGCTTTTAACACATTTTAATATATTTATTGGAATTTGTCAGTAGCTTGGAATATTTGTCATTCAATCATTGTAGCTAATTTGGAGACATATTGATGGCCATTCACTATTGTTTGTTATTATTATTATTATTTTATTATTTATATAGCACCAACAAATTCATATCCGTAAATGAATGGTCAAAAATGGTTTGGGCTACAAGGTTAGCATTGATTTATCATAGAAAATCTATGTTTCCTTGCTTTCACTGCTTCCTATGGATAAATCCATATTACTAGGCCCTTTCTAAACTCAAATTAGGACTCCAATTAGGAGTTAAAACTGAAGTGATTTTGGGGACTGGGACTTAAAAGGGACACTCTACTGCCCAAGTACAAAGGGCTATTTAACTTTTTATTATTTTATTATTATTGGCATTTATATAGCCCTAACAAATTCTGTGGCACTTTACAATATTATAGGAGGGGGAGATTTAACAATAAATTACACAATTGCAAAAACATACAGGAACAATAGCATGAAGAGGACCCTCAAACAAGCTTACAGTCTAGAGGAGGTGGGGTACAAAACACAATAGGACAGGAAATAGCAATCATATAAGGTGGGAGTGAGGCAGAGCTGGAGGAGAGAGTAGAGTGCTGCCCTTAGGAGAGAGCAAGAGACAGGTATGTGAGGTAGAGGCTACTCTTGAAGTCCGTAAGCTTTCCCGAAGAGATGGGTTTTAAGGCACTTCTTAAATGATTGAAGACTAGGGGAGAGTCTGATGGTGGTAGGCAGGCTGTTCCATAGGAAGGGAGCCACCCACGAGAAGTCCTGCAATCGTGAGCTGGACATATGGACGTGAGCCATGGACAAGAGAAGGTCATGGACAGAGCGGAGAGACCGAGAAGGGGCATACTTGTGGATCAGTGAAGAGATATAAGAGGTGCTAGAATTGTTCAGTGCTTTATAGGTATGGATTAGTACTTTGAATTGACTCCTATAGGATACAGGAAGCCATTGTAAGGACTGACAGAGGGGAGAGGCGTGAGAGGAGCGACTGGAGAGGAAAACTTAGTTGATTTGTAATGGTCACTTTAAAATACTGGTCACTTTAAAATACTGCACAGACAGAGATTAAGGTGTAACTCCAACTCCTGTAGCGTCATTAGGCAGCCCAATAAAATTTTGTTGGGTGGACAACCTCAGAAAGAGTTCTTCTGCATTATTTTATTGGGTATATATCGAAAATCAGCCTGCAGAAACTGCAGATCTCTTATCTGAAGCCTTTTTTAAGCCTTCACCTTCTAACCTAACCTAGATTTTCTTTGGCTGTCCAATCACAGACAGCAGCACAATGAGAAGTCTTTTCAAGGCAGGTGCTCTGGGCTATTGCTGCCTTTTGAGTTCAGCTCCACTAAGCTACTGAGCTAAGCAACAAGGAAGAAACTGGACCAGTTGTCTGATGGAAAGCCAGGGGGTGTAACCAGGTTAATTTATAAATGCGCCAATTTCAATTGAAATCTGCACTTTTTGTAAAATGGAAAAAAAAAGAGAACACACTCTCCACACATTATTATTATTGGTATGTTTATAGCACCAACTTATTCCTTATTAACACTTTACAATATTTTGAAAGGGGGAAATTTAACAATTAATGAGACAATTACAAAATGATACAGGAACAATAGGTAGATGAGGAACCTGCTCTAATGAGCTTACCTAAAGCAGTTCAGCCAGCTTTACAGGGTAAGAACCTCTAAACAGGGTTATTCACTAATGTGAAACTTCAATGTGGATTTCAACGTTTTGCCAAAGTAGCAAACTGGAAGCATAACTGATTTAGGGGATTTTCGAGTTTAGCTACTATGACCTTATATTCGCATTCATAGTGATGCAACCAGTCTTACCTGTGACCAGAACTCTGCAACCTTGCATGGACAGATATACCCAATAATGGTCATGCTCCTTCGTGAGTGCATTTAATGACATGCTGCACCTCTTGGAGACTTTCCTATGGTGTCTCCAGAATTAGGATAACAGAACTACATGGGTTGCAAAACGAGACTGTCCCATCAAAATCAGAACTGTTGGAGGGCATGGTACCAGATCCAGAGACTCTGGGTAAATAATCATAATAATAATAAGGGTTTCCTGTAGGATCATTGATGAAGAAGTAAACCATAAACAAGGATGTATGACCATCTGGTCTCATTTGGCTGCGTATTAATTGGATTTTAGGGTCCATATGGCAGGCTGGCCCTAACAGGTCTCTATCAGTGAAAATTTAGAGTTGGAAAGCCTGCACATAAAAAAAAAAAAATGTTTTGCTGAGTTGCTTAAATTCAACTTTATTGCTGAAAATAAGTTAAATAAACTAGATATATCAGACTTACCAAAGCAAACTGATGCATTTTTACGCAGATAAAATATGATAAAAGCAAACTTTTTATATGTGTAGTTATCACACAATTTGCATTACACCTATTAATCATGTTTGGACTAACATGGCCCAGAGCACTTAAAGAAACTGTTAAAACCACCATAAATACTATCCTCAATCCTGCTCTTACTTTTAGCAAATCCATAAATTCCCTGGACTGCAGCCATGCATAGGGATTTATCCTAAAATCACATTTAATCTTCAGCGTGTCCTCTAGTATTTACTGCTTATCTGTCTGTGATCAACTAAGCGAAACACCTCTGCTTTGCCTGACTTGTGAACAAAACAAATAGTCTCATGTCTCTGGGTAAAGGAATACATTATGTCACTAACCATATTTAGCGCTGAAAATACTGCTGACCATCCGCTGCTTAACACTTTACATACAGTACCAAAGGGATTTGAAGCTCAGTCAAAAGCGGTACCTTCCTCCCCCGTCTGCTTGGAGACACTGTATTATAACTTGAGTAATAATGGGTAAGCAATGCGATGCTTGTTACCTACATTTTCTATGAGGCTCAGTCAGCCTAATAGAAAATAAGTGTATAAACCTCTGTATTGCCCAGCTTAAAGGACCACTATAGTGCCAGGAAAACAAACTCGTTTTCCTGACACTAATTAGTCCTTAGGTCCCCGTCCCCCCCACCCTCATGGCCCCCCTCCGACTGAGCTGAAGGGGTTAAAAACATTGGAAAGCATTGCCATAGGAAAGCATTGAGAGTCTATTATGCATATGCAGCAAACGCAGCACTGTGCCAATCATCATCTCCTCATAGAAATGCATTCAATCAATGCTTCTCTTTGGGGAATGTTCAGTGCCTCTGTCCGGTGAGTGCACCTAGATCTGTTACTAGGCAGAAATATAAACATTGGATTTTCATGTCTGAGTGTAAAGGGACAGGCTATAGACACCAAAACCATTACATTAAGCTGTAGTGGTTTTGGTGACCATAGTGTCCCTTTAAGGTGGACTCATCAGCAAAAAGCAACATTGTTTGTTTTCTTTGTTTGTGATACCCAATAGACTCAATGACGAAAACCTCTAACATTGTTTCTACTGACCTCTTGAAGGTCTATGCTTCCTATTCTCTAATTTATATTTTTATTAACTTGTTCAGGTTTTTGTTGTCTCAGTATTCCTCATTGTGGTGTATGTATGTATATAAAGTTATATATAATTTTTTTCACCCCTCTGGCTGATATTTTTTATGTATTCCTGATTCCCAGGTACTCTTCCAGAAGTCTGGGAGTCTGATGGTTATGCGCAGTATCTCTGTTGGTCCCAGAACTGCGATCTTCTGGATAGAGATCTCAGATGTCCCATATTATAATATATTAATAGATCTATTACACATAGATGAAGCGTGGAGCTAAAATATATAAATAGTGATATAGCTACTGTATGACAACCATCCCCCCCCCCTCCTTTATTTTGTTATTATTTATTTTGTTTGTTTGCTTGTTTGTTCTTCCTTTTTTTTTTCTCGGTTTTTGGTTAAGAATCGTTGATTCGTTAACAGTCAACATTAAATGTATGTGATGTATCTTGATATATAGATAAAGAATGGGATGTCTGGGGATAAGATATATGCAAAACATATGTAATAATGGATCTATAATATCACATGTAAGGAAATGCATTTAATATACAAAGTAATGTATGTTGACAAAAATGACTAATAAAAAGTAATTGGAAAACATATATATTTATTATATATATCACAACTAATTTATCTGCAGGATATTTTATAGAATATAGATTATGAATGTAGAGTCTTGAAAAAGTGTTTTGCAAAATGGTTACATGACTGTCAGATCTCTCCCCTGCCAACTGTCTATATATTGTCCTATTCTATTGTTGTAGATCACAATAATACTTGTTTGTGTTTATGAATGTTCTATACCCTATAAGAAGTATGCAGTCCAAAGATATATTACTCACAGTAGGTAACAACTATTGTATGTGTGATCTATATATTGCAGTGAATTGAATAAGCTCAGAAATTCTCGTAGAACGTGGTGTACTTTTAACAGATGTTTTATTGGTCCCTTCAAACAAAAAAGAATGGAGTGAAGCATCAGTGAGACTGAACAAATCATTATGCCGCTACTGTTTGATTGCTGTCCTTTTTATTTCTACGCTTGTATGGGAGGATGGGTAGTCATGCAGTTGGAACATCCACGTTTTAATGCTAAGTGTTGTAGAACAACAGTATTTTGTCCATTTAAATGCTATGAATGCATGCTGGGCAGGAGCATGAAAACAGCACTCAATGGAGAGGGATGACAATAAATTGTGTAATAGTTTGTTAGAAAATAAGCAATGGAAGATCTGCCACATATAGCGTTACAATTTCATTGTTCATTACGCCACTAGCCTATCAACTGTATTTCTAATTTGATACAAAAGGTCTGGCTATGTAGAATAAATAGTATTCACATTCAGAAAATATTTCACTTAAACCCCTTCGCTACCAGGCTCTTTTACTGTAAATAAAATAGGATAGCATTTGTTTTATACACTAAGGAGCATAGGTAACACATAAATAAGCGACATAGCAATGTTGGGTATAAATTGTTATTAAGGGATGCTTAAACATTAAAAATGCATAAATGAATGCATTTAAATTTTTGATCGATCTGTTCAATCTTAATGGAAATATTGTGGGGGGGAGTTAATGTTTCAGAGGCTACATAATATAATAAATGTGCCGTTTTATTATCTGAAAACTGTGCACATGGAGTGTGAAATATTGGCATAAAAGCAGATGTGCAACAATAGATAAATATGGTAAAATATCCTGTAACCTGATGGCATTTCTGGGAACACAACTTTCTAAAAATAACACCAATATAAACAATGCCTGTACATATTAAGCACAGTCATATCAAGCATGTGCACAATGCAGGGTCAATATTACTGGTGCACTGGACACTCTAAAATTTCAAAAGGGAGGCCTCCGTGACCATCCCTGCCCACTCTAATGTCGGCATCCCTGGGAGCATATGCCCTGCCCATCCGTTGGGTGCAGACCATTTGTAGTGCTCCTGCAAGCTCAACCATCTGATTAGGCTGCTCTGCGTCTAACATACCTGCTGCTCTGCCAGAAAGTGATTTTATTTTTCTATATAGTGTGAAAAACCAACGATGGCATTAATATGTATTACATTACTATGTTTGGGAATGAAAAAAAAATGGATATTGTTGTGCAACATAAAAACAAATCATATGGTAGAAATCTGAGTAAATAAACAGGTTAATATAAAATTGATAGATGTATCTAATAATTATTCCTGTGTAGCTTCTAGCTCTACCATAATCACAAGAGCAGAAGGTTACTATGTTCTGTTTGATTATCTTAACGGAATTGCAGTTTCGAGCTGTGTTTGGCAGTTTGCGAGTTGATGGGGGTGAGGGGGAATGAAAGGTATGCTTGGGAGAACCAGTCACCTTTTCCACCACTCTAAACATATTATGTCATCTACTACTTGTATCCGGTAGGGTATGTTCACTAAACACGGAGTTAAACACTTAAATGAACTTAAAACAAATCTTTTTTTTAACAAGATCAAAGAGCCGTATTTGGAAGTCCAAACCCTATTAAGAACATCACCCTTATAGTAGTCAGATAGTTAAATCAGTGATATGGTCACCGTAAACGCAACGATTAGCTACCATTTAGAATAGTGCTGTGTATTGTTTCTACTGGAAATGTTTAATGGCTATTTCTGTAATTTCTCATTAAAAACAAACAACAAACTGAAAATCAACAAAATACTAATTTAAAATGTTTGCTTTTTCTTTATACCTCCAAGGAAACTGGAGGAAGTGGAGCTTTAAATGATATTAGACAGCTTTCCAGAAGATGTTCACCATCGTTTATCCCTGGGTACTTTGACATTTTAACATAAGTAGCTGAATAAGTAGCACTATTGATGTTCTTCAAACCACTGTGCATTGCTCCGTGCTGTAGGTTGATGACTTCAATCTTTCCATTGTTGAGGGAGCGTAGCCTCAGCTGATTGACAGCTGGTTGTGCTATGAGAGCAGCAAAGTGGCTTTCAGGTTATCTCCCAAGGGCCTTGCTGACACCTCTGTTCAGGGACTTCTAAAATAATGAATTAGTGCTTGTCAAGAATATTGAATAAATAGTGGGTGAAAAGGGAGCATAAAAACAATGCAACGTGGGAGTAGTTCGAATAGGTGGTTGACCACAACAAGAAAAAGAACAAGAAATCATAAAAGAGAACAAGAACAATCTGCATGAATGGTGGTGGGCCAATTGAAAGAGAATACCAGGACGATACAATGCTCAATATAGTGGATAGAATTCTTCACCTTTTGTGTCTTTTAGCATTATTCTGTTGGTCAATTGCATGTTAAGTAAGCCCATTAAATAATTGTAAAGCAATCTGGAAAATCTAGGCACTGTAAAAATGTTAATAATAATAATAATAATAATAATAATATAAAACATTTCTAGGAGATTACAGTATACACACAGTTACTAACACACACTACTTGAGATGTGTGGCTGCAAAAGATATCCCTTGACCTGATATGAAATACTACTTATATTACTCTCAGATACATATTTGATGCATATTTGACCAGTTTACCAACAAATGATAAAATTAAATATCAAATGCAAACAAAAAAAAAACAACCACATTTGTACCTAGTTACATAAAAAAAAAAAAAGATTTATAAAGTAGCACAGCTAAATGTTCAGTGAAAATACATTGTGTGTGTGTGTGTCTGTGTTTGTGTATAAATATAAATCTGTTCTGCAGTGGGGAGAAAGGCAATGCATGTACATTAAGAATTTATTGTTGGTGGTTGCCTTGGTTGCCTGATCAATATGATGTGCTTGTTCCAATGTTCCAACCATTGGGGACTCACTGATATAGCATGACAAAGCACAAAAAGAATGTAAGCAGCATTCATGTCTCTGAATTTATGATATTGCTAATTGATATTTTACGTATACTTCTTGAGTTTTTTTGTAAAAAAATAAAATAAAAAAATACTTGTATTTGCACAAAACAATTTGCAATGTGAAGGCTATTTTGTGCAATAAATAAAAAAATATATAAAACAAAAAAAAAACTAACCATTTTCTGAATTATACTCCAGCATAGGTTACTGAAAATTACTAAATCAAAATTAAGTCCCGCATGCATATATTTCCTCTGAGGATTTAAAGGAGTCTTCTTTAGAGAAGGCAAATCTAACATTCTCATAAAAACAAAGCATGTTACTCCCCCCATTCCCCCCAACCCCTACCCCCCTTTAACATATCAGATTGAAGATTACCTTTAGTCTTTGAAACCAGTCAAATAAAGGAAAGAATTCGGGGACATGTGTTTGCCATAACATCAAATGCAATAGCTTCCAGCTAAAATTGACATATTTTAATAAAACAATAATCACAGAACCTGACCTGCCCTGAGGGTAATGGATTATTCCCTAATACTGTTATTTGCTGATGGCTTGATGTTTTTTTTAGGAAAAGATTTTGTTTTAATGTAACAGCTTTCAATGGGTGTGTAGAAAATAATTGATTCATGCTTCATGTTTTAGAATGCACCTGTCCATCCCTGCAGCTAAATAATATTACACATATATCATGAATTTATGAATGTAGTAAATAATACATTAAACATTCAGAGGCTACTTGGTTAGGTGCGATTTTCGTCTAGTACAGATTAGTAGTCGTTTTTTTCTTTCTATTATAATTATTTAGCAAAGATCCAATTTTTTTTACAGTGTATTACAATGGGTATATTAACAAAAGGAAGGAAATTAAAATCGTACGGAGCATAATTATATAAACTGGTAAAATGGAAAGGAGGTCCCCTGCCCGTGAGCCTAAAATCTAGCATGTGTTGCACTTCTTTACAAAGTGCACAGCCTGATTGTCCATGAGTTTACAATCTATCGGGATTAAAAGCACAGACCGAGATACCTATTCAGTGCATGTAGTCACAGTAGAAGTTTTTAAAAAAATGCATAGATGTCGTTATTCCTATAAGTGTCAATAGTATGTTAAAAACTGTATGCAGCATCTGTTTATTGGATAGAAATATGTTAACATTTTAATTTCAAATATTTTTCATTCCTGAATGTTTTTAAACTTCCACTTAAGTATTTTCAGATATTTGGATTGAGTAAAATGGTGTATTACAATATCTGTGATCTTGTGCTTCTTGATAAAACGTCTATGTAGATGTTTCCTGTGGTGTGCTAAAGCCACATGGTCTGTAGCTGTAGCATCTCTGTGACCTGCTATGCACTGTATCATGTAAACCACATTTGAATATGTGGATGAATATGAGCCCTTCAAGCGGCACTGTCACGTCAAACTTACTTTCTCCTGTTGTTTCCTCTTTTCTTCCTCTTTCAGAATCTGCTCTTCTTTTCTTTATTTCTAATCTAGTTTTCTCTAAAACATAAGACAAAGTGGGGACAACTTTGTCGTATATACTTCTCCTATGCTGACTTTCTTTGACCCAAGTCAAGGTCAAGGTCAACAGTGAGTACTTTCTCTGACACAGTAAATGGAGCGGACTTAAGCTCCTCCTTTGGTCAAAGAAAGGCAAGCTTAGGAAAAATACATGAGACAAAGGAGACCCTACTTTGGTTATGCTTTAAAGAAAACTAGATCAGAAATAAAGAAACGAAGAACAGATTCTGACAGAGGAAGAGAAGAGGAAACAATTTCTCTGTGTTTTTAAACAGTCGAATATTTATTTTTAAAAGGTTTTCAATGTTGAGAGTAAAATGTTGATTAAATATTTAAACTATATATTTAAATGGCTATTTGAAAGTCCTGTGATGTGTTCCCTTTCTCCTCTAGTGAGTACATTGTACATTATATTGCTTCCTCCGCAAATCACCTATGCATTGTTGATTATACTACGGCTGCACCGTAATTAGTGTGAGTTATTCTCCCCATTTTTGGTCTATATATTGTTATAGAAGCTTGAAACACAGATTGTTGACTTGCTATTTAATATAAAAAGTTTCACTATTTCTTTTGCACTTTAAGACCTGACAGTGTTCCAATATTTTCTCCTATTTTTATATTTCTCCTTTTATTGAATAGTGCCTAGACACTTCTAAATTGTGAATGCGACTACATCCCTCTACTAACATATTATGTATATCTAACATATATCTTATTTCCATTAGCTCCAAGCTAGATGCGTGCCTTACAGCACAATTCCCCAGGAACCCTTGCTAGGTATATTTGGATCTCATGCATTGATTTTACCCCACTTTTTACTTATTAAAAGAGCTCTTAAATTGCAAGATTGTGACTTTCTTCCTTTGGGATTTAATTTGTTAATGATGAAAGTAGTTTCTAGTCTTATTGGTGACCGAGGGATTACTGTCTAGAGAGGTTAGTAAGATTTGTCATTGATAACAGTGGGATAAATGAGTATATGTTTGTTACACTAATTCCCAGCTGTTGTACAATCTATAACATTGAATAATAAGGATGAACAGGTGTGAGAGAATGCAGCTGAAATAAGACTGCTGCGGGCAATGTTTAGCAATTTCTAAAGCAAAACTGACCAGTCTTGTCCTGTTTCACGTGTACAAACGGATAGATAGACAGATAGATAGATCAGACAGAGTGGCATAAAAGTAGGAAAAAAATTAATTATTTATTCTACTAGAAGACATTTACTGATATTAAAAAAAACAACAACCTTGAATACTAATTTCATGATTTACATTTTACATGTTAGCAATTTTCCAAGTGATGCTTTAAGATAATATTTTTGTGGGTATGCTTCCTTGGAAGATCTCAGGCCTTGCCTATTACAGTTCTGAAGATGTATAAATTTTCCTTATAAAATGTTAATTGCTGAAACTTAATTAGACCTCCAGTTGGTCATTAGTGCAGAACCTGTTCTTCAATCTCGCAGACCATCTTGTACATGACATACAGCTAGCTTGGTGCTATTGACCAGCCTGGCAGAGAGTAGTTGACACATTTGAGCATTGACCCAGTTTTCACCCCTCCAGGTTAATGCTCCTTGTGATATCTTCCTTAGTAACTGTAACTATCCCTTTTACCATCTCACATCAGCAGTTATGCAGATTTAAGCTGGGGCTTCACTGCTGGATATCTGTGTAGATTTATCACACTCTTCTAATTACCTGCCCACTCTCCATGAAACTAACAGCAGGATTGTAAATACCTTAATTAGCTGTGTTATATAGATGTTACAAGGCTCCCTATGAATAATAATGAAACACATGACATACATTAAAGACAAATCTGAACACATTAATATGATGGTTTGATGGTTGATTCTCACACTTTGTCTAATATGTAGCGTAGCATTAGTCTACGAAAAATGTAATTTCATTTCTTTCAAAGTGGCTATTTGAGTAAAGGGAAACTATAGTGCCAGGAAAACAAACTCTGTCAAGCCCTCCACCCCATATGGTGCAGAAGGGGTTGAAAATCCCTTCTGTCACTTACCTGAGTCCTGCGATGATGTCCCTCGGTGCTGGCTCAGGTCCACCATCACTCCTCCCCCACCGACATCAGATTTCCCCATAGGAAAGCATTAATCAATGCTTTCCTATGGGGATTCCGGTGATGCTGGAAGTCCTCATGTATAGCATGAGGAAGTCCAGCGTCATTTAGGCCACCAAAAGTCATCTAAAGACCAAAAAGTCCCTCAAGTGGCTGTCTGGTAGACAGTCACTAGAGGAGGAGTTAACCCTGGCAGGTCGTATTTGCAGTTTATTAAAAACTGCTATAATTTCATGCTCAGGGTTAAGGGTGATGGGACATTGCACCCAGACCACTTTAATGAGTTGAAGTGGTATGGGTGTCTATAGTGTCCCTTGTTGCTAGCTTGTATGGGTACTACTGAAGAGGGTAGAACATGTAATCAAGTAATATAAATAAATACATGTACATTCTATGCTTGCTTTTTCAAGTTTTCAGCTAAATGTTAGAATAATCCTGTTGATAGTGGATGTAGTTCAAAAATGGTTGGTTTGCAAAGATTTGCCATCACTGTGTTAGCCATGGAGCTTCAATAGCAATAGAGGAAAAAAATGCTTAATATTTTACAACATTATTATGGCCTCATTCATTATTTGGAATCATTCAGATACATTGACAAAAAAATCCAACTGGAATCACTTTATTTGAGAACTTTAATTATTCTTTTACTGATCTCCACCCTCTCCACCCCGCTATTCTGTCATGGCTTCTAAAAATGGCAACATTGTGCTTGGAAAGCATTTCAGTCTTGTGATACTAAGGCTACAGAAAGGTCTTGAAATTGAAAGATGCCCTTTCTGACTTACCTCTGCCCCGTGGATATCGAAATGCGACTTACTACACAGTTCGTGAATACATGTCTTACTTATGTCGTGTGTTTTTTTTAAAAAAAGGGGGGCAATTATAACATACCTATGCTTATAAATAGAGTAAAAATGTCATGCGGTTGCATACTAAAGGCACCTGTATTGCTTAGTTTACCAACCTTTGGTACCCATACCTTGTGAAGAACCAGTTTAATTCTAGAAATTAAGTGTAATTGATAGACAATGTTCAAATTATTAGTGCTCATTCATTAGCTGACAGCGTCAGTTCCTAGGCATAGACATATATTTGTGTGTCTGTCTGTCAGTGTGTGTGTGTCTGTCAGTGTGTGTATGTGTATCTGTCAGAGAGTGTGTGTGTGTCAGTCAGTGAGTGTGTGTGTGTCAGAGTGTGTGTGTGTGTGTGTGTGAGTGAGTGTGTGTGTAGCTGTCAGTGGGCGTCTATGAGTGAGTGAATGAATGTGTGTGTGTGTCTGTCTGTCAGAGTGTGCCAAATCAGTGAAGATGTAGAAATAAACAACTGTAAGTGAGGTCACCTACAATGAGGGAAGGATTAGGTATAAGTAGGCTGCTTCACATAGGGTAGTGTCTTAGTTGTGGAAAAAATGTAAATATACAGTATATGTGAGCACTCCTAAGGACAAGTTCAAATATGAGATATTTCAATATTTGATATATAAAGTACCAGTGACTTGCTAGCAGTAAAATCGCTATAGTATTCTCATATCAAATATCAAAAGAGTTAAACTTAATAAGTATTAAATGAACATGTAAATAAATAGAAGATAAAATGCTATAAAGTCATAATGTCATACATAAAAGAATAAACATTAATAAATAGGATCTCTCAAATCCCAACTCTGTAGAACAAGTAAAAATAAACAATAACTGAAATCCCAAAGACTCTAAAACAACACTCAGCTACAAAGTATCAGTTGAAAATAGATCTGCGTAAAACATAAAAAGCAGCGATATCCAAGAGGTTGTGGTTGTAGTAGGGGTGTTCCCGATCACAATACAGTAGGAAAAACAACTGTGATTAGAATACCCCTAAGATAAAAACAAATAAACTAAATAGTGGTCTCAGAAGAGCACTGATAAAAATGTGTATCAGACTAATGTGTCAGATATCCACATTGTCAGGGTACCTGAGGTCTCTGCCTCCGAGAGAGGTAGAGACTTAAACGTTTATCCGTCCGGACGCCAGGTTTCTCCTGTTCCTCGCGGTCGACCCGGTCACATAAACGCCGGCCGCGAGGGAGTCACTTCCTTATGTAGCATGGCGCCCGGAGACCGACGTCATGACGCCAATCCGGAACGACCTGTCACTCAATCCATTGGAGACTAATCAGGACTCGTCGGAGGCGTGTCTATCCCCTCTAGCCAGGGTATTTAAACATACTTCGCCCTGTTGCTCATTGCCCTGTCGTGGTTCTAGCCTGTCTAGTCACACAGTGCTCTGGTGTTTTTCAGTTATCCTTTTGGTTCCGACCCGGCTCGTTTGTCTTACTCTGTTTACCTCTGTTATCCTTGACCCGGCTTGTTACTCGCTTACCTGTCCTCTCGTTCCCTCGACCTCGGCTTGTCTCTGACCATTCTCTATACTCTCCGTACGTTAGTCCGGCCATTCTAAGGTCCGGTATACGTACCCTGTACCTGTTTGTACTTTGCGTGTTGGATCCCTGTCCCGATCCTGACATTACGACAGGGCCAATGGATCCTGCAGGTACAAACAGTCAGGTTGGGTCCTCTGATTCCAGGTTTGACGCCATGGAACACAGAATGGACCAAATGGCCTTAGCACTACAGGCGTTATTATCTCGTGCTAATAACCCACCAGAGGAGACGCGTCCTACTCCAATTTCCTCTGTAAGTTCAGGCCTAGAGGTAGCCACTGTAGGTGCCTCTTCCCGTATTACCCCACCAGTACGCTATGGTGGTTCACCTGAGAAGTGTTGTGGTTTTTTAAACCAGATCAGTATTCACTTTGAATTGCAACCTCGATCCTATCCTACCGATAGGGCAAAGGTTGGATTTATTATCACCTTACTCATTGAGAAAGCTCTGAGATGGGCCAACCCATTATGGGAGAACGATAACCCGTTGGTATATAATTATAATGCCTTTGTAGCTGCCTTTAGAAGAACTTTTGACCCGCCTGGTAGAAAGGTCAATGCAGCCAGATTACTGTTGCGCCTGAGACAGGAGAACCGAACACTAGTGGATTATGCACTAGAGTTCAGGTCTCTGGCGGCAGAAGTCAAGTGGAATGAGCAGGCTTATATGGATGTATTCTTGAACGGGCTATCAGATGTTATCCTTGACGAGGTTGCTACTAGGGAGCTTCCTGAGAATTTAGAGGATTTAATTTCGTTCATTTCTCGTATTGATGAGCGTTTAAGAGAGAGACAGAACACTCGAGAGAGGAACCTGAGACCTGCCTTTAAATTAGCACCCGCATTTCTAAGCCCTGATTCCAATACCCCACTGTTTCCTGAACCTATGCAGATAGGCAATACTCGCCTCTCAGAAGAAGAGAGACAGTACAGGAGAAGGGAGGGATTATGTATGTATTGTGGAGTCAGAGGTCATTTGCGCCTGAATTGTCCCATTCGCTCGGGAAACGCCCGCACCTAAGTTTCTCTAGAGGACAGGCCTTGGGTGTTTCTATTTTGTCCTCTACGCATAATTATAAAGATCACAGGCTTCTGATACCAGTTTCTTTAACGTGGGAGAAGGGAGTACTAAAGACTTGATAGATTCCGGAGCTGCTGAGAATTTTATCGACCAAGCCTTTGCTACTAAAAACACTATCCCATCCCAGTTAAGAGATACACCCTTGGCCGTTGAGGCCATAGATGGTAGACCGCTACTCGAGCCTGTTATCTCTCGTGAGACTATACCCATGAACCTAACGGTTGGTATCTTACACGAGGAGAACTTATCACTTATGCTCATTTCGTCTCCTTCTGTTCCCATAGTCCTGGGGTACCCATGGTTAAAGAGACATAACCCTAATATCGATTGGGAGAGAGGGGAAATACTCTCATGGGGCCAGGGTTGTCAGGAGAGGTGTTTACGCAGGGTATCTCCTTTGGCTGTAATTAACACACCAGACAGTTCTAACCAGTCTACGGGGATACAGATACCTCCTCTGTACCTGGACTTAAAAGCAGTGTTCGACAAGAAGAACGCTGATACACTACCTCCACACAGGACATTTGATTGTAAAATTAATCTGTTACCTGGTACCATGCCTCCCAGGGGCAATGTATACCCTCTATCTACTAAAGAGAATTCTGTTTTAGAGGAGTATATTCAGGAGAATTTAGACAAGGGATTCATTAGGAGATCTTCCTCTCCTGCCGGGGCTGGATTTTTTTTTGTAAAAAAGAAGGATGGTTCACTCAGACCTTGTATCGATTACCGAGGCCTGAATAAAATAACCATCAGAAATGCCTATCCTATCCCCTTGATTACCGAGCTCTTTGATCGGCTAAAGGGCTCTAAAATTTTCACCAAGTTGGACCTCAGAGGGGCATACAACTTGGTGAGAATTCAGCAAGGCCACGAGTGGAAGACAGCGTTTAATACCCGCTATGGTCATTATGAGTACACAGTCATGCCTTTTGGTCTTTGTAATGCACCTTCAGTTTTTCAAGATTTGATTAACGAAGTTCTTAGGGAGTTTCAACATGATTGTGTTATTGTCTACCTGGATGACATACTCATACACTCTAGAGAGATTGAAACCCACCATAGACAAGTCAGAAAGGTATTACACAAACTTCTGCAACACGGTTTATACTGTAAGTTGGAAAAATGCAGTTTTGACCAGACCCAGATAGACTTTCTTGGATACGTGATTTCTGGGGAAGGCTTTAAGATGGACCCTGACAAACTTCAGTCTATTTTAGATTGGCCATTGCCTAAGGGACTCAAGGCTATTCAGAGGTTTATTGGGTTTTCCAATTATTATAGGCGCTTCATTAAGGGTTATTCTTCTATTATTGCGCCCATTACCCATATGACCAAACAGGGCGCGGATACTAAGACGTGGTCTACTGAAGCTCTCGCTGCTTTCAAGAATCTCAAAGAACTTTTTGCTTCTGCTCCGATATTAGTCCATCCTGATACGACTTTGCCGTTTCTACTCGAGGTCGATGCCTCTGATACAGGAGTAGGTGCGGTTTTGTCACAAAGATTAGGGGTGGACAAACCATTACACCCCTGTGGTTTTTTTTCCAAGAAACTTTCTGGGCCTGAGAGCAGATATGACATCGGAGACAGGGAACTGTTAGCGGTCATTAAAGCTCTAAAGGAGTGGAGACATTTATTGGAGGGGACCTTACACCCTATTACTATTTTGACGGACCACAAGAACTTGTCCTATATTGGGGAGGCTAAGCGTTTGTCCTCTAGGCAAGCTCGTTGGTCCTTATTCCTGACTCACTTCAATTATGTGCTGACTTACAGACCTGGTTCTAAGAACTCTAAAGCCGATGCTTTATCTCGCCAATATGAACCTTCTACTGTACCTGAACCGGTTCTTTCTTCTATAGTTCCGAAATGCAATATTGTTGCTAATACGAATCTCAGGATTCATTCCCCGTTACTGGCCGAGATCATTAAGCTGCAACATCTAGCACCTAAACAGACTCCTGCGGGTCGACATTTCGTTCCTCCTGCTCTTCAACTGGAACTGTTGCAGTGTTTCCATGACAGCAAAGTGGCGGGACATCCTGGTATTCGCAAGACGTATGCTTTGATCTCTAAAGACTTCTGGTGGCCTGCTTTACGTAGGGATACTAAAGATTTAATCGCTGCATGTGAGGTTTGTACTAAAACCAAACAACCCCATACGCTCCCATGTGGATTCCTGCACCCCTTAGAGGTTCCAGAGAGACCATGGTCCTGTTTGGCCATGGACTTTATTGTCGATCTACCTATCTCTAAAAAACAGACTGTTGTCCTCACCGTGGTTGACAGATTCACTAAGATGGCTCACTTCATTCCTCTGCCTAAACTCCCATCTTCTCCCGAATTGGCAGAGATATTCGCTAGGGAGATTTTTCGCCTACATGGGATACCCTCTCAAATTGTATCTGACAGAGGCTCCCAATTTATTTCCCGTTTTTGGAGGTCCTTCTGTTCGCAACTTGGTATCAAATTGAACTTTTCTTCTGCCTATCATCCTCAGTCTAACGGAGCTGCTGAACGTACCAACCAGAAAATTGAACAATATTTACGATGTTTTGTTTCCGAACACCAGGATGATTGGGTCGGTTTGATTCCTTGGGCGGAGTTTACACACAATAATCTCGTTTGCGATTCTACTCATTCAAGCCCCTTCTTCATGAATTATGGCTTTCATCCGTCTATTCTTCCATCGGCTTCCCCTTCCCAGGGGGTGCCGTCGGTTGATGTTCATGTTACCAATTTGAGGAAGATGTGGGATCAGACTCGACAAATCCTTATACACAACTCTATGCTGGTTAAGAAACACGCTGATAAACGTAGAAGGGCGGCTCCGGTCTTTGTTCCAGGTGATAGGGTATGGCTGAGCACAAGGAATATCCGTTTAAAAGTGCCTTCCATGAAGTTCGCTCCCCGTTATATTGGACCTTACAGGGTGCTGACTCGTATCAATCCAGTTGCGTATCGTCTAGCTCTGCCTACTACCTTACGCATCCCTAACTCATTTCATGTTTCATTGCTGAAACCACTTATATGCAACAGATTTTCCTCCACAACAGCCCCTCCTCGCTCTGTTCAGGTGGAGGGTCAGGAGGAGTATGAGGTTAACTCTATTATTGATTCTCGAATATCCCGGGGGAAGGTACAATACCTGGTCGATTGGAAGGGATATGGTCCTGAGGAGAGGAGTTGGGTACCTCAAGAGGATGTTCATGCTCCTCGTCTCCGCAGGGTGTATCACGCTCGCTTCTCATCTCGTCCCGGTTCCTTCCGCCCGGTGGGCGTATCTGAGAGGGGGGGTACTGTCAGGGTACCTGAGGTCTCTGCCTCCGAGAGAGGTAGAGACTTAAACGTTTATCCGTCCGGACGCCAGGTTTCTCCTGTTCCTCGCGGTCGACCCGGTCACATAAACGCCGGCCGCGAGGGAGTCACTTCCTTATGTAGCATGGATATATTACATTTTGTTTGAATATTTTATTTATTAATTTTATTATTTTATTTATTTATTATTGTAATTATACGTATTTATATATATAATATATGTGTATATATCTATTATATATATAATATATGTATATTATATATATGTAACGTCATTCTAAGTGTATTTTAATACTAATATATGTACTTATATTAGTATTAAAATACACTATGTATGACGCTAAATATATATAATATACATATATATTATATATATAATATATATACATATATTATATATATATAAATACATTTGATTTATTTTTAAACATGTTTAATATATTTTTTTTATACTTCCCACCAGCAGGGGGACTGTCTAATATTTTAGACAGTCCCCCTGCTGGCAGATCCACAGCCAGCTATAGAGGGCCATGTGATCGCTCTTTGAGAGCGATCACATGGCCCCCGGGGGCCTGATTTGCCGTGGGAGGGCTGCCTGGGCTGTGAGGCAGTCCTCCCGAAGCGGAGCGCCGGGAAGGTAAGTAACCCGGGCGCTCCAGGGCTTAAAGCCGTTACGGCGTGCTATGCCGTCACAACGGCTTTAAAGCCCACTTAATCCGTGACGGCATAGCACGTCGTAACGGCGGGAAGGGGTTAATACTCCTAAACCTCTGATATATTAAACTCACTCTGGAATAAACCTTCAGACTGAGAGACGTAAACGCTGTGTCCCTGTTCTGTCTTGGTACAAACGTTAACTCTATAGCACACGGGATTCTGTCTAGGGTCCTTTTTTATTACTGTCTTTCACTTCACTGTAAAGAAAACCGTTTAAAAGTACAATTTTGTTTTGTTAGTGTAATTATGTATGCTTCCCTTGAATGCATCCACTATTAAACACTGATTATAATTGTCTGAACACAGCATCGCGATTTACCCTAATTAGTGTACAGCATAAAGAGAGGAAAAAGGGTACAATGGCTAAACACTAACTGTGCAGAAATGCTTCCCCTGTGTGTTACATCCTAAAACTAGCGAGGGTGCATTATTAAAGAGTTATCATATAGCTAAAGGATTTAAGCACACCTATAAAGTCTATACACATGGGATATATATCTTCACATCACTTGACGCAGTGTATGTTAACTTATTACATTTAGAGGATGGCAACTGACCCGACATTTAAATGAAGCAAAGAAATGCATTTTATTGGCATTTCAAGACATTTGTGTATTAAAAATATTCAAGAGGTGAAACAAAGGACAAGTCAAATATATAATACATTAGTGTCTAAAACAGAACTGGCCAAAAGATAGATCCCCATCAATTCTACATCAAAATATTGAGCAAAGGCTGGGGTCCTCGACTTCGCCACCCATCCAAAAAAAAAAAAAAATGTAAATGTGCCATTTTTGGCTTATCATTTGAATCTAACCCCCATCTCCCTTCAAAAACATTAAAGTCAGGCTAATTAACATGTAGCATGCCAGTGGGACAAATGTGAAGGTTGAAGGGCCAACATCAACTGCACGAGACCTTCATTAAGAGCTCCATGCAATTCATACAGCTGCAAGCAGAAATTAAAAAGAAAAAGAACGGAAATCTTCCCAGTTTGCTGCCTTTTATGTTGGAATATTATAGAAAATCTAATGAATGTTATTCAGCCCGTACTGCATCTTAGCTTCATATATCCTCATCTCTTTGTTTAAGTCTGCTTTGAAGAAAGCTTTCTTGTATTGTCTGCTCTATTTGGATATTTTACATTATGTTAATGTGTGTTTGTTTTTAGGTCTATTTATTTTTATCTCTATTTTTTTTTTCCTCTAAGCAAAATGTGTTGGCGCCTTATAAATAAAAGATTATAACAATAAAATCTCTCCATGCCTGGAGCAGGAATTCACGTTGCACCACAGTCTCATTAATAGCTTCTGCAGAGTCGCAATATATATATATACACACACACACACACACACACTGCACCAGCATATTGCTTGCTTCACATGTCTTTAGTATCTATTCTATGGACACAGATAGCCAGTATGTACTGTATGCTTAGTAATGACCAAATCCTTTGAGACATCTAATATTACTGCAACAAAGAAAATTCACACACAGCATCTTTACTCGATCAAGCTGCAAACCGTAAGCGGTTTGATGCTATGGTGTTGCGAACCCACGTTCACACGATCTTTGATTGTCATGTAACTGACAGTCAGAAACGTTCTCTTGCATTAAAGGCACAAGACAGAAAATATTCCCTGGCTATTTCTTAAGGAGTGATATATCTGTTAGCAGAGATTGGTTCTACTATATATGCCCTTTGCCTCAGTAAACTGACAACATTATCATTAAAGCATATCTTCCTTTTCCCATTAAAATCTAGAAAGTGGCAAGGAAGATTTGCAACGGATAATGAGCAGGCCTAGTTACAAATGAAAATGCAAAGCGTTATATCAGTGAATAAAAGATATTCCACAAATTTGTAACATATCAGAGCAATTCTACAGTTCAGCTTCCTAGACAATAAAAATGATGTTACATTTCAGTACTTTGCCCAGATCCATCAGTGATCTCTCCATCGGGATACGGTGGTATGGCATCTCTTAAAAGCCATCATTACAGAAAATATTAGGCCAAGCTCACAAAGGATTTATGGATATTGTGTATTGTGTCAGTTAAGAAATATATTTATATTGCCGTTGTTTTAAAATGTGCATTTGCACAAAAAAACAGTCCGTAGTTATTGTCCAATAATATACAGCTAGTGATAAACCCGAATCTTATGAGATTTGATCAATGTCCTTATATTTGTTAATATCATATTCATATACTATGATCATATTATTCATGAGGCACATCATTAGAATATGACATTTTTGACAATCTTTATTTTTATAACAGCTTCAGAGTAATAAAAAGAAGTAAAAGCTTTGGATGTGAAATGTCCAAAACAAATATGGAATGAGCAGCAATTAATTTAATAATAAATAAGACTGACCAGCTTCCTTGAATCAAACTCTTCCTGACCAGATCTTCAGTCTGGTTTCCACGTTCATCATATTGTTGAAACAGTTTTGACCAAAGTGTCCAATGATTAAATTTCTGCAAAAAAAGGGTCACCGTCCCCTTTTAACTACCCTTGATTTTTTCGATGCTTTCAACTACCGTATGTAATACTGACACTGTCTTTGCCCTTTCTAAGTGGATGACAGCTCACTTTCTTTAACTCAATCTTTCCAAAACAGAACTTCTTGTGTTTCCTCAATCAAGCATGACTGCCCCATGTCTGCCTTCATCCAGGTCAATGACACTATTATCAACTCTACGCCTTCTTTAGTGTTCTCTTCAATCCAGCCTCTCCTTTCTTCCTCACATCCAATCAATCCACCAAATCCTGTCCCTTCCATCTTAAAACACAACACACATCCACCCTTACCTAACACCAGAAGCAGATAAAGTGCTCATCCATGCCACAATCATCTCCCGTCTCACTTGTTCACCTAAGGAATATAATGAAGGCTTCTTCTCTTACTATATGGACAGAATAAGTATTTCATCTGGGAGTGTCTGCTTCCCTACTATAGTAAGAAGACTGATATCAAGGAATTTAAGGGTGACTGTCAGGCGGTAAATGGGGATTGAGTTACGTATGACAGGGATACTTTGAGAACTAAAATTAGATGTAGAGCAACACAGACCTATGCATGTCAACAATCCCATTAATATTAACAGGGCAAACAGAGACTGAAATATGTCACAAGAAAGGAAGATGAAGGAAAGAAGGAGGGAGGAAAAAAAGATATTAAAGGGACACTATAGTCACCTGAACAACTTCAGCTTAATGAGGTTGTTCAGGTGAGTGCTACAGCTCCCTGCAGCCTTTTTCTTGTAAGCACTGTATTTTCTGAGAAAATGCAGTGTTTACATTGGAAGCTTGGAACACCTCTTGTTGCAGTCAATCAGACGGCCACCAGAGGGACTTCCGAGTTCAGAGGCCCTAAAAAGGCCTCACGTCTGACGTATTCACGCATGGGTGAATACTTCAGACGGGCTATCAGCACACAAAGCACTGTGAATGCGCTTTGTGTGCTGAGCCTGTCAGCACTGCTGTGGGCATGGCTTCAGCTGACAGCTGAAGCCTGAACCCACAGGGACTCTTTCTGGCCACAATAGTGGTTGAAGGGGGGGGGGGAGACCTACTCTCCTCTCGCCCCCGGCCCTCACCCCTGTGCGGCGGGTGGGGGCCCTAAAACTAAAAATAAGGGGGGGACCTACTGTCCCCCCCGGCCCCCACCGCTGTGCGGCGGGTGGGGGCCCTAAAATTAAAAATAAGGGGGGACCTACTGCCCCGCCTGGCCCCCACCCCTGTGCGGCAGGTGGGGGCCCTAAAATTATCAATAAGGGGGGGGCGGCCCCCACCCCTGTGCGGCGGGTGGGGGCCCTAAAATTATCAATAAGGGGGCGGCGGCCCCCACCCCTGTGCGGCGGGTGGGGGCCCTAAAATTATCAATAAGGGGGGGGGACCTACTGTGTCCCCCCTGGCCCCCACTCCTGTGCGGCGGGTGGGGGCCCTAAAATTATCAATAAGGGGGGGGCCTACTGTCCCCCCCCGGCCCCCACCCCTGAGCGGTGGGTGGGGGCCCTAAAATTATCAATAAGGGGGGACCTACTGTCCCCCCCGGCCCCCACCCCTGTGCGGTGGTTGGGGCCCTAAAATTATCAATAAGGGGGGGACCTACTGTCCCCCCCCCGGCCCCCACCCCTGTGCGGCGGGTGGGGGCCCTAAAATTATCAAGAAGGGGGGGACCTACTGCCCCCCCCCCCGGCCCCCACCCCTGAGCGGTGGCCCTAAAAATAAACATAAGGGGGGACCTACTGTCCCCCCCCCGGCCCCCACCCCTGAGCGGTGGGTGGGGGCCCTAAATACAAAGGGGGGGACCCTAGTTAACCCTCCCCTCCCCCCCCCCAAAAAAAATGATCTCCCTACCTACCCCCCTCACCCTAAAAATAATGACCTTTAACTAAAAACCATTCACGCTTGTAAAATGACACAGAGCACTGTGATTGGATGGCTTGAAATCCATCCAATCACAGTGCTCTGTGTCATTTTACAAGCGTGGGAAAATTCTTTTGGAATTTTCCCACGCTGTGTAAAATGACAGAGAGCACTCTGATTGGCTTAAACCAGCCAATCAGAGTGTTCTTAGCCTAATTGCAGGGCGTGGCAAGGCTTTATAAGCTTTCCCCCGCCCTGCAAAGCTCAGTCTGCGCGGAGCCCTCCATGGGTGAACATGGATTGTTTTTTTTGCGCTCGTTTTTTTTTTTTTTTTTTAATTGCGTTGGTTATTATGGCTTTTTGTTTGGCCTTTTTTGGGGCTGAAGAAAGAAGATTTTAGAAGAAAGAAAACATCGAATGGTAAGTTGTTTTTATCTCATTTTTTTTTTTACAGGTTTTTAGTTAAAGGTCCCCCCCTCATTATTTTTAGGGTGAGGGGGGTAGGTAGGGAGATCATTTTTTTGGGGGGTGGAGGGTTAACTAGGGTCCCCCCCCTTTGTATTTAGGGCCCCCACCCACCGCTCAGGGGTGGGGTCCGGGGGGTGGGGGACAGTAGGTCCCCCCCTTATGTTTATTTTTAGGGCCCCCACCCACCGCTCAGGGGTGGGGGCCAGGGGGGGACAGTAGGTCCCCCCCTTATGTTTATTTTTAGGGCCCCCACCCACCGCTCAGGGGTGGGGGCCGGGGGGGGACAGTAGGTCCCCCCCTTATGTTTAGTTTTAGGGCCCCCACCCACCGCACATGCGCGGTATAGCGCTGAGGTTCTTCATAGGGCGGCTGTCAATGCCGCTCTATGAAGAACGCGTTTGGTGCAGCGCGAAGCCGCATGCGCACCCCATCGCGATGACGCTTCTCTGTGAGAAGCGTCCTATCGGGCCCCGCGATTTCGTCATTTTGACGAAAAAGGGGGCGCGGCATGGCTGGGAGCTCGGCGCTGGAACGGAGGTAAGTTTTTAATATAAAAACGCTCCGAAAATTATTTTTAATAAATGAAAGTTCATATAAAAGCAAGAAGGAAGGCTGGGGGACCTGTCTTTCTTGCTTTTATATGTTGACTATAGAGTCCCTTTAATGGTGAAAAAAATGAGGGGGGAAATCCACAAATTTCAAAGTTGGAGAGGGCTAAAATATTTAAAGGAAAGGGAGTATGCTAAAAATAAAATACACAAGTTCATGATTTCCTGTATTAGTAGCAGGCACTGGCAATTATAGTAGTTTCCTAATTTCTACCCTGGTTTCCTCCTGTATGTGATTTCTGGAGATACTACTGAGTGAGAGTGACTTGACAAAGTCTGACAGGTTGTCATTGTGTCAGTTCTTGTGGTCCTGACTATATATTGTACTACAGAGTGGGAGGTCTAAATGCATAAGGTGAAACAAGGGTAGGCTGCTAAAAGGAGATTAGAAAATAGAAATGTTTTGGGGTTGTTTTTAAAGATTTTGAATTTAGGGTAAAGTTTTATTGGAAGACATTGTTCAGACCGGAACAGTGTGAAAGCCTTAGAGAACGTGTGTGAAGTAGAGCAGTGGTTACCAAACCTTTTTACCGAATTCACATTTCAGAAAAAAATGTCCAAGGAATACCGTATATACTCGAGTATAAGCCGAGTTTTTCAGCACATTTTTTGTGCTAAAAAACCCCAACTCGGCTTATACTCGAGTCAATAGTCTGTATTATGGCAATTTGCAATTTGCCGCGGCTCTCGCGAGACTTACACTGGGAGCTGACCGAGGTGCTGAACGGACGGCGCGGAGGAGGAGAGAGCTGACAGGAGCTGCAGGACAGGTAAGTTACAGCTCTGTCAGCCCCCCTCTCCCCCCACTGAACTGCCAATGCCACTGGACCACCAGGGAAGGAGCCCCCCTCCCTGCCATGTATCAAGCAGGGAGGGGGGACGAAAAAAAAATAATTAGTAATAATAAAAAAACAATAATAATTAAATTAAATAAATAAAAATAATAATAAATAATAATAAAAAAAAATTAAAATAATAAAAAAAAAAAAATTGCCCACCCCTCACCAAGGCTCTGCAACACAAACACACACACACACACACCACTCATACACACACCACTCATACACACACACTGCACTCATACACACACACTGCACTCATACACACACTGCACTCACACTGCATTCATATACACACACTGCACTCATACACACGCTGCACTCATACACAGGCTGCACTCATACACACACGCTGCACTCATACACACACGCTGCATTCATACACTCACACTGCATTCATACACTCACACTGCATTCATACACTCACACTGCATTCATACACACACACTGCATTCATACACACACACTACATTCATACACTCACACTGCATTCATACACTCACACTGCATTCATACACACACACTGCACTCATACACACACACACTACACTCATACACACACACACTGCATTCATACACACACTGCATTCATACACACACTGCACTCATACACACACACACTGCTTTCATACACACGCTGCACTCATACACACGCTGCACTCATACACACACTGCATTCATACACACACACTGCATTCATACACACACACTGCATTCATATACACACACTGCATTCATACACACACTGCATTCATACACACACTGCATTCACATACACACACTGCACTCATACACACATTGCACTCACACACACTGCATTCATATACACACACTTTATTCATATACACACACTGCATTCACATACACACACTGCACTCATACACACATTGCACTCACACACACTGCATTCATATACACACACTTTATTCATATACACACACTGCATTCATACACACACTGCATTCATACACACACTGCATTCATACACACACACTGCATTCATTATATACACACACTGTAAATAAATATTCAATTAATATAATTTTTTTAGGATCTAATTTTATTTAGAAATTTACCAGTAGCTGCTGCATTTCCCACCCTAGTCTTATACTCGAGTCAATAAGTTTCCCCAGTTTTTTGGGGTAAAATTAGGGGCCTCGGCTTATATTCGGGTCGGCTTATACTCGAGTATATACGGTACCTATTTTGTTGTTGTTTGTTTTTTCAATAAAGTGGCTTATTAATTTATTTTGTTGCAGCCTTACCTGATAGGTAGGCATGCTACTAGCTGAATCGATTTATTTGTTCATATTGTTTGTCAAATGGGAATACACACACATTATAAGGACTTCATGGTATGAGACACAGCACTGTACTATGGCATACTGGTTGAAAAACACTAAGTTAGAGATGGGGATAAATGCTCGTGGTAGTTTAAGAATGTTGATGTGGGAAAACACCAAAATAGTTCATACTTGCTAGTAGTCGATGCAGTGTTAGATGTACTCTATATATACAACATTATATATAACATTATATACAAATAAAAGTCGATTGGACATTTCTGTTGAAACAATATCATTCACATTTCAGATGAGACTTTTAATAAACGTATAAAAGAGATAAAAATGGAATCATTCGAGTTAAACCAATATTTCAGATATGGCGTATTTTACACATTTCATCACATATTCATTGTCATCTACTGAGATTACTTGTGAATAAGTATATATATATATTTTATATAACACCAAGAAATTCTTTGGATGGAAAAATTAGATGCTGATACATTCTGTTATAATCTATGAATAACAACTACAACGCAGAAGTAAAAATCACTGCTTAGTAAATATACCCCCAATGAAAGTATGTATGCATTTTATGATGCATTTTTTCATTGTGGGTATATCAAATTGTAGGTAAGTCTTTACTCCTGGATTTTATCACCCAGGAGGGCAAAAGTAGAGAGCCAGACAACAACAAAAAAAGCGAACAGTGTAGATATGTGTTGTAATTGTTCTTAATGTATGCAGATGTTATGTCCACATAACTAATTTTAGATTCTGGGGCCATTTTTACCTATACCTATAAGCAAGGTCTGCCTTAAATATGAATATATACCATATAATCTCAAAATATTTCTGAAAAAACGAATGAACCGGTGCATAATGATAATATTTATGCAAATTTACATCTAAACAACAATCTAAACATTAGAATATTTGGCTGTTTATTCAGTATTTATGTTAACTTTATTTTAAAACGAAAAGAACATGCTAATAAATACTATACAAATACCACTAGTTTTATTACAATCCAAAATTGATAATGTTTCAAACCTTTATGCTACCCAATATTTGAACAACATCGCAGCAATTCCAAACTTCTTTCATTTAAGACCCACATAACCCCTAATTTACAACACAACATTATTCATTCTCATGATGACACTGTGAATCCTGAAATATGTATCCCCCCCCCCCCCCCCCCCCCCCCCCCCCGGGTTAAAATTCCATCACAAGATGTGTATTACATTTTTATTTAATTTAAGTATGTTGATCATATATATAACACACAGCAGTTGAAGGAGAGGGGGGAAAAAAACCTCTTCTGTTGAGAAAATATGCATGAAATGTATGTTATGTGGCATGTAACTGTTTTGATTTACAAATCTTCACAGTCAGCTGGGCAAAATCATATATTATGCAGAAATATAAGCTGAGAAGGAGATGCTAAGAAACCGCAGGCATATGAAAGCACTCGGGATCAAGTGTATAATCTAGCTCCAGTATTTCTTAACAGCTCCTCTACTACGGTACAAGTTCACAAGTTGCATTAATTCCTGGTGGAGGTAGCAGAATTTTAAAATGCATATTTGTTTTTTTGCTGTTTATTAAAAATGTCTTAGAACATTTTGTAACAAAATTGTTGAGTGTGAATGTTAAGAATTTATTAAAATAAATCCAGTTTAGAGTACCTGCTAAATTACGTTCCTCCCTGGATTGCAAATAAATACCGTCGTTTCAGATACTCTAGCATTCAACTGATCAGCAAAAATGTGTATTAAATAAAGAATTGGTAATGAAAAATAAAAACGTTTCATTGATTGTGCTTTTATTTCTTTCTCTGTTCCTGAGGCATTAGTACTTAGAATATAGAAAGCCCATTATTTTTGAAGCTTCTGCAATTTAAATGGCCTTAGCTGAACCTGGTATACATATACTACCAAGTATTATAGATTCCAGGTTTATGTTATTGTAACAAGGATCGAAACTTGACTTGTATTGCCCTCTTTACTTAGTGGTAGCAGGGTTCTAGAGATGCTGATTCTAAATTGTAAGGACATTGTATGTTGGCATCAATCCTTCAAGGATTAGATATTAATGATGGCAAATAATGCCATTATTCCGTATAGGTTAAGGACCAGTAAATCTGTTTTTCAGTGACAGTTTTTTTTTATCATGATGTCTATGGTTTGGAGGACTTAGATACAGGTTAGAATGCCCACATCAAGTATCTAAGACAACCCAGTGACCCATTGGGCAAGGTACTTTGCATGGACTCATTAGGGCGATTAAAATATCTCCTCTAAAATACACACTGTAAAGGAATTTAAAAGTTTATATCCTGTTCCTGTTCCTGCGGTTAAGTTACACATTCTGTATGGTGGTTAGAACAAAATGGCGCTGAAAAGACTGTAATCAATTGTGACAAGACAGGTAAAGACAATTGGGAAAGCAACATTACACATTTTGGAAGACATGAGTCCCCTGTTAGAGTTGCCATGGTGCCAGAGGACTATAAACATGTTGGTGTTGTCATAGAAACTGTACCTGGGCACTATACACACTG
The DNA here is from genome assembly GCF_036172605.1 of Pelobates fuscus. Taxonomy (NCBI): domain Eukaryota; kingdom Metazoa; phylum Chordata; class Amphibia; order Anura; family Pelobatidae; genus Pelobates; species Pelobates fuscus. The sequence goes on from NC_086321.1 coordinate 159,946,151, forward strand.
CTGGTGTTGGTATAGCAACTCTAGCAGGATTCTCTTAAAGGTTCCCTTAAAGGGACATTTTAGTCACCACAACCACTATTTATGTTTCTGGTGTTTACAGCCTGTCCCTGCAGAATATTTAATATAAACCCTCCCTTTGTTCCTATTAACACCTCTTAGTGGCAGTCACTTAGACGACCAGATGAAGTGCTTCTTAGTCCAGTGCTGGAGCGTGGCCGATAACCTAATCAGCCATATCAGAACTATAGTGTCAGGAGTACTTGTTTGTATTCTTGACACCATAGTGTTCCTTTAAATTTACTTAAATATCACTAAATTGTGTGAGATTTATAGACGTTATATGTTAATGGTAAAAACAGTAAGGGGTAAGTGTCATGAACCAGGCTACTCAAAGTCTTTTGAACACTCCCAATCCAGATACAGTTGTGCCATTGGCACTGCAGAATGTACTCTCCCAAATCCTTTCACTTCTAACGTCTTGCCAGGAATGAAGTCCTCAGAGCTTACTTGCTCTGGACGCACAAGAGTCACCTCTTCCATGTTTCCCAGAGTCCCACAGTTGATTTAGTTCTCACAGTGACAGACTGCATGTTTACATTGTGGCTGTTCTCTAATTTTGTCACAAGCAATACGGAAGATGGTGATCCAGCAGGGTGATCCCCTGCAATTGATGGTCCTGGGATCCTTTTCTCTGGGAAGGTAGAATTAAGGTGCCTCAACTTTGTTGCAAACAAAACACCTGCAGTTTACACCATCCCAAAAAAAAAAAAAAAAAAAAAAAAGGTTAGTAAGAACTTAGAGCTTGAGTAGAAAAAGAATTAGTTCATCTTTTGGAAACTGAGAAACAATTTCGTTCAGTGCCAGGATTCACACACTAGCAAAACCAGCAACTCTAAAATCTGATACAAAAAAATAATATCCAACCGCTACCACCAGTTTGTCACAAATAAAGCCACTTCAGGCGTGTATGTGACTTGCTTCAGTGGGTGAAAGGGTTAAGAATCAATATTTGTTTGCACTAGACTGGATCCTTTAGAAACAAATTAGTGATGATAAATGCCTTTTGATACCACTCACACAAGCAGGCCACGTTAGAAATGGGCTATTTCAACAAATTTACTTTAAAGGAACACTATAGGGTCAGGAACAGAAACATTTATTCCTGACCTTATAGTTTTAAAAACACCATCTAGCCCTTCTCCCCCCTCTCTCCATTTCCCCCATAAATATAGCAAAATCTTACCTTTAGTGCAGTCTGCTGCTGCTGGCTCTGCCCCTGATCTAACTGCTTGGCTGACTTCATCAGAAGTGCTGATCAAAAGCCAATCACAATGCTTTCACATCGGATTGGCTGAGTTTATCAAGTAGGAAGATCTGGGACACAGCCAGCACAAGCCAAACACAGCTCTGGTCAATCAGTCTCCTCTTATGAATCAATGCATCTCTATGAGGAATGCTCAGGATCTACATGCAGAGGGTGGAGACACCCAGGATGCACCTCTAGCAGCCATTTGAGGAGTGGCCAGTGCAGGTATCCCTATGCTGTAATGTAAACACTGCATTTTCTCTGAAAAGAGAAAGCTGTAGTTCCTCCTGTGACTATACTGTACCTTTAACAACCATCAAAAACATGTTTTGTTTTTTTTATTAAATAAATAGTGTTAGTATCTTTAGTAATGTGATTATTCCAATGCAATCAATATATTCCTAAACTGGAACAATATATATACAGTATGTCACAGTGGAGGTACAATGTTATACAGGCTGTACACTTACTACTTTGCATTGTAGCAGTGTCATTTCTTCAGTGTTATCACATGAAAAGATATAATAAAATATTTACAAAAATATAAGGGGTACTGTGTGTGACTTATGTTACACTAATCAATGTAAGTGTAATGTTGCGTCACAAGCTCTAGGTCATATCTGATAATGACCCATTAATACAGATCACCCAATCTTAGAATAAGATACATGTTGCAAATTATTTAAAATCATTTGGTTTACAAAAAACACAACAAAATATGCTTTAGTTGCTGTCTATTTCAGGGTACTTTCAAAAGGTCACCAACACAATTTAACTCATCACTTCCCAGACACATTTCTCACAATGAGTCTATCATGATAGTGACTGATATTAAGGCAAATATGAGTAGCATGGATATATTGTAGAAAGGGGTGTCTGTTTTTGAGTTGTGATCTATGGCTGTGAGCAATAATATTACTAATACCTGCTTTTTAACGACAAGAATGGAAACAATCCTTCTGTTGGGCAATTATATAGGAATGAATAAAAATAACAAAGGATATAAATAGTAGGGGTACATTAAGCTTTCAAGTAAATTCTGGGGTCTAGACGTTATTGTTACCCAACTTAATTGTATTTATTTTATTTAAAAAAAAAAAATTAAAAGCCTTTATTGGACTAAAAGTAATCAAACCTCTACTATACTGAAGCCATAGAGCAATATGCTGAGCTAACTCACTAGGCTCATTATGCCATATACAGTAGGCTTTCTTTTCAGAAGTAATTTAAAATAACCTAGACAAAATGGAAAGCCCAACAAAATGTAATTTTCCTAATTAAAAAGATTTCAACATCAGGTGTAACTGGAAGCATTATGTCACTATACAACCCTGGATTTTTTGGTAACTCTGCATATGGTATGCAGTGTGTCTTGCTCCAGCTGACTCCACACTCTTTGGAAGGTTGCAAGTGCCTGCAGTATTTATGGAAAATAGCGCAGAAAGTTTTACGTTCATACAGATGTCAGTAAATATTAATCAAGATAAATGTCATCAAGTGATTTGCAGTAATAGATGGCTAGTGATTCAGAGCATCTAATGCACAATTCCATCTAGGACCATTGGGACTTAAAGTCATGACACATGACACATCTTTTTGATTTATATTTTCTTTACCTAAATATGACACCTATAATTTTTTTTTTGTTACTGAGACATGAGAGGTATTGGTTTCCTGGTGCTGTATCTTTTTTTTTTTACGTGAAATCACTGGTTTCAGTACAGATTTGCAAAGCTAGATGTATATTTAAACCCGCCATTTATCTATTCAGGGTCTCTCAAAATAACACTTTGGGGTTAGAAGAAAGGTACATTTTAATACAAAATATTGAAGGCTTACGAGACTACGCATCGATCACTTCTTGAGAGAACCTGCTTCATCCAATAACATACACTGTAAGCTACCATCCTTCTAAGAAGTAGGACTTTTGTAGCAGGTGGTTCAACAAAGTATGCACAAATAAACAAACAAAAAAACTAGGTAACAGCTCATTATCATAAGTTCATTTGTTACGGTGACTTTGGTGTCTCATTAACACTGTAGGTTGTGAGATTCTAATGTCCATGTAAGGACACAAAACCCCCCCAAAAGAATATGATTAAAGCGTTATAGAATGCGTTCCACCTGGGGAGATCTCACTAAGGTTTCACAGTTGTTGGTAAAGAAACACACCAGCAGCACAGCATAAAGGAGCACAACCCAGAAGACCAAACTCAAAGCAAAACAAGCCCCAAAGTGGCATATTCATTTTATTAATAAGTAGCATGATTGAAAGTAAGGACTTGACACATACTCCAATATCAGATCACCTGTAAATCCCCAGCAACCATAAGAATCTGTAGACTTAAAGGAACACTAACCTTACACTTACAATGTCTTCGCCATTTCCATTATTTCTTCCACGCGTACCATCCAGGCAAACATGTTCACTTTACTCAGTTAGTCTCCGTTACTCGGAAAAGCAGTACTCTGAGCGTACACACTTACAGCAGAAGTCCTCCTGCTGGAGGAGATTGTCTTGAAAAGTGTGAACAAGCTATGCCTGCTTTCTTAATACAGACACTTGGATAGCTCAATGTGAAAGATAGTTTTAAGGGATTTTTTCTAGCAGTTGAGACAATACAATAAAATGTAGTTGTTATAATGCTTTGATTCATGGTAAATTTGTGAAGACCTCTCAGCTTCTGCGTGACACTGTCTTCAAGTGTAATGTAAAATATATCAATAAACGTCCCTGTGTATATTTTTTTTGTCTAAGTACTACTGTGTGTATTGTTTTCATATGTACATATAAACATTAAAGGGACACTCCACTGCCCAAATACAAATTAAATACAAATTACACATCACTGTTTTGTAGATATACCCCACATGAACACATGCTGTTAATAGTGCAGTTATTTTTATGGTGGTATATCTAAAAACAGCTTGCAAAAGCTGCGGTTTTCTTGTCTGCTTCATTTGCATGCTCTCCCCTTCTAACCCCGCCCAGACTTTCTGTGGTTGTCCAATCACAGACTTCCTAATACAACTCAATGAGAAGTCTTTACAAGGCAGGTGCTCTGAGCAATTGCTGCCAATCGAGTTTAGCTCCACTGAGTTACAGGACAAGTTACAGTGGAGTTGCTAGATCTTTTGCTGCCTGGGGCAATCCGTGAGTTTGCCTCCCCTCTCAACCTGACCTCATGACTAAGGCGCCTCCGCGCCAGCCGTGCTGTAAATAATACAAGGAGAAGAGATAAGACGTAATTCATATCCTCGTGCCCTCCACCCAGCCTGTGTATTTGCAGTGTTAGCGTTCCAATGCAGGGGTGTATTTGTGTGCAGTGTTGGTATTGGAATGTAGAGGTGTATTTGTAAGCAGTGTTAGCTTTGGAATGCAGGGATGTACTTGTGTTTAGTGTTAATGATGGAATAATGCACAGATACGCAGGTACACATACTCACTGACACACAGATACACAGACAAACAAGTACACAAACACACATGTACACATACACAGGTACACAAACACAGACACACAGGTACACATACATACAGTTACACACACACACACTGACACAGGTACATACACACACACAGGTACAGTTACACACACACAGTGACACACAGGTAAACAGTCACAGTTACACATACACACTGATTCACCCAACCAAATACACACAATGACAAACACAGACACACACACAATTATGCACAATCTCGTATAAACACAGACACAGGTACACATACACAAACATATATAAATAACAATTGACATATTGTAGCTACCCTCTTATTTCTGTAATTTTTGGGTGGAGTAAGATGGCTTTCCTGGGGTCCAGTGGGTGCTGACTTACCTAGGCTGATGGGAGTCTGAGACACCAGGATTCCTCAGTCTCTCTCCTCCTCCTCTGTTTGTGTACTTCCCTCTCATCCCCATGTGGCGGCCTAAGGAAGTGAACTAATTTCCTCCCAGTAGGCCATGGGGAAACCCACAAGGTGACACAAGCCCGGTCTGGTGTAACATTAAATGGCCCCTAATTACCTCAAAACAATATCAGCATAGTGCTGTACAGCCCGGTCAGACCTCAGGTTTTGCAGTGGCACTTTTCATGTGAAACCCAGGGCTCGGCTGGGTATGCTCCAGAGCCTCCCTCAAAAAGTGCCTCCTGTGATGACCCCCCCTCCCATCTATGCCACTAATGGGTTGTTTGATTGACTGCCAGGGGATTGTAACCAGGTTAATTTATAGAATTGACAGTTTCTATTGAAATCTCTTCTTTTCGCAAAATAAAAAAAGACGACACACTTCACACATGCAGTTCTTCAGCAAGCTAAATACTGTAGGGGTCTAGAGTGTCCCTTTAAGTCATAAAATAGTTTGTCAGTCTGCTTCCTGGCAAGCAACAAATCAAAGATCCATATAAACAAGTAATCATTAAACAAAAGTATAGTTTTTTCCTTTTAAATTTATTATTTTAATGTTTCTTCCCCCCCCCAAAAAAAGCTGTGTACATCTGCTCATCAAGATCCATCACACATGCTGCTGGAAAAAAATGCACATTTATATTTAGTAAAACTACACTTTTATTTACTAAAAGCTCTTTACAGAGAAACATGCTACTATTTTGTTTGGTGCGTTTTCATAACCAAGTACATTAGAGAGAACTTTTTTCCATTGTGTGCAATGCATATTTGATGCCAGGAAAGGGACACTCATCCAGCTGAAAGCAAACAGACTCAGATTTCTCGTTTTTATTAAGAATGCTCAAAGCTCCAACGTGATTTCCTATTTTGGTATTACTGGTGAAGTGGGGAGTGAAGCAAGTTTACAGAAGCACAAAATGATGTGTTTGAAGATTCACATAAGGCAAACTATTGAGATTTAACCTTTGCCTCAAAAAATACACAACTCACTGTATGTCTTATCTATGGTTCTACCAGTGAAACAGATTTTATTTCTAAAACATTTTCTTTTTATCTTTAACTTTTTTTTCCCTCGCACGTCTTGCCTTAGATTCAGAGAAAAGGGCAAAAAAATATAGATCGTCCCAGTAAAAACTGTGTAACACTGAACAAGGAAGATATTTATAGACATGTTTGCATATGTTTTGCATTAACGTGAGTTCATTTTCCTTGTAATCACATTTCTGATCTCCCTGTCCACATTCCATAAATCCCACAGCGTGGTGTTTTTGGCTATCCTACGCCAGGTTAAAACATTTCAAATAGTTTATGTGGAAAATGGGAAAATGGGAAAGTATTCAGTCATTAAAATGCAGATCTGGAGGATATACATTTGTTTTTCCATGGGATAATACTTTTAGCTCGAGCAACTTAGCCGCAGCTTTAAATGTGCATGTTTTGGGAATATGCTCCAGTGCTTCTATAAAAAGTATTTAAAAATATGATACAGTGTGACTGTTATGTTTTCATTTGAAATGATGATTTCTAGAACAGTCTAGCTTTGGGACTTGTATCTGGCCTTTTCCCATCTCGCAGCATCCCATATTTGATAAATAAATTAGTAATGTAAGTTATCTTTGGTTGTGATCATTATGTTCATATACAGCCATATACAATATGCAATGCATGGACAGCTGGATAATAACTAAATTAAACTATTCTTCTCGACACAATTTTATACACACACAACTGGATGACACTTTTCGATTCCCTGCCGTTTTGGAGTTAAATCACTTTTTTAAACAGCCATAGGCCCACATTCCTGCATCTAAAAACATCTAAAGTAAGTTAACATCTGATTGAACATGAAACTTTTTTTAATGCAGGCTGTTTGAGTCACAGTCAGGAAAATTGTGGCTAGGGCTGCATTAGCAGAAGCAATAGTGATTTAACTCTTAAATGGCAGTGAATTGAGCAGTAAGACTGCAGGGGCAGGATCCATACACTAAGATTACTTAATAAAGCTAAAGTTGTCTTGGTGACCATAGTGTCCCTTAACTTCAGGCCATGTTTTAATCTCCCACCAGAAAGAATAAAACAAAGTTGACAGTATGTTCATTGTACACACACTATGTTTAGTAGTAGTTGAATTTTCAAAATTAACCTTTAGTGTGGTCATTATGGAAAATTATTTAGTATTTGTGAAATATTGATCATATGTAAAGACTGTTATATATTGGTATGTCTATAAAATACAGCCAATTATGATAAATAGTACTTTTTGGAGAAGTGCCAGTGAAATGGTGCACTTTTTAATCATCACATTACTAAACAACACTGCAAATGCCTTTCGGGAAACAACAGCCAAGGTACTGCTTTGATAGATGTATCACTTGGCTAACCACATATAACAAAACTGCTTGTTCTTATTAGCGTATGCTGTTTGTAAGACTAATGGTGCAATGATGAGGATAACTATTCTTTCTACTATTTTAAATGATGCTATCGTTTATACATAATTTGTGTTTATGAATGTGCATTTGGAGCTTTTCCCAAGTTTTATTTTGCAGCCATATATCATTTGTGCCTTGCTGAGCTTTGTTTTATTTTTATGATATCTTAATGTATAGAGTAGTTGATTTGTTGATATCATGGCTACCAAAATACAGGGTTTATTACTGTATGTGATAACATATGTAAGGGCAATAATAGTTTTTGGTGTAACTGTGTATGTTTGTACATATATATATATATATATATATATATATATATATATATATATATATATATATATATATACACTGAACAAAATTATAAACACAACACTTTTGTTTTTGTCCCCATTTTTCATGAGCTCAACTCAAAGATCTAAGACTTTTTCTATGTACACAAAAGACCAATTCTCTCAAAAATTGTTCACAAATCTGTCAAAATCTGTGTTAGTGAGCACTTTTCCTCTCCCGAGATAATCCATCCACCTCACAGGTGTGGCATATCAAGATGCTGATTAGACAGCATGATTATTGCACAGAATTTGGCAGTATATCCAACCGCAGACCACGTGTAACCACACCAGACCAGGACCTCACATCCAGCATCTTCACCTCCAAGATCATCAGTGTACATTTCAATCATCTCTTAATGACTCCCTTTCCTTACACTACGAGGTAGGGAAGTGGAGATATTCCATAGTTATTGTCTGATGTGTTACTTGGGCTCGAATTAGTGCCTTTCAGAGCTCAGTCTTTACATGCAATATCAAGACACCTTGTCTGTATATCATGTGCCCGTAGGGGGATTAGAGACCTGTGATCATTATTCACTGCTTCTGATGACACCAGAGATAAAAACCCTGATTGGGAAGACTACTGTGATGCATGATTTATAACCACACATAACTGTGTTGTAGCCAGGTTAATTTATAGAAGTGACAATTTCTATTGAAATCTCTTCTTTTTGTCAAAATGAAAAAAAGAGGACACACTTTTCACACATGCAGTTCTTCAGCAAGCTAAAGTACTGTAGGGGTCTAGAGTGTCCCTTTAAGTTATCAAATAGTTTGTCAGTCTGCTTCCTGGCAAGCAACCAATCAAAGATCCATATAAACAATTAATCATTAAACAAAAAGTATAGTTTTTCCCCTTTAAAATTATTGTTATAACTTTCCTTTTCCGCCCCAAAAAAGCTGTGTACATCTGCTCATCAAGATCCATCACACATGCTGCTGGAAAAAAGTGCACATTTCTATTTAGTAAAAATACACTTTTATTTACTAAAAGCTCTTTACACAGAAACATGCTACTATTTTGTTTGGTGTGTTTTCATAGCCAGGTTTAAGCTGGTTTTGTTTGTTTGTTTGTTGAGAACAAGGAATGAATTAAGGGAAACTGGTTTGAAATAAGAAAGGAAAAAAGCACCTAGAGACAAGGCCACAATTTACATGTAATATTTGTATGAATATAAATATGACTATTATATAGTTACCATAACCACTGCTGCTTAATGTAGTTGTTCTGGTGTCTATTCAGTGTCCCTGCAGGCATATTAATGTAAACACTGCCTCTTCAGAGAAAAATCAATGCTTACATGAATGCCTATTAACATCTCTAGTGGCAGTCACACAGACTGTCACTATAGGTGCTTCCTGGACCCGCTGACTGTTTCCCATAGAGGTGCATTGACTCAATGCATCTCTATGAGGAGATGCTGATTGACGCAGCACTGCATTTTGCCACACATGCACAGTAGCCTCCCAATGCTACCTATGGCTGAGATCGCCAAATTGATGGAGGAGGCGTGGTCAGTTGTGGCAAGACTAGTGCGGCACTGGAAAAATGGTGACTTAATGCACCCTTTTAAAGTAATGGCAGTGGGGAAGGGACCTAACCAGTAATTTTACCACTATAGTGTCAGGAATACATGTTTGTGCTCCTGGCATTATGGTGTTCCTTTAAGCTATACTTTAATCACAGACAGAACAGGCAGAACCCTAAATAGGGCTGCATGCAGCTCAGCAGCTATTAGACGACCACAATGTCATTATTTGCAGAGGATTGTGGGAGCTATACTGAAACAGTAACTATATAACTGAAGTGGTTTAAACTGCTTTAAAAGCTTGTTTACATTTTTTAATTAGTTTATAGCTTACAGATTGAATTTAGGTACCTAAGTTCTGAGTAAAATCCTGGTTACTACTCTTAAGTAACAAGAGTCTCTCCAGTTTGTACTATATTTATGTCATGAAGGAAGCACAGGAAACATTTTTTTTAAGGCACACGCATCACTGTATTTCTAAACCATAATAGGTTTTGGTGGATGTTAGTTTGGTTCCTAGTAACAAATAGAAAACATACTGTGTGGAAAAGAAATGTTTATTTTTACATTTGCCCATTGATCTATTTAAACTTCAGTGGTTGCAGTTTATAGTACATAATGACGCAGATTTTTATTTTGTATTTTTAAGTATGGACCACGATCAAATTACTGTGTACTTAGTGACGGCATACTTTATAATCAAATCCACCCGCTATCTCCTGTGGCTCTTTTTAGAAAGAAAATATATCTGAGCGTAACTGTGGTTTCAGTGAGAATTTCTAATCTAGTACGTCAGAGCGTGTGCCCTTGAGTATGTCTTTGAAGAAGGCAATCAAAATGCTTTAAACGCTTGGGTGCCCCATGACGTAGCTGCTATATTCTGGAAATATAGCCACTGTAGACACCCCAGGAAATAACAATCGTGTCACAAAGTTTAATGTGTATTTCTGGAGAATATAGAAAAATGAAATATGCTGCACTTTGCTAACTAATAAAGTCACAAACTCAAAAGAGAAAACAGGATATATAAATGACGGGACTCCCCATCATAAATCAGCTATTCCTATGATCCACCGGTACCATTTCATGTGCTGTAAACATTGTGAATTTAAAATTTGCATACAAGACAGCGGCAGCTAAATGATTAATTAAAAAAGTTGTATTAAAAATCTTACCAATGATAAATGTCAGCATTATTAAACTGTTGTAAAGGATTTGTGGGGTTCAGCAGTCACACTTTAGGCTTAGGGTTAGGGGGTTAAAGGAACATTAGATGCTCTATAACCACTTTAGCTGCACTGTAGTGGTTATGGTGCCAAGTGTTAGTTTGACAACTAACTCTGGCCCTGCTGCTGGGAGCTTTTACAAGGAGTTTCCAGGTAGTTGCACTGAGCTAAGCCAACCGCCGTGCAGAGTAATGCTCGCCGTAGGGGTGCCGATGGTAGAGAGTGGAATGCAATGAACTTAACTTAGCTGAAACTGTCCCACACGGGTGCCGCCATCTTCTTCCCGAATGGACCTCTTCAGCACCAGGAGCCGATGATACTACTGTATTCTTGTACATGCGCAGGAGTACAGCATTGAGGTCTAGGGCTTTAACTAAATACAAAAACTAAAAGTAATGCTATATTCCTTTATTTCCTTAAACAGAGGTAAAACACACATGGACAGCATGGTTAATACATTTTGGGCTGTTAACCCCTTAAGGATGGGACAATTGTCCAACTTGTAAATCTGCACTATGTGTTTGTTTCACTGTAATTCAAGGCTTCTCTTTTACTGCCCCATATACATATGATATATTGTTTAAAGGACAGAAAGTGATTTATTTTAATGTCCTGTATGTATACCTACCTTAAGTATGAATAAAATGCAAACAAAACGAACCCACCTCCCCACAGTTTTCCCAGTTTTGCTAAAAAGTTTTATGCATCAAGTGCAACTAAAGAAAAACAACAAAATAGATTCACATATCAGTACTGATTGTTAAAGGCTTCATATGTCTCGGACAGGGATGGGGAGCCTTCGGCTCTCCAGATGTTTTGGACTACACCTCCCATGATGCTTTGCCAGCATAATGTGTGTAAGAGCATTATGGGGGATGTAGTCCACAACATCTGGAGAGCCGAAGGTTGCCTATCCCTGGTCTAGGATCAAAATCAATTATTGGTTGGTAATGCTAACCCTGTGCCAACCCTTAACCATTTGCTTTCACTAACTCAAATCACCTACCCTAACCTTAACCCTATACTATTCCTAACCCTAAACCAGCATTAATACTTACCCTAAGAGTGACCCTATCCTAACCTTACACATAACCTTATCCTAAAACTAAACGCTAACAGGAACCCAAAAGCTAACCCTAACTCAAATAAGAGGGATTCCCTCTGCTGACATCATTACAGGGATTTGCCAGCTCACACATCAGGGATTGCTCTGTTAGGGTTCTCATAAAGCAACTCCAAAATGCAAAGCCTAGTTAAATTACTGTCGGCAGGAGGGCATTTAGGCAAAGCCAGTGAGGTTTTTTCAGTCCCTGGGTCTCTCTCGCTCTCTCCCTCTCTCTTTCTCTCCTGGGGCAGGCTCAGAATCACCAAAGTTAAGTAGTTGATGTTTATGTATTTATGTGACTTTTGGAGTATGATCTATATATTGCCAGGATGAGACTTTGGTACTGTTTCTTTTATTATCAGTTGTGTATTAAAGGGACACACAAAGCACCAAGACAACTTTAGCTTAATGAAGCAGTTTTGGTGTATATAGCTCATGGCCCTGCAGTTTCACCGCTCAGTTCTGTGCCATTAAAGAGTTAAATCACTTTGTTTATGCGGCCCTAGTCACACCTCCCCTGGCTGTGGCAGGTTAAACCTAATACAATTAGGTCATTTTCAAATTGAATTGTGTTCCTCTGTTACAAGAATGTTATCAATTAGGCAGCAGCAGAATTTACAATAGGGAAAGTTTGTGAATGACAGAGACAGATGGCAGAAAAGCCTGAGCAAGCCAACAATTAAACGTTATGTGGTGATGCGAATACAGTGCATAGTGCGCTGTCTATCCCTATGAAGTGTGACCAAACAAAATAAAGCTTATTTCATGTTGGAGATTGCTTATCACATACAGCAACCAAACTTATCACATTTAACTTGGAAATATTTTGCTGAAACACAACAAATATACTCATGTCAAATAAAATGTGTTGGGAAATGGACCATCTGTATGGCAGATAAATGTGTACATTTTGCTAGAATATGTTAAATGTATCACATACTAAGGGAACTGCTATTGTGCTCCAATATTGCTATTATTATATAAGAATATATTACATGAGCTGATTGTGATGTCATATTTCTATCCCCATAGTGCATGCATCTTTGTTATGTATGTCCATGTCTGCCTGAGATTAGTGGGTGCTGCAGTTTCAGTGCTGCCTGGGACTGTAATTACCATTAAATATGGGCAAAACTGGGACATATATACACACACACACACACACACACACTCTCTCTCTCTTAATAAAGAGAGAGATGTGTTGCCCAGTGTACCATGCAGGAATCCCCTGCTCCTGTGAGTGCAGAGCTCCTGCTCCAGCGAGTCTAGAGCTTTGCACACTTACTTTTGGTCCAGACAGATTTTGACTTTAGTTTCCATGGTAACGTACAGGGAATGCTGATGAAATTGAATTCTGAAACATTGTTTTTTATTATTGTTGCTATATTATGCTATGGAAAGTGCATTATTTGAAACATAGTGTTGTTGAAGACTGTTTTGTTACATTATTGTGCATAGACTACTAAAATGTTAATATATTTGTAAGGGGAATTCGCTAGTTTGGTTATTGTAGGTGTAATTTATTTTGTTTTTTTTTTGTTTGTTCTGATTTAGTTTACTGCTGTTTTGAATTTTTTAAATATATTTATATATATATATTTATATATTAACATTCTTTATTTTTGGATGTGCAGATATGCAACATAGATTGACAGTGACATTTGGTGTAAAACAAGACACAATTTCAGTCTGGTAATCAGAACACAAAATGTCATGATTAACTGCACATTTTTTTTTTTTTGAGAAGTAAAATAATATATAAGATAACAGTAGAGTAGTGTCATCCCATTGCACAGCGCTACGGAATTTTGCTGGCGCAATATAAATGATAAAATAATAATAATAATAATATGCGTAGTATAGATTGGCTCAAACTTGGGTAGTTATACATAGACAGCACTTGAGTGCTGTAATCAGTACAAGTGTACACAAACTAGGATAAACAAACTAGGATAAACCACTGGAGTCCCCTTGGTAAGCAACCTGGATATATAAACTAGCCATAGTGACCTCTCAGATTACTTCCACCCCTGACTTGGCTTGGTGTATGGCATGTAAAGTCCCCTAAAACAGGCCTGGTGAGTTTTGACTGCAGGGATCAGTCTTGATTGCCGGGTATGGAAGTGTAGGTAGCCGACAGCTCTTCTCCGATTGCAGGGGTGTCACAATCATGATGGCAGTGCAATGCAGAAGCATGACCCAGGAAGATGATCAGGGGTCAGCTCACTCCTTCCCCAATAAAGCCACAGGCGATACAGTGTAGACAGCCTCAGAAGTGGTTGGCAGCCATCTTGACTCCGGAATGCTTGAATCCGAAAACAGGTACACTCTAGAGACACAGCGTCAGATCCCTACAGTGGGGACTGGGATGACCTCCCCTCCCCCCCCTCCCCCCGGCCCAAATGGAGGGGGAACAGACCAGCGGTAGTGTCACGGAGCTGGTAAGCGATAGCTGGGGAAGAGAGCAGGGTGGTGGCCGTCCACCCCCAAGTAGGCCGCAGGCCCCGAAGCCCTGTATCACCTCCATGGGCTACAAGACTCCCGATCTCGGAGCCTGCAGCATCAGCCACAGCCACCTCTAACTTTGCGGCTCAGACTAGCTGTTTGCGACCGGTCAGCAAATATATTTTTAAATATATTTTATGTTTTTTCTTTCAGTGTGTAATGGCTTTTATAGTAAATATTTTCTGTACAGTTTTAGAAATATTTTTATTCTTGTTAAAGTACACATATGTAGTGTGGTTGTAATGATGACATGGAGAAGACACAAGTCTTATATGACAGTAATTTCACAAAATAAAACTTTTCATGAAACAAATATATAAAACTATGTCCAAAATAACCCAATTTTGAAGTAAAATTTGGCAATTTGTAGTTGTTGGTTTTTTTTTTAATTCCCTGTTTTGTATATAAGTCCTCAAGTTAATTAATACATTGAAAAGAACAGATTCCAATTGGTTTATAATTGCTTTTATATATTATATTGAAGTGTTTTGTTTCTTCCCCGCTGGATTTACTGTAGGATGTTAGCAGAATTGCAATCATAAAAGGCTAAGGAATAATAATGAGTAAACATATTTTAAAACCATAATTAAAAACATCATGACTCAGGCCCAACAGTGTAACGTTAAAACATTGATTTAGCAAATTGCTAACCTTAATGTGGGGGCAGCCAATTGTTTTAAAACAGGGGTGACTATTAAACCTTGGCCATTGTTATTATTATGAACACATCAGAGGCAGTTCTATCCTCTAGGATGGGGACAGTAGCTCAATAGATATAAAAATTGCATTAGAGTACAAAGTCAAATAGAACCCTATTTTTGGAGAAAAAAAAATTATTGATGGTAGTCTGTATAGTTTTTGTTTATGAAACCATGTCTAGTGATTGCCTATGTTTTATTTTTTAATGACAGGTTTCCTTTAAATGCTAATTAAAGTTGGCAATGAGTTTACTTCTAACAAGACATACATAGTTTAGAACATGAAGCAAAAACACTTTCAGCTCGGAAAATAGGCCATGCAGTTAAGGTCAGACAGATATATACAAAAAATGTGATACACTCATAAATAATTTATTGGAAAAAATAAATATTTTATTACACAACATGTAAAATGTTGTATATGCAGAATTTTAGCAGTAAACATGAATCTAGTAAATGCAATAGCAGCAGGGTAGCCCATATATGACATTATCAAAAAGACTTGCCCTTTCTAAGAAAGATACAACAGGCACTAGAAATTTTAAATATAAAAAACATACCCAAGTTAATATAAACAATAAAAAGGAAACATTAAAGTTTGGTTTTCTACCCACACTATTGTACTGTGAAAATATGAAATAAATATGTTGGAACTTTTTTTTTTTTTTTTTATACAAAGTAACAAATCATTTTTTTTACAAGAGCCTTTCTGAACGTGCATCCCAGTTCATCTCTTTAAATATATCAGACTCCCCCTTTACCCCTCCAGCATCCTTTTGACTTTCATCCAACTGTAACATTACACTTTAAATTAAAGATTGTGGGTTTGCTCATCATTTGCGACGTGATACTGTGTTTGATATAATTTAAAGACGGTTCAGTATGGCAAATGCCACTATATGTGTCACAGGTCAAATAATACATCACTTTTCATTAGTTATAATTTTCAATTTGTGGCCATCTGTTTAGCTGTACAAATGCTGTTTTCTTTGTTTATGACATAGAGCAGAACAAATGTAATTTAGCGGCCAGCGTTTCCAATGCTTCCTAGGCCTAAACTATAATGATACAATAGTGTTGTGGGTTAATGGAATAAATTTGACTTCCATCCAATTAATTAGAAATTGCCCTCTGATCACTGTTTGCTAATGGAAAGCAGATTAGAAATGTATGTTCACAAATGTGTCTTGTCACCTCTGATTTTAACTAATGTCATGCTTTCTTAGGTTCGCTAGAAAATAACTTGGGCTCTCAGAAAACAGCTAAGTTAATGATAACAGATATCTTCTACTGTGAAAGCTATTTATTTCTTATTTGTTTCATTTGTGGTTTCCAGACGGTGTATACCAAATCTGAATTAAAAGGCCTAATTGTAAGCTTTACAGTGGAGAAGAATGGTTAACAATGGGAGTTAATTAGTTTACTAGCAGCTGCGCACAGTAGACATTTATATGTGGAATAGAACTCTGTTACAGTAGTAAACAAGCTTTTATCGTGAAACGTTCTAGACTACCTGTACCATTCGGCCATCATTAGAGTGTTCTAACTTACTGCATCGCAAGTGCTGTAGCATTGAAGCAATCTCACTCTTAATACCTTAGATGTCGCTATGTTTAGACTAAGATTTACCCTCTTTTCAGTCACTGAACTCATCGGAAGTGTAGCATTTCCTAATGAATAGTTTGATAGAAAACATTGTGTATCATGTCTCATTACATATTACAAAAAAATATCTTTAACCTCATGCGCACTATGGAAGCTGATTGTTCAATTAATGTACTCACTGGTATTACACAGTTCTTTATTAATACACGTTCAGCTGGGCCCCAAACTTGTATACCTGGGAGTCATTCTGCTCCTCTAACCTTCTTTGGTGACAAAACCAGACTGATTGAGGATGTTGCCATAGCATTGTGTATTGGTGACATTTTATAAAGTCAAGTTAGTAAATGAAGTGTCAATTACCTATGAAAAAAGTTATGATGGAGGAAAGAGTAGAAGGAGCACAGTTCTTTAACCTCACATTTGACAAAAAACAACCCTTTGCTTTGAAAAGACACGCAAGTGACAATATGGAGGATATACACTAAACACCAAATGGTAGTGACCTTAAAATCAAATTGTAGAATTTAGGTTGGCCAAGCTGTGAGTATTGCTAAATTGGAGAATTATTTTTCCAAATCAGCACTTTTAACCTAATTTAGGAATTTTTTATTTTTATTCTCTATAATTCAGTATTTAATAGATAAATCTTCAAGTGGCACTAGAATTGAGAGTGCTGCCACTTTTATTTAGGACCTACTGGACAAGTGGTGTAACTAAGCTATCAATGAATGCCACATGTTTTTCCTATTAGAGACAGGTTTAATCATCTCCATTATTTCAATGTATTTTTTTATATTTTATTTTTATATTTTAAATTGCTGTGACAAGTTTTTAGGAGGTTTATTCTTGTATGAAATCAAATGTCTGGAAGCCGGTAGAAGTTTGATTAACACTGATTCCAAATAATATACTAAGATGAAGAAATAATACAATTTAGCTTGGTTTTATCACAGTTATTACACTTAGTGTTCATTCTATTGATTTGTTACCCTTTTTAATGCTAAGTATGGTATGGCAGGTAAATATTACAGCAGAATAGAGCTGGCAGACTAAGGAATAAAAGCACCATTTGGAATGAAAGAAATGGAGTAAAATATACTAACTTCAGCAGTATGTAAGAAATGAAATAAATCTCGCAGGACAGATTCATTAAGGCCATGGAGGATAAAGGCTATTATGATGTCACTCAATACAATTTCGCAAAAGGGCGATAGTGTCAAATGAATCTGCCACTGTTCTTTCGATAAAGAAGCTGATCTTTGTAGGTGTCACTAAGGTCGTAGATAAGATAAAAAATATATAGTAAATAAAATGGAATCACGCTGAATTTATTCCAGTATTGATTGGTTGGGATGTTGATAAATGAGAAATAGAAGGGTGTGAAGCTGAAAGAATGTTTGTTTGTGTGCTTATTGTTGTTAGCTAAGTATCATGGGGATAAACTGTGGGACCAGCATAATATGTGATATTTATCAGTGACCTTTGGAGGGTCTATTGAGCCAAGGTCAAAGACAAATGCTTGGGAACTGTTTGTATAAGGCCAACTACATACAACATAAGATTAATAGGGTTTCCCTAGGAGATCCTGCTAACTAATACCATGGGGGATGTAGAGGATAAAGGGGAAAAAACAACAGTTTATTTTATGATCATGATACATTGTCCACCAAACTTATTCATGCTCTGAGATTGTAAATGTGATTGAGGAACATTCTTTGATACTCTCTAGAATTTCTAACTGTGTCATATACTTCAATGTTGTATTTCATATTTTTTTGAATAAAAAGCAGCATAGTATTGTTTAATTAACCAATAATTCTACTGCATCCCCAACTATTTAACATTGTGTTCTATAAAAAAACAATTCTGCACCTCACATGGCTCACATGGTTAATGCTCTAAAATACAGAACATCTTCCGTCCTCTGGTCTACATACATACTGAGATATTTTATGTTACCTTAATTAACCTACCTAGAATGAGTGTTCAGGGCTCGCTAATGTTAATTTGGCGCATATTCTACACACGGAGGTTCATTCATTCAGTGAGAGTGCTCAGCTGATGCTACCTCTAGGCCCAAGTTGGGCGATAGTAACTTCAATTCATCAGCTTTTCCTTTAGTGACAAACATACTGTTTTAATAAAAGCTTCCCAAACCGATAATGAACCCCATAGGTCACAAATGAGTGTTTTTGGTGTGTACATATATACATAGTAAAATGTGTTACTTTTATAGTTTACATTTTCTTTCTATTATTAATACAAACCAATGACATAAATGTTTCCTTTTTTTTTCCTTATAGGCATACTTCCGACAGGGTGTTGCCCTTCAGTATCTTGGGCGCCATGCGGATGCACTGGCTGCCTTTGCTTCCGGCTTGGCTCAGGATCCCAAGAGCTTACAGCTTTTACTTGGCATGGTAGAAGCAGCAATGAAATCGCCAATGAGAGGTGAGCAATGATGCCTAAATTGGAATGTTTAGCTAGCCACTGGCCCGTGGGGAGCATTATGGAATTTCTAGCAAAGTAAAGTGTTTATCCTTTGTTTGTTTATAAAAGGCAATTGGGACCAAGTTAAGTGTATAATATTAAAACTACCATTGTCTTTTCATTTGTCAGATATTAGGATTGCCAATGTTATAATATTTAATATATCCTGTACACATATGTGAGGTGTACTGCATCACACAGTATGGTAAAGGTCCCCTTGTGTTCATGATACAGTGGGGCATAAAAGTAGGCATTTTTTTCAATAGTTTTATTTCTAAATTCAACATTATCTAACAGTTATAATATGCAAACAATTTGGTACAGTTAAATAATGTCAAGGTATTCTATAACATGTTTCTTCCACTGCCAGAGAAACCCCTGGTCACATTTATTTATGCGGCCAGCCTCTGTTATTATTATAGTTCTTATAATTACTGTAATTGGTATGTTTGTTTCATGTTAATATTTTTAGTATTGATAATAATCTGAAATAGAAAGTGACTGTATAGAGTGAGAGAAGCATAAATATGATGGTTAACCCAGCTCCAGGGTTCTACTGGCAGTAGTGTGCTAATCCAGATGTGGTAGGAGCCATCTGCCCCCGTTGACAGGCGACTGGGGAGCTCAGACCAACCCCCTCTTGCCAGAGCAGACCCCTCTTAGTGGCGAGTTACAGGTTGGGGTGCTGCATGGCAGATGCTTGCTCTGGTACTGTAATTTGCTGCAGAGAAGGCAGAAAGGGGTTTGTTTGCCCAGTTACCTCACACTCCTTGTACTGGTCAATCAGAGCAGAGAAATCCCAGCAGCTCCTCACTAGACCACAGGGATGAGGGTCCATTCAAATTCAAAATGTAAATAATTGTATGTATTAATCTGTATGTGTCTACATGAATATATGTGTGTATAAGTCTACATGTGTATATCAGTCTGTGTGAATACATGTGTATATGAGTCTGAACGTGCATATATGAGTGTGTGTGTGTGTGGTGTCTGTGTGTGTATTGATGTGTGTGTGCATGAATATCTGATCCATACTCCCATGGTTTACATGGTCAGTATGTCTTATTTGTGTACACTTTGACCATTAAGAGCTGCCAAAAGCATTTGAGAACAATGTCTGCCTCCCAAAAGAGGCAGTAAAGGCACAAATTGTGTAAAATTATGTAAAATATACAGACATGGGACATGGACAAATCAATTTCTATGTTTACAGTGCACCAGGTGGTGAAATCTGGGTCTTAGGAAATTCGGATTCTGATGATTCCCTTTATAATATTCATACTGGAATTTAGAACTAGTGTATCAATTATAAAAGAAGTGACCATGTCTTCTATTGAACTTTAACTCAAAAAGATATACTGTAACAATAATTCATGGGATGGAACTTCATGATGTGGGTAGTAGATGCCTCATTGCTTGTAACTATGAAGAGCGAACGCTCAATTGAGTTTCCATCAACAGAGGTATCTGTAGTCAGGAACACGTATATTTCTCTTTTTCATAGAGAAGACTTTTTACAGCATATTCCTAGAGGTAGTGAACCATGCTTATTTTAGAGGAAAAATATGGCTGTGATGTATTCTACATTTAGGACAGTTATGTGAGTTGTATAGAGATTTAGTAATGACTGACCTTTCTGTTCTTCACTTCCATACACACAATTTGGCAGCTATATTTGTGGAAATGATTTGTCATACATGAATAAAGTGAATCTATAATGGATTTTTTTTTCTATACACTTTTTAACTGTAGTCAAGTCCAGACAGTATAAATCAGTATTATAAAGGTTGAATTGACCTGAAATCATTGCATAAAAATGTACATTGTGTCCTTGTATAGGGATGTTTCTCCCCATTGCGTCCTTGTAATGGGATGTTTCTCCCCCTTCTAAAACACGTTATCAGTGTGATGCTTTATGGCAGGGATTGTTTTAAATCAGCAGCAGTTATACAAGTGCAGCACCCACAATGCTTTGCTAGACGATGGCAAAACATTAAGGGAATTGTTGCATTGCAACAACTATCCCTTGGCTAGTCTATTACTGAACAGAACAGATCCTGCTGTTCTTGAATGACTAGCTATCTAGCTACAGGTTAAAGGAACACTATAGAGTTAGAAATACAAACCTGTATTCTTAACTCTATAGTGCCCCTGTTCCTAATTCTTTATAGGTTCCTGTGACGGACCCTTCGTCAATCAATGCTCCTAGTGCTTACCAAGGACCATCAGCACTGCACCAGACACCATAAGCACTGCAGACCGCACAAACTGCCACAGCTTGGTTGGGGTCTTGCCGTCTCCTACCCACCCTGGACCTATGACAAGGCTCCAGGCTCTAGTGGGTGAACCTCTCTTCCTTCAGAGAGCAAAGCAGGAACAGCTCTTAGAAGAGCTAGTGATTAGAACCCAGGATAGAGTATAGCAATCCCCAATGCGATTATAGCATTATACAACATGAGATGAGGCTGCGAGTTGAGGGTAAGAAGGTCTGAAGGTTTATTGAACAGCTTGAGTTATTATACAGTTTTTCCCCACAAGGTTGATGCCCAGGTAGACCTTGTGGGGCACAGGACACAGAATTAACAAAGCAATAAAAACAGAGTCTTACATGCAGACACTCCCATACAGTGTACACAATCCCTCCCCTCTGCCTGTGATACAATTAACAAAGACAATGGGCTAATTCAATTAACTCGAAACAGAAAAAACATAAATTTTTTACAAAGTCTGGAAAACACCACATATCCCCATAATATGTTATCTTACATCCCCTGATAGCCCTGATCTGGGTGAACAACATATCCAAAAATCACCCAGATCAGATCAGGGCTTCAGAAATTTTATGGAAGTCATATTTTTGCCCAGGCGAACCCAGGATTTCATGCCCAAAACAGTTCCATAGATTCGCGGTTAAGTCCCCCTAAAGTCTATTCGCGGTTTTAGTCCATCGAACAAGATGGCTGCCACCACGTGGTCGAATGGCGTCCACTTCGACTGTTCGCGAGTTCAAAGAACCAATGTTTATAGTGCCAATAGCCACAAATAGTGTCTCTCAACCAAAATAAATTAAAGTGGCCATAGTCACAGGGTAAAAGGCTGGCAAGTAGTCCCCTCCAAAACCCAGTGGCAAAATGGCTCTCGTCACAGTCCCCCCTCCCCTAAAAATTAATTTAAGGATTTATTCATTTTTCACCAGCAATGAGACTGCACAGAGGAGCATTGGGGAACTGGTGTGCATACGCACTGAGAGACATGCGCATCCAAGCTTCTCCAAAAGAAAGCATTATATTCAATGCTTTCCTTTGGGTTTTCACATCACATGACCAAGTTTTACTCAGCCAGTGCCAAAGAAAAACCTCTTGTGGCTGTCATTATGACAGCTACTAGAGGTGGATTTAACCCTGCATTTTCTAGATGTTGTTTTACCTTGCAGGATTAAAAGGATAGGCAGACTGCACCCAGACCACTTCATGAAGATGTAGTAATCTGGGTGGCTATAGAGTCCCAAATGGGAGATACAAATCTAAACTGGACAACAAGTTTGATTTTCATGCTGTTGTTTTTTTTAAGGTAGTGATTTAGTTAGCACAAGTTAGCATATGATTGATTGGATCAGTGCCAGAAAAAAATGAAGAAGGCAGAAATGCAGATTTATTCACTAAAGAGTAAATTGTGCTCAATTGAAGAATAAACGTGTGACACTTAAATAAAAAATAGCTATATCTTAATCTGGGAAATTTGCCGTCTGTGTTTTACAAAAGTTTCACTTTTATTTGCTATTATCTTTAATTTTGTGAAAATGAAAAAAAAAAAAAGGATCACAAGATCACACTTACACCCATCTAAGACTATGACAAGACAGTGTATAAAGAATAAATACAAACACAGCATAGAAACAAGAAATCCAAATTAACTAATTCGTCAGAGGATGATTCATTTCAAAATTAGGACATCAAATGCGATGGAACAAACAAGAACGTGGAACCAGCACTTATATTGCTAAACCACAAATCCCCAAATATCGGGAATATCAGGGTGTGGAATATGAGTACGTAATCTCAGTTGTGAAAGTAACACAATAGCAAAGGCAAAGTGGTAACAAAGTGGGATATATACACAACCAGTCAGACAAATAGTCAGAGGCCATGCAGTTATAAGTTATCATTGAGCAACATTCTAAATGGAGCATTCTTTTCACTCCTCTAAGACATATAAAGCTTACATTAAAATGTAATGTTTAAGAACAGTGACAATAATTTAATAAGCAGACAAATATAAAAACATGTTCTTTATAAAGGGCAACTGTGGGGCAAAGTTTTAGAAGTTGAGCAGTTGCCATGGAAACTGATGGAATGTTGCTTTGTTAGAATACCTTTGGGGTTTGCGAACATAGGACCTACTGCCCTGCTCACTCTGTTTATAGTTAACATCTTCATAAATCATTCTCTATGCTGCCAGTTTAATTTAGCTTTTTTTTTTAGGGGGGAGGGGAGGAGGGGAGAGGGAGTGAGTCCTGTAATTGAGTAACTTATGATGAGCTAAATGCTTTTCTTTCTAATAAATCGTTGACCTATACAAGCCCCCAATAACCACATCAAGCCCATGACAACTATATGAGAGCTCCTAGTGTTAATTTGAGTCCTCTGGAAATCTCACACACTGTCTGCCAATATGTAACACTTTTACTCTGTACAATTTCTTTATTGTTCCACTTCCTTTTTCACTTCATCCATCTTTTGTCTCCAGGATTTCCCATTTATCTTCCTGCGATTGGTATTAAGGAGGCTAATTCATGCTCAAGGAAACCACCTAGCAGAGAGGGAAAATAGTGTGATACAAATGAATGGATGTTATTTAGAGTAACATGTTTTGGTACTTTAGGTTTTCACATTCTAGTATTGCCATAAATACTAACGAAGATATAAAATAAATTGCCATTGAGGAGTTCAATGACCGAAGCTTCAAGACTGAAGGTTGAGTGGTTTATGAATTGCTTAAAATGCCAAGATAACATTATTTCACCCTAATATGTGCTGGGTAACCATGGGGGGAGGGGGAGACAAGCAACACACTGCTAAACAGCCTGTACCAGCTCGGTGCCCACATGAAGCCCCATAGCACATACAGCACTGGTTGGGGAAATAGTCATATCTCCCTATACTAGATAGCAGCCTGCAAAGCTCTCTCACAGGCGGCAATGTTGGAGGGTATGAAATCATAGCTATCACTGGCAGGTAAGACTCAGATATGGGGCAGTGTATAGAGAGGGCATTTCATATTGCCACTCTCAGCACATTGAGGTAGGACTGGCTCGGGAAGAGTAAAGGGTAGGGGCAGGAGATATGTATGGCTGGTTACTGTAAATGAAAGAGGTTGGGGATCTGGGAATGTATGTGCGTGTGTGCGCGTATATCTCTGGCTGTATGTCAGTTTGAGACTGTGACCATCAGCGAGTGTGAATGTGCATGTCTGTGTGTTTGGAAGTGTATAAATGAGAATGAGGCTATGCCTGTGTTTGACCGTGCCTATGTGTTTGACGTTGTGTATATTGTCCAACTGTGTGTCTGATGGCCACGGTGTGTGTAGCTCTGCAGGTAAGATGTTAAAACTACACGCATTGTGCAAATGTATTCATTAGTGGTCTCCCTGAAAATAAATGTAACTTTTTGAATAAATTAAATGAAAGTTTTTTATTTGTGGTTTTTTTTTTATTTCAAATGTTTGTTTATATTTTATTTGAATGGATGCTGACTGTAAAGCTTATAGTTACATGTGATACTGGAGTATAAGTGAGAAAAGTCCTGTAAAACAAATTAGCCAGTTTCCTATGGACACTGCTGTGTTTGTGTGTGTACTATACACATTCACATGTAGAAATCTGAGAGATTATATGAAATAGTTGGAGAGACAGGAATAGATGGTGAGATGGTATTTGATGAGATATAGTGAATATAATTGTTAATAATCAGTCACTAAATTATTTGCAATATGGATTCATCAAGATGTTGAAAAGCAGTTGAAAAGCATTCCATAGGATTTTGTCTGTTCTGATTTGACAGAATTCCCAGTTCTTGCAGATTCTTCAGCTATACATTCAAAGTAATCTCAAATGTGCTCTCTTGGTTTGAGATCTATGTTCCGTTCAGGCCATTGACGTAAACTGTAGATGCTGTCATACATTTGGAATGAGCTTGAAATTACTCATGCTTTGTGGTGATGTATTAGCCTGCTTGAAATATCCATTTAAGTGGGTAACACAAAACAACCAGAAAATCACTGGCATTAAACCATTACAAACATTCAATCGAAACTGTAAAAAAGTTAATCTTAAAAATAAATAAAACAGTAAGTAATGTTGCAGAATCCCTTGTAGGTCCTAAGGTTATAAGCTAGTGAGTTCCTTAATTTTGATAATAGGTCATACCTTTAAGCGCACCAATAATATGGTAATACTAAAATGACTTGTTCCGCTTGATTCTCTATTTATAATGGTAGCATGCATGTGAATAAACAAAGATAAATTATAGTGATCTCTGATATAAAGCTATATGTACCAGTGCAAGGTGTTTTGCTATGGTATATGTAGGTTTTGAAGTGGCCTGTTTCCAGTGGCCCTTTAGTTTTAACCCTGCAATCTAAAACAATGCAGTTTAGTAGATATGGCAATGTTTTGGCAGTTCCCATTTGAGAACTCATAGGGATGCATTTGATTGGTGATGCGCGCTAGCCTCTATGGTGAAGAATTGGTTTGGTTGGTGATCATTAATATTGATGATGTCAGTCAAGGAGACAGACGGAAGCACAGAGACTGGCAGGGCGGTGCTGATAGGTTAGTAAAATACCTACACTTAGTGGTGTATTCTGGATTTGTACTACCCTAGGCATGACAAAACTCAGGCACCCCCACCCCCTTCCAAATTTCTCTTCCTGACAAACACACATACCCACACTGATGCATGCCCTGACATAAACTCACTTACAGATACACAGTCATTGTCACACACACACTGTTTAACCAACACACACTTTCACTGAAGCATGCACATTCACAGACATACACACTCACTCATTCACAGTTACACACACTCACATTCACAGACAGACACACATATACATGAACTGACAGA
Organism: Pelobates fuscus; assembly: GCF_036172605.1. Taxonomy (NCBI): domain Eukaryota; kingdom Metazoa; phylum Chordata; class Amphibia; order Anura; family Pelobatidae; genus Pelobates; species Pelobates fuscus. The sequence goes on from NC_086321.1 coordinate 159,972,416, forward strand.
CACATACACACTCTCTGACAAGACACGCATGCATACTAACTGACAGACGCACACTCACTCAGTGTCACACACACACATACACACAATGAGACACACATATACTCACTGACAGATACACACTGACAGACATATATACACTCAGTGTCAGACACACACATTCGCTGACAGGCACACACTCTCAGTGACAGACACGGATATACACACACTGACAAACACACATACATACACTCTCAATGACAAACACATAAACACTCTCAGTGACAGACACACATGCTAACACTTACTAACAGATACACACACTCTCACTAACAGACGCACACACTCTCACTAACAGACACACACACACACTGTCCCTAACAGACACACTAACACTAACACACTCAAAATGTTTTATTTGTTAATTTTTTTGCTTACATTTTGGTGGATTTTTCTGTGGTCCAGTGGGGCTGGCTGCAGCTCAGCAGGTGGGCAGTCACGCGGTGAGCAGTGGAGGCGGGCGGCGAGGGTGCTCTGATCTTCTTGCTCAGCTCCCTCGCGTGCTTCTCAGTGATGCGGGGGCTGAAGGAAGAGCTCAGGGGAGAGTGCTCCCTCGCCACCCACCCCCTACATCAGTGCATGTCAACTTTGGGGGGGCACACAAAGGAGGCCAGCTGGCCAGCTCTCTGGTTCCCCAGGGCAAGAGGCTGGCAAGACATTTGCCAGGGAATTTGGCAGGGGGCAAAAATTTTTGTCGCCTCCCCTGAAAATGCCTTGTCAGACTCACGCTAAATACAGCGCTGCAAAGACTGTTTATGTACATTTCAGTGTGTAGCCATAAAGGATGAATAAGGTCAGCAACAATGCATTTTACCCAAGTAGCAGCCAATTGTGTTCATATTAAGTAATGTGGATACAAACATTTATTTGATTTATTGCAGTTTCTGATTGTGTTTTTTAGAACAGTAGCTGAAATTTGTCAGACCAGATTATATTTTTCTGTTGGCGAGCTGTCCCATTTCAGTCACTCTGCAACCACCTTAGAGTCATTTTATTGTTCCTAGCTGACAAGGATGGAACTCAGCATATTCCTCTGTTACAGGCCAATTACTTGTCATATTGTGCATTTTAAGATGTTCTTCTATACCAGACTACTGTTGTAAAGAGTATTTGAGTAATTGTGGTTGTTCATCTTCTCAACTTATATGAGCCAGAATTGATATCTGATAAAGCAATAGCTTGATTTTTTTTTTTTTTAACCAACAGAACTGACGTTCACTGAATGGGTTCTTAGTAAATGCTAAAGTCTGTGGAGTGTGAAAATCCAGGAGGTCAGCCATTTCAGATGTTAGCTACTGCAAATTGCACATCTGGCAGCAACAATCCAAGATGCTTAGATCACGTAGTTTCTCCATTTTATTGTTTGGTGAAACACCAAGTAATCAACATTTGCTATGTTATATTTGTTTTGCTCATGGGCACAAACCTCTCAATTCAAACGATTTGACCATGTGTCACACAGTTTTTCCCTCTGTCCTCTCAATTACCAAACAGACTAGCTCTGATAGAATGATTATCCATGCCTACACTGCACTTGTTATGCAATTAAGGGATTTTAGCCCCTACATGAGTGCTATAGCACGCTTGGTGTATTTGCAACTCTGTGCCTGTTGTGCATGCGCATAAGAATAATATGCCTTCTTTATGGGTGGACTCTTTGTTAATAATATTGATTGCATCATTGACAAACCCAACCCCTGGTTAGATACATGTGTACACTGCGATGACATAGAGTTGAATTTTATAAATATTTCAAATCTTTAATATTGATTATGTAATGTACATTGATCAGCCACATTAAAAACACTGATAGGTGAAGTGAATAACATTGTTTTTATTGTTACAATGACGACTTTCAAGGGGTAATATATAACAGAGTAAACAGTCAGTTCTTGAATTTCATGAGTGACTTGGACAGGAGACAAGAGTAATTGCTAGACAACTGAGCAGAGCAGCTCCAAAACAACAAGGTTTGTGGGGTGTTCCCAGTATGCAGTGGTCAGTGCCTATCAGAAGTGGTGTAAGGAGGGACAACTGGTGAACCAGCGAAAGGTTCATGGGTGCCTAAGGCTCATTGATGCATGTGGGGAGTGAAGACTAGCTCGTATGGTCCAGTTACACAGAAGAGCTATTGTAGTTCAAATTGCTGAAAAACGTAATGCTGTTCATGACAGAAAGTGCATCATGATTTGCTGTGAGTAGTGCTGCATAGCTTCAGACCAGTCAGAGTGCCCATAATGACTCCTGTCCACCACTGAAAGTGGATTCAATGGGGACATGAACTTCAGAACTAGACATGGAGCATTAGAAGAAGGTTGCCTGGTCTGGTGTATCATGTTTACCTTTAGATCAGGTGGATTGCTGGGTGCATCTGTGTCTTTTACCTGGGGGAGATGGCAGCAGGATGCACTATGGGAAGAAGCCAGGTCGGTGGAGGCTGTGTTCTAGGCAATATCTGTTTCGAAACCATGGATCCTGGAATTCATGAGAAGTCTCTTTGACACATACCACCTATCTAGAGATTGTTGCAGACCACACCCCTTCATGGCAGTGCCTCGTTCAACAGGATACATCAAAAATTGTTCAGGAAATGTTTGAGGAACATGACAAAGAGTTCAAGGTATTGCCATGGACTCCAAATTTCCCAGATCTCTATCTGACTGAAAATCTATGGGATGTGCTGGAACAGCAAATTTGATCCATGGATTCCTGACTTGGAAACTTGCAGGAATGTAATATCTTGGTGCCAGATACCACAATACATGTTAAGCTGTTTTGAAAACACGAGGGGGTACCTACAATATGTTAGGCAGGTGTTTTTAATGTTGTGACTTATCAGTGTATGTATGTATGTATATATCTATGTATGTATGTATCTATCTGGCTGTCTATCTATCTATCTAGAGGATAACAAACTCAAAGGTAATAATCAAACCTTACTGCAACATCCATGTTCAAATACAGCGTATTTATTACCTGCAGTAAATGTCTCATCGTCTTTTATCTCCTGACTATTAGTCTGCAGGAGCATCTTTTATCAGCAAACTAATAAGGTGTAGGAGCCGCCTTCTGCCTGCAAAACAGCTTCAGACATAAATGGAACACTGCCAAACACATCCTAAACTGTACAGACTGAGAAATAACATAATTTCTCAAAAATAAACGCTTCACAAACATAACATAAATGTTCTATAGCAAAAGGCACTTGACTTCATCCTTGTGATCATAAAATCACTACTGAATTGTGTGTATATTATTATTATTACGATGGAACATTGTTATCTGTGTTTACAGGGTGCACCTTGTCCTGTAATATGGCTTCATATTACTTTACAATCTGCAAACACAAAGAATCATCAACAGACCTTATACTTCCCTTGAGATTGCTGCCTACCATTATTCCAGTACCGATTATCCACCATAATTTATTATGGTCAGCAAAAATTGTGGGTTGAGGGCATTTTTGGCATCCTCTGAATGTAAACATGTGTTGAAGTACAATATCGTCACTCATCAGACCATATTACTTTTTCCATTTGTAAATGGTTGTCTGTAGCGGAATTATTTTACATTATTTTTTTAAAATACTACGTGTTAAAATTCAGAGTTTAGTTAATGTACCCTTAAGTGTGTTAGTTGCTCTGATGTAATTGTCCCTGCTTGGGAACACTTCTTCAATTGCCAGAGAATTAGCTTCTGTATGGAGTGACATCAGTAACTCTTTTCATTAACTCATCTAGCCAATGCTAGAGAATGTCAGGGTCTCACCCCTCCAGTTGAAACCTACTGGGTCCTCCCATTCCACATATCCACTTCTCAGCTCACTGTGCCAGTGTGTAGTTGCAGGCATCGGACGATGGAGTCAGACTTCCTCAGACCCATGTCGGTTGGTGCTCCTGGGGTTTTACAAATTTTTGTGGACATGTGGCCAGTAGTGTATTTTGTTTTTTTGCTGCCCTAGGCATTACAAAACTCTGGCACCTCCGACACACACACACTGATAGATACATATACGTATTTACTGACCGAAGAAAAATACACAATGACAGACACACACTCACTCAAAGTCAGACACACACCCAATCAGAGTAGGACACACACACACTGAGAGACACACATACACAGACACACATACACTCACTGACACACAGAGCATAGCAGGGATTTCTGTATATATAGAGAGCATTGTTACATGTCCTCTTACTGGTTCTTTTGCTGTTGCATAAATTAAAGGCATTCTATAATAAGATAGAAAAAGAAGCAAAGTGTATATTAATGTTCACAGTGACTATAAACAACGTAGTGCTACTGTGTTGGAAATGAAAATACAATATTACATTGTACCTAGTTGAAGAATAGCAAGTACATAGCTTTTATTTTACTGTAATGTGACAGACACATATGCACACTCACTGACAGACACACACACTGATAGACACATATACACATTTACTGACAGACACACATACACATTCACTGATGGACACACACACTCAGTGACAGACACAAACACACTGACAGACATACACATTCACTGAAAAAAAAAACCACACTCATTGACAGACAGACACACATACATATTCACTGACAGACACACACACTCAGTCAGACATACACTCTCACTGACAAACACACACACACACTCTCACTGACAAACAAACACTCTGTGACAGACACACACATACATTCAGTGACGGACACACACTTTGACAGACACATATACATACACACACACTAACAGACACACACACACACACACACACACACACACACACACTGATACTGACACACTCACAAGTTATTATTTTTTTTAATTTTGGGAGTGCTGGCATTGATTCCCTAGTCCACTGGAGATCCTTTCACTGCCGGGCGGTCAGTGCAGGTGGCGAGGGAGCTATAATCCTCCTGCTCAGCTCCCTCCCACACCGCTTAGTGATACCGGGGCCAGAGTGACATCCCTCGCATCACTGCGCATGAGGGAGCTGAGCAGGAGGATTACAGCTCCCTTACTGTACACCCACAAACTGAGCAGCTGCCCACCTTGGGGGTGTCCTGAGGTGGCCAGCTAACGAGCTCTTTGGCCCCCCCAGGACAAAAGGTTGACAAAGTATCTGCTGGGGCGTTTGGGGGCAGCCTTCTTTAGCTGCCCCCTTGAAAGTGCCACCCAAGGAAAATGCCTTGTCAGCCTCGTGCTAAATACAGCGCTGCATGCATCACACAAGCTGCTTCTAACGGCGTCCTTTGCTATAATGTATGGTGGAGGACAGGGCACCCCCTTCTGGCACTCTAGGAGCGCATGCACCGAATGCAACAGATTTTATAGAGGAAGGTAGGGTAGGTTGTAGTAGGATGACATGGTGGGGATATATCCTTTTTCCTCTATGGAAAGCTATAGAAAGTATTCTATGCTCAGTTGTTCTGTTCGCCCTATTCTTTGAACAAGCTGTCAAGTCTAGTACTCCTGTTGTCTATCTGGTATTTCATCAATGCCTTGTCCTATTCACCTATGAACCTTTGCTGCCTGAAATGAGCATCTACTTTTTTTTTTTCTTTTCTACGTCCCTGTTTTGTCTTTGCCGGTACCTGACAGAGAAATAACCAAAGCCACCACAGTGCATCCAGTTTTATTGCTGTACAAAAAAAGCAGAACTGCCTGTAGGATGGTTCTCCTGCTCTCCCCTGTCAGGAAATGATCAACATAGAGGTCTATGCTAAATATGTATTGAAGGATTGATTAACAGATAGGGGAGGAATGAATGTATAAGTTATGCTAGCACAATGTATCGATGGAATTTAATTTGCGTGTATCATAACTTTAAATAACATTACGGTTTCCGGACATTTAATGTGGGTGAGAACCATTTGCCCTTTTTAGGTTGGAAAACCTTGTTAGTTGAAAACTCTGTCAGACCTTTCTTTTTACAGCACCCTTCTAATTGGCAACATAATTTATCTTTGTTACTGCATTTGTAATTGTAAATTAGCTACTTCAAATTGATCTTCCTTTCAATGTGGTGTTTCTTTTGATTTGTGTTTCCTGTACATAACTCTGCTTGCTCTGATGTTACTGCACGCATGTGAGATTCTCAGATGAAGTACAGACAACTAGCAATTGCAAACTATCACAGTTCTACTTTTCCAAAATGTTATTAATTAACATTATACTGATCCACATATATAGATCAAAATCCAGATGAAAACATAGACGGGAACAAGAAGAAGGCTTTAGAAAAAGGAATCACAAGCCCTGTATCTTATGTTCTTTGGCAAATATATTCCCCGTAATAAAATGAATTGAAAACGCAAACAACTGCTCACTGTTAATCCCTTATAACTTATATTAGAATAATAAATCACACACATAAACTGGCATCATAATAACACAAGGTATCAATATTAGGAGCCAGTTGGTGCATAAACTGACTTCAATTATATATTAATCCAAAAATAAATCAAGTGTGTGTGTGTGTGTGTGTTGTGTATTTTAGACTAACATTTTGTTTTGTTGTAATAATCTTTGTTGGAACACAAGTTATTACGCATAAACAGAGGCATCTACATAATATATTGCTTTTGTATTTGTGTTTGGCAAAACTGCCAAAAAAGACTGGTCAACATGCTAATCTATTAACATGTTTAAACAATGCTTTTACAGAATCCAGTGAAAACACAGAGCATAGCAGGGGTTTCTGTATGTATAGAGAGCATTGTTACATGTCCTCTTAACTGGTTCTTTTGCCGTTACATAAATTAAAGGCATTCTGTAATAAGATAGAAAAAGAAGCAACGTGTATATTAATGTTCACAGTGACTATAAACAACGTAGTGCTACTGTGTTAGAAATAAAAATACAATATTACATTGTGCCTAGTTGAAGAATAGCCAGTGCATAGTTTTTATTTTACTGTAATGTGGCCTTACCTGTACATAGCTGGTATAGGAATAACCGCACACACTCCATTTTAAAGAATGATCATTCACATAGAGATAAGAAAACTATGGCCAATACTCTCAAAGCCTTTCTACAGAATCTTGCAACCTAGCTCCAAGTAAGTTCCCTGTTACTAATGCAAATATGAGCATTATTTCAAAGTTTTAAAATGGCACCTGTTATAGAGCATTTTTTTGTATTTGGTTTGAATTGGTGGAATTAAGTTTCAGAGCTTACCATCCCAACCCATGGCGGGTGGACATGAATACAGTAAAATAATAAACTATAGCGTTATGAATATACGTTTACATTAAGTAGTAGATTCTTCACTGTCACTTTTAGATTTAGTATACACTCTGTATCATAATGGGATGTCCCGCTTATTTAATTCTGGCATGGTTGGATTAAGCTTCAGATTGCAAATAAGCAGGGCATAGGGAATAGGGATTTTAAATGCCAGGCTGATGTTATAGATAGATAGATGGAGACGGGAAGCGGAATACAGCAGACCCCAGGTGAGAAGTCAAATGATCTGACTACTGACAATGGTTAGCACATTAAGCTGTAGTGGTTATGGTGCTTGGAGTGTTCCTTTAAGAAGTGTAAAAAATTATACACAAGTGATGTGGAACAACTAAGTTTATTTATTTTATTTGCTTTTCAATATACAGACAGAGTGTGTCTGTGGTTGTATGCATATCACTATATCTTACATATGTTCCTTCAGTTTGGTGCTCTTAGTATTATGTCATTGGCTAATCAGATAATTTCAGAAAAACAATGCATAATTTTCCTGACCTGCCTGGCACTCTAATAATGCAGGATGCCCAAGGAGCATATGGTCTGTACCACTAGCAGGTACAGACCACATGTATTGCTCCCATATGCTTTGGTGTCCCTAGATGTGACAGATCATTGCCTGAGTTATCATGGCAGTCTTCTAATTAACCATTAAAAGGATAAAGTGATTTGCATCTGGAGGTGCAGACTACATGTTTACAACGACAATCAGGGATCAGCATCCTCCCCATTATCTCCCCAAGATAAGAAAGTGGCATAGGGAAATACACTTTTCTTTTTTTATATAATTGATCATACGCATAGATAACAACCTTTCTGAACCCTGTGTTTAGTTCCTAAAGAATGTATTATTAATATGTTTAATTTGTTGTATATTATTTCCATAGAATCCCTGGAACCAACCTATCAGCAACTCCAGAAAATGAAACTAGACAAAAGTCCCTTTGTGGTTGTGTCAGTGATTGGGCAAGAACTACTGACCTCAGGACACCATGGAGCGTCTGTGGTTGTACTAGAAGCTGCCCTGAAAATCGGAACTTGCAGTCTAAAACTGAGGGGATCAGTCTTTTCTGCCCTAAGCAGTGCTTACTGGTCTCTTGGGAACACAGAGAAAAGTACAGGATATATGCAACAGGACTTGGACGTAGCAAAGACTCTAGGTACATATCATTCTATTTCTGTTTATTTATATGTGATTTTTTTTTTAAATTATATAAAAAGTATAAGAAAATAAATACTATTTTAGGTGCTGTCACATAATTGTATTTTAAGGATTTCCATGTCACTCACAAGTACTGACTCTTAAAATAAAAATTACAAGTAAAAATTTACTGTAAAATAGTGCTAAGGAGTATAAGAGAGTACCGGAACCAGGTAATAAAAAGAAATGGTCTTAATCTAAAACGCATTTCATTGTAATTTGATTATGTGGATAGGTTTATGTATATAAACTATGTATAATTACAACTTTTGCTTAATGGAGTGAATTTGGTGTATAGATCATGCCCAGGAAGTCTAACTGCTCCATTCTATGCAATTTAGTTAAATCTCTTTGTTTATACAGCCCTAGCCACACCTACCCTACATGTGACCTACACAGTCTCACTTTACAATCCCTGTGAAGAGAGAGATCTAATGTTTAACCTCCTTTATTGTACAGTCTGTTTAATTTAGAATGTATCCCCTGCTCTGTTAATACCCTGCTAGAGCCTTTGTGTCATTAAAGTTAATTGAACAGAGCAGATAATAAAAACTTCTAAAGTAAACACACTGTGGTGTCAGATCAGATTAAAAATGAAACTGTCAATCAAAGCCAAGGGAGGTGTGGCTAGGGCTGCATACATAAAACAGCAATTATTTAACTTGTAAATGGTAGAGAATTGAGCATTGAGACTGCAGGGGCACGATCTACACACCAAAACTGCTTTTTAAGCCTAAGTTGTTTTGGTGCTTAGAATTTCCTTTTTAAATAAATAACTTCCACTTAATAAAAAAAAGACATAGTTTATTGTTGTCTATCACATGACGCAAGTCTGACCTTGCCCAAAGTCTATCTTTAATGCAAGATTTCTGAGAAATCATGATTTCCACAATTTTCCCACAATGCTCTGCTTCATATACAAATGAGCAGAGACGGGCATCATTTTTCAAACTTCATCCTGCATTTCTGCAGCCACCCTTAGCATTGGTGTATTGATGTAATGATCAATACTCCAATGTAACCTAAAATCATGGGTTGTAGTCTAAAAGGATCAATGGACCAAAACCATTTATTGTCCAGTCCCTTTTGTGACTCTCCAGCATGGGTAGATTCTGGTCCTGAATGGGAAGTCTATCTGCAGCATATAACTAAGTATTAAAGAAACTTGGAGCGAGAACAAAATGTAATACAACTTGCCACTGATTGATACAAATTTAAAATGTACTGTTGTGCATGACCTGCATATTTTAAGTCAGACTCTGCCAGCTGTTTTCAGGACAGCCAGACATGTAATGCAAATATTAAAAAAACTAAAAAAAACTACCAAATATTTTGGGAAAGTTAAAAGCGCAACCCATATCTTTTACTTGGCTACTGGCATGCTCAAATTTATCAGTCATGACAATTCCAATTTAAATCATCACTTCACACAAGTCACCTGATCAAACCCTCCTATCTGAAGGAGAACATACCACCATTTTGTATCTCTCCTCTTCCTACATTCAGCTGTGTGGTTATGCAAATGGATTAAAGAAGCCATGCATTACAAACTTCTATTGTAGAAATGTCAACCTTCAGTGACCCAAATCAGTGCGATTTGGGTGTATGCAGCCAGTAAATGGCATTTTAATGGGTTACTGCTGACGTCTGTCAAAGAGATAGGGGCTGAAGTCTATAAAACTGCTCATGCTAGAACCAGGAAGACTGACTCAAAATCAGGCAGATTATTCTTTAGTTCTGCTTTTCATAAAGAAAACACACAAAAGGGAAAATAAGGGAGTTATTATAAGACATTGAACTTTCATTTGTCCATAGTTTTCTTTAATCACATTTATTATTTAACATGTAAATGATATTATTTTATCATATAGTATAGTCGATTATCAATTCATAAACAAATCCATGCTATACTTGCTTTGAATATTAATAGTAGGAATTTATAAAAAAAAAAATGTATAGCATTTCTCCAGGTTAAATATATTAACATATCGTGAATGCAGATTTCTGTGACGCATGTCACAAACTAGTGCATTATTATTTATAATGAAATATACGTTCATTTAGAATTCCGTGCAGTATTTACATTTATGCAGTGTCTGCATGATGTTTATATTGATGTGATAAAGTTCGATGAGTAATTATATGAGTGCGTTTTATTAGCATTTGTACATGGTAAAACCATTCTCTAATCTGTCACCAAACCAATGGGATGTGTTCACATTATAGAGTATGATCTATAAAAAGGCTTAGTTAGCAGCAGTGATGAGTGTACATAATGATTCTTAAGTAGATCGTCGGTGCACACGTTCATTGTCTATGGATAATTATGAAGCTGATATAAGAAGAATAACTAACCAGTAATTGAACACGCTATTTATATTTCTGTATAATAAAGCAGGATTACCAGACTCTGAAGTCAAGAAAAATAATCCTGAAGAGGTTTCATAAAATTATGACTTGCACAAACAACTCAAAGGACACTCCCGTCAGATGTACCCACCATAACAACTTCATCTCGATGTCTTACTTTCAGCTTTTAAACTGTGTTTGAATTTAAAGATGAGCCTCTAGGCATCTGAAATAGAATTTCCTTTAAACTAAAGCAAAAAAAAAAAAATGTGTTTTTGAAGAATACAAGATTGGGCAAATTCAGTAGCTAGCTCTCCACTTTCTCTCTCTCTCATGTTTGGTATTACACTGAAAACTTATGACATATGCTTATTAGAATGATACCACCCTAAATGGGAATCCAGTTCTAGAATGCTGACAATTTCATACGATACAAGGTCACCAAAAAAAAATAGCTTTGACGTTCTTGGGTGTAGCTGATACCCCTCTAGGAACTGTGAGCAAGGGATCTACATCTTGTTTATCCTGTTGACATGGAGAGACAATGAGATAACCCAGTCACATAAAAATAAACCAAACACAAAATATTTACCAACATTAACAATCAAAAATATTAATAACTTATATCTTGACTTACTTGTATTTCAGTTTAATCTCGTATGTGGTACAGAGGTGGGTAATATAAAAATATATTTAAAATGTGTAACAATTAAGGTTTTGTTTAACTTTCCTGAATTATAGTTACATATATGCGTCAGATCGCGTATAACTGCAACAAATTTCCTATATCATTTCAGGCTAATCTTTGGCATGCCAGTTGCCAGGTTAAATGTTAGCTATCCATATTCTCCATGTTTAAGCATATGTTCTAGTCAATAGCTGAACATGTTGAACAATTTAAGTATAGAGGACGAATTTTAGCTCTAAAACAATAGTGAGGTATGTGTGTAATAGATCAAAGACCATAATTTCCATTGGTGTCCTGCGATCCCTCCATGTGCTGTAAGGATTATAAAAACAGAAGTAAGAGCAAGGGTAATTGTGCTCTACTTATGAAATAACCATATTGCATCAATGTGATCCAGGTGACCAGACGGGAGAGTGCCGAGCCTATGGGAATCTGGGATCTGCATTCTTTTCCAAAGGAAACTTTCGGGAGGCACTTACTAACCACAGACATCAGCTAGTCCTTGCCATGAAACTAAAGGAGAGAGAGGTAAGAGGCCTTTTTGACAATTTAAGCACACGAGAAGATGAATTGCCGAAGTACTTTGATTTTCTTCTATATGCTTTACATCAGCCTTTGTCATGTTTTGATTTGTAGCTTTGACTGTGTATGTCATAAGGCAGCAGGAGGCCCACATCTTTCTTGTTTTTTTTAATGTGTGTGCGTATTCCAATTCTTCCCCTATGTCCTTTATGATTACAAACACTTAAGATGATTTCCTTGCATTTTCCCTAGTGCCGCAAGTCTGGTTTTCCAAACTAGAATTCTAGTGTAATTGTCATTGTATCTGTTTGATGAGAAATATTTACCGGTCTTCTCTTTAATTTTTGCCAATGGCTTATTCCTTTTATTTTTTTTTACTTCACTTTTTATTTTATTCCCTTTAACCAAGAAAGAGTGGTAAAAAGAATAACGGTATGTTCCCAATAATGCAGGAATGGCAAAAAATAAATAAAGATATTGTGGGCGGGCACAAAAGAGGGCAAAACAATGGATTGATTAAAAGTAGATTCATCTATATAGCCTATAGCCCATATTTTTTAGTTTGTATTAGGGCTATAGACTATTTAGTTGAATTGTATAATATTGGTGGCACTATTGTGTAATGTATATTTGTATTAATAGGCTGTTAAAGTTGTTTTATTAATGATTGAGGGAATATATTGCTTAGGTATTACTGAGTTTTTATTCTTTATTTTGTTGTATGTTTTATAAAGCACTACTGTATTTCTGATCAGAGGCCAACTGTGTTTTATTGTTTTTGTATGTACACTGCACAATGATAAAAAAAAGTTGAATCATATGGTCTCCACTATGCCCTCTACTCCAGCCAAAGATACTATCACCCCACCATAGCCACTAGTCCCACTACAGCACCACATGCAACATTGCAGCAGTCACTTAGACCCCACAAGCAGCATTCCAACAAATATACGAAACCAAAAGCAGCCTCTGCGTGTGTGCGTGTGCGCGCACGCACCCGCGCGTACACACACACACACACACACACACACACTCTCCCTGTCCCACTTATCATCCACCTAGTCACTTTCACCATCCAATTATACCCCAAACCAGTCTTATAAATGCATCCAAATGAATATCCCAAACTTTGAATATATATATATATATATATATATATATATATATATATTTATCTATATCGCGGGGGGCGCATTGAGGACACTGGCCTTGGGGCAGCATGTGCAATGGAAATAATTCAGAATTTGCCTTACTGGATATTGTTTTGCTTTAATTAGATTTTTTTTTATATTACCTTGACCATTACATAATTGTAATTTCAGAGTAGAATATAGGCAATTAAATGGCCTCTAATGTGTATCCTTAAAAATCCAAAGCGTAAACTATTATTTGACACCTGGAATAATAATTAAATATTATTGACAACAAACAGATATAGTTTGCTTGAAAGTTGAAACGTTTAAATTTCCCTTTTGGATATGACCATAGGAAATTCGTTGTGAGCTTTCTGGTGACATCATTTTGACCACAAGCCTTCCTAAGTATATAAAATTGTTGTCATTGGCATACCTAACAGACATTTTTATAATGCATGCATTTTCTTCATGGTTCAAGCCTTGCTGACTGATGTGAATTCCATTTCATTTGTGCTTTTTATACTGAAGTAATGAGATAGCTTTTTAACTTGCCTAATTGTTACATTAAAAATGAATTGCTGTTCTTTCCACTACTTCTGGAAAACATATGGGGGATTGGTACTGTGTAGCAAACTGAAATCTTCAGCTAGTTCTCATTATAAAAGACACTTTGTGATAACACATAAAAGTTTGTAACTCAAATGTTCGTTCTGATAGGAGGGGGTGGATTGATGTTAAAGGTATACTATAGTGCTGGGAATTACAAAGTTGTATTCCAAACACTATAGCTCCCTTTAACAACCCTTACTGTACTCACCTGATTCCATTGCCGATCTTCCTCGCAGCTGGGTCGGCCTCCTCCGTCATCACCTGGCAAAGGGGGGATGTGGGGGGAAGGCTAAGGCGCATGCATGGCAAGCGCCACAAGCGCATTAAGCCCTCTCCATAGAAAATCATTGTTTTAATGATTTCCTAAGTAGATTTTCAATGAGATTAAGTGATCTGGGTGCCTTTAAGGCCAAAGGAGACTTAAACACCCTAATAGAATTCTCCTATACTGTAAGATGAAGGTAACCACTTACTATATGGCAGAGAATGTGTTACAAAGTCTTCTTATTTTTCAGGCAGATGCTTTAATAAAAATGTCATGCTTGCTCAATGTTATCTATTTTTGGAATAAAAATGAAAGCTCCATCCCTAGACCTTTTATTTCCAAGACAAGCTATGCAGCCTACATCAGCCTCCTTTGTTTTTAGTTCCAAGAATTACCATGTAGCATGGCTCACACCCAAGTTTCTGACTATATGGTCGATATGGAGGGATAATGGGGCCTACCTAAACCTTCAGGTCTCTCACGCCAAAGAGGAACCATACTACCTAGCCTAAAGTGGCCTAAACTGTTGTCTTTGTGTGTATTTGCCTATTGTGCAAACACCAACAAAGATGACATCCCTGCTTGGGTTGCATTGGTCCGTGGATGCAAGGAAAAGGCAGTTATAATTAGCTGAAGCTGTCCCCTGCAGACACCACTATCTTCTCTTCTCAATTCCCGGTGCTTTATCCGCCAAGAGCCACAGCAGTGCTGTACTCTGTGCACGTGCAAGAGTACAACGGTGATTTCTATGTAGGATACCGCAAGATGGTGGGAGTCTCCATATTTTATTTCTACCATGGAGAGAGATATTAATGTGATTCGAGCTAGTGACAGCCGTGGGAACTGATAAAACTTGATAATGAAAGCTTTGCCTTCTTGTCAAGATTTGTCTACTTAGTAATGTACCATAGGGCAAAGTAGCTCCTAATCTTTTAAAGGTAATTAGAACTTCAATGAAATTCCAACCGAGTCAATATTAGTATTTCATCAGGGTTTTATATTTATGAAAGAACCAAATAGCTTAGCTCATCTTTCTAGTCTCCTACTTCCAATATGCTGCCTAATTCCACTGCCCGGTTTTTCACTTTCAGAAAAAAATGGAGACAGTGGCAGAAATCCTTTCAAATAAAAAAAATAAAAAAAATACCCAATGTACTTTATTCACCAATACTTCTCCAGTAACACAACATTCAACTTACAATGAGACATGCAAAAACAGATGCAAATATATTCACATTCCATAGCTTAAACATGCTCACTATGAAAATAGAGAAGAACCTTATTGCAGTGATGCTCTCATAAGACCTTACTGTTACACCTACAAAAGCAGAATATATGATATGTTAGTATACAATTATCTATCATGAAGTGTGCCTTTGAAAGGACACTATAGTTATCAGAACAACTTAAGCATAATGAAGAATATTTTGTACATAGATCATGCCCCTGTAGTCTCACTGCTCAATTAAATACCATTTATTGTGTGATCATTTAGGAGTTAAATCACACAAGAAAAGGAATAGAGCACCTTTTGTTTTTGTTTCTGTTCATGCAGCCCTAGCCACACCTCTTCTGGCTGTGACTGACACAGTCTGCATAAAAAATGTTTCATTTTTAATCAGATGTTACCTTGCTTTATAAGTTTTTGTCTCCTGCTCTGTAAATTTAACTTCAATCACACACAGGGGGCTCCTGCAGGGTCTAGCAAGCGATTATCAGAGCGGAGGTGAGAAATTCTAAATTACACCGTATTTGCAATAAAGGAAGTGTAAACATTAGATGTTACTTTGCAGGACGTGTGTAGGGAGGCTGTGCAAATAACATGCAGGGAGGTGTGACAAGGGTCCATAAACCAGGTGATTAAACTCCTAAATGTCAGAGAATTGAGCAATGAGACTGAAGAGGCATGATCTATAAATCAAAACTGCGTCATTAAACTAAAGTTGTTTTGGTGTAGTATCCTCTTAAGCTCCATAGAAGAGTACATTAAAATGTGATCTTTCATTTTAATTTCCATCAAACTGTAGCTTCTATTTATATGTGCCAGTCAACCATTGATTACCCATCATCAAAGTTCAAATGTTGGCAACTCATTAGACAGTGTGTCTAGTAAAGAATGCTAAATGTATTTCTTGTAATAGAAGAGAATAACAAATTCATTCCTGTAAGAACTTTATTTTATGGAACACTACTTATTATCAGAGCAGCTCAAGTTTTGGGGGGGGAAATGGCAGACATACAATGAAAAGATATAGCTGGAGCACAAAGAAAGGCGAGTGGAAGCTTTGCATTTGTTATATCTTAGTTTCCCATCAATTGTGCGACGGATACATATTTGAGTCTTTACCGCTTTATATCAGCACATTAAACTAAGAAATAGAAATGTGTGATCTGTCAACTCTATGATCAAGCGGGAGTAATATCCTATAACTGGCTTCTTAAAGCTTAGAAATCTGCAGATCATTGACAAGGAGCTATGCTTGTTATTGAGGGAAACCATTTCTTTATATTTTATAATTGCTGCAGTATTGTTCAACAACAAGCAATGTTTTTTTTTTTTTTTTTTTTTTTAAATTTGAGTTACTGTTTTATCTGTTTTTTTTTTATTTTCTATACCACAGTTTTGTTTAGCTCATTCTAACAGCATATTCGTACAAGCTTGTATAAGCAAACAGAGGTCAAATGACTACAGGGGTGTGAAACTTTATTATTGAAAAATTCATATAAAACCAATTTATGAGCACTCAGCCAATGGTATAATTTCTATCAATATTCTTTGTAGGTACATTATATGTAAATGCGTTTGAGTCACTTTTATTTGTAGGCTGGAAAATGGTGTGTATGAATAAAATTAAATATCTGGATGCTTTAATAAATTATGATATGGTTCGGTCAAATTAAGTTTAAAATAGAAATTACACAAATGTCCTATTCTTGCAAGCTTGCATTAGCAGACACAAGTCAAAGTTAAAACTCATTACATAGTTACTTGTAATAAAAAAAATCAGAAAAATACTGATTTTTTTTTTCTAAAACCAATTTTGAACACTAAGCCAATTCTAAAATGTTATTATAGATTGTTGATGTATTATATGTAAATACATATGTGTCCCTTCCATTTTGAAATTTAGACTAATGTATCTGTGAATAAAATTACATATTGGTCATTATTTACTAAACAGTGATATGACCGCCTATGCTCTTCTGGTACCGAATGATTCTTTGGGAGAAGCATTGGATTAGACGATAAGACGAAGATGCGACAACTTCCATAAGGTTGTCTCCATAAAGGAACACACAGCGGGTGGCTGGTTAGAATGAGCCGTGGCTTTTTTATGGATTTTTTTTACTTCAATTTGACATTTGGGGACCCTGAATATATGTTCAGGACACTATACCGTTATGAAGTTTCTTAACGCTGTAGAGTTTTTTTAAAATGAAAAAGCGCTCATAAGGGTTTTTTGTACACTGTTTTTTATAAAAAAAAAATAATACTATTTCCACTGCTATGACCAGTAGAAAAAATGCACAATAAATATTACTATAGATAGCATGTTAAGCATTTCAATGAAACCTAGGCTTAAAAATATCAATATGTTACCACTTACTTTACAAAATATCCAAGAATCTTGATAAAAAGGTACAGTGAGGGAAAAAAGTATTTGATCCCCTGCTGATTTTGAACGTTTGCCAACTGACAAAGACATGATCCATCTATAATTTTAATGGTAGGTGTATTTTAACAGTGAGAGACAGAATAACAACAAAAACATCCTGTCAAGTTTCTGGTCCATTGCTGTTCTCTGTTACCCCATTTTAATTATGCAATGCTGTTAAAGGGACACTGTAGTCATCAAACCAACTTTAGCTTAATAAAGCAGTTTTGGTGTATACATCATGCCTCTGGCGTTTCACTGTTCAAATTCACTGCCATTTAGCCCTTAAATCCCAAGCCACACCTTCCCTGGCTGTGACCGACACAGCCTGCATAAAAACAAAATGGTTTCATTTTCGATCTCATGTAACTTACTTTAAAAGGTTTTATCTCCTGTTCTAAAAATTGGACTTTAATTATAGACAGGAGGCTCCTGCGGGGTCTAGCAAGCTATTAACATAGCAGGAGATAGGAAATTATAAATTAAACAGAATTTGCAATATAGGAAGTGTAAACATGATGACTCTTTACAGGAAGTGTTTAGGTAGGCTGTGTAAGTCACATGCAGGGAGGTGTAACTAGGACTGCACAAACAAAGTGATTTAATTCCTAAATGGCAGAGGATTGAGCAGTGAGACTGCAGGAGCATGATCTATACACCACAACTGCTTCATTAAGCTAAGGTTGTTTTGGTGACAATAGTGTCCATTTAACTGTTCCTCCTTCTTGGTGGTGGCTTGTCTCTTATTTCCCAACACAAGTTCTTACACATAACTGATCTTGATCAATGAGAAAGACCCCAAGAACACTTGCAGGTTTGTGGAGTTTGCAGTGAGCTTAGGAAATATTTCTGACTGGCTAAGCTGGCCATGTATGAAAATTTGTGTAATGGAACCAAATATATTCAACAAGGTCTCAAGACTGCATGGAAGCACTTTGTGAGGCCACCACGTACATTCCTAAATTGAGAATCTGCAAAGGTAACCTTAAATAAAATAGAAATCTGTATGCAAATTAGAATTCCACTTTGAATTCAATGCTTTACAGACCTGTGTTATTTTTTATCTCTAAGGGCGTGATACAATAAATATAAAGTAAATTTAATGCTGCTTCACACGTAGCTATTCATTCACATTTATTTCCTGAACGTGACCATCAATTATTTGTGGATTCCAGTAATAAAAGAAAGCCGAAATAACTGGTGATGACTTAGTCCCGGAAAATTCCCTCTGACTTCCATAAACCTTTACCGTATCATAAAAACCAAACGTGAAATGCATCTAAAACTACACAGTCACCAATATTCATCTTTACCCCTCAGACTGATGGAAACAGCACTTAAGGCAGTTTCTCTCAGGCCAAATAATACATGAGCTGCAATGGCATAAAAGAGCCATCTTAGTAAAAAATGGAAAACAAAGTCATCATTTTCCCTTATGATGAAAACAGGTGTCCTGATAAACCTTAATGGCTTATATAAATTATATCTCTCTTGGTAAGGAAATGTCATCCTGTATTTTTTGCTTGAGAGAATGAATCGACTTTCTGTTTCATGAACAACATTATATGTCAGACTCAGTAAATGTTAAAAAGCATTTTTTGAGAAATCTGTCTTTATTTCATTCATTTCCTCTGTGGGGGTGGGGGAGTAATCAGATTCGAACATCACAAGATGGGGAGAGAAGGATCACAGAACAGCACGATCTATAGTCTCAAGCTTTCTTTACAATGCACAATTATTCACTAAAATGGAAACTGCAAATTTGAGGCTAATGCAGCAGGGAATGGAACATTTAGGACAGCCTAGTGAAATTGGATAACAAATATATATTTGTTAGCTATGTTTCAAAGTTGGCTGTTTTGTCCTCAAAATTGCATTTTCTAGTGAATTCCCATAGCTCTTATTGTTATTATTTTTGGCATTTATATAGCGACAACTTATTCCGCAATATTATAAAAAGGGGGACATTTAATGATAAATGAGACAATTACACAATGTTACAGGAACAATAGGTTGATGAGCACCCTGCTCAAATGAGCTTACAGTCCTTATATTAGTTAATACTACAGGGAGTGTCTCATTGATACACTGTTGTTTATGGTACAGTGCAGCGCTCTGTATTCCATGTTATAATTCCCAGTTGATGCTTTTCAAACTACTATTTCACAGACAAATAGAAAGTCTATAAAATATATTTTTCTTAATATTATATTATGTTCCATGACATTTGTTAACATTTTGATCTCTCTAGCAGGCACTTTTGTCTCATGGAAAAATGAGTTCCAAATAAATATTTAAAGAGTAATTCTAAGCACCATAACCACAACAGTGTACTATAGTGATTATGGTGCCAGGAGTCTCCTGGCTCCATCCGACAATAAACTGGAAACTGTTAGGAACACGTTAAAACGTACCTGTTTCTGTAGGGCACTCTTCCAGTCTGAGCTGTTATGGTAAATGAGGATCTCATGCTTACAGTATCCCTTTAGGAATGTAAAAAAAAAAAATTCTATTTGATTTAAATACTCCTTTCCACATGATGTTACTGAACTCATTCCATGAACTCATGGGACATTATGAAGTGATTAAATACCACTTAAGTATATGAGATATGAGTTTGACTCAATGTCAAGATGTTATTAGCAGTGGTGTTTTTGTGGCATGATCCATATTACATAACTTCCAACATTTTAAGTGGACAACGAGGGACACTTTAATTTTACGGGTGGGAGTGGATGGGTTCTGAGAAATGTAAATTATCTACTGATTCCAATTTATGGAACTAAAATGCAACTTAAAACAAGAATAATGTATCTTATTTGTACAAACTGATTTGTAAACACATTTATGATATTTTTAGCACACGTTACTGTGGGTATTATTGCTGTGGAGCGCTGTTATGCACTCAGACACCAACAATATGGAGCTCCTAGAAAAGAGGGACATTGGGAGAGAAATAAGGGACAGAATGATTTGAGCCCAACATAGGGACTGTCCATCCTATATAGGGAGAATTAGGCAATATAAGGTTAACTCAACCATTATGTTTAGGAAAAGTGCTCAGGGGTTGCAGAGGCTGTTCCCTAGCTACACTACTGCACCAGGCAAGAAGTACCAATCTCCTAAAACATTTATTCCATAACAATTTATTTAGGGACTAAAATATTAAAGGAACACTATAGTCACCTAAATTACTTTAGCTAAATAAAGCGGTGTTAGTGTATAGATCATTCCCCTGCAATTTCACTGCTCATATCACTGTCATTTAGGAGTTAAATCACTTTGTTTCTGTTTATGCAGCCCTAGCCACACCTCCCCTGGCTATGATTGACAGAGCCTGCATGAAAAAAAAAACTGGTTTCACTTTCAAACAGATGCCCTAATTTACCTTACTTTATTGCAAGTTCTGTTAAATTAAGATTTTCTTATCCCCTGCTATGTTAAGAGCTTGCCTAGCAAGCTATTAACATAGCAGGGGATAAGAAAATCTTAACTAAACAGAACTTGCAATAAAGAAAGCCTAAATAGGGCTCTCTTTACAGGAAGTGTTTATGGAAGGCTGTGCAAGTCACATGCAGGGAGGTGTGACTAGGGTTTATAAACAACGGGATTTAACTCCTAAATGGCAGAGGATTGAGCAGTGAGGCTGCAGGGGCCTGTTCTATACACCAAAACTGCTTCATTAAGCTAAAGTTGTTCAGGTGACTATAATGTCCCTTTAATAGAATCACACATTTGGAACATTAAAACAAAGTATCCTCATATAGTCATTGTTTATTTTAACAATAATATGCAAAGTATAATGAATGACACTATATGTCCTGTGATATGTATGTGTCTCATCTTCCCCTCATCTTATTAACCCCTTCAGGACCGGCCTGTTTTTGCGATGTTTGTACGTTAAGGACCAGAGCAGTTTTAACACTTTTGTGGTGTTTGTGTTTAGCTGTAATGTTCCGCTCTCTCATTTACGGTTCCCATACAAGTTATATATTGTTTTTTTCACGACAAGAAGGGCTTTCTTTACATACCAGTATTTATATTATGTCATATATTGTATTTAAAAAAAATAATAAAATATGGTGAAAAATAAAAAAAAAAACATGTTTTTGGACTTTTACTTGAAAAATATTTTACTTATCTACAAAAGCTAATGAAAAAAACTGCTAAATAGATTCAAAATTTTGTCCCGAGTTTAAAAACACCCAGTGTTTACATGCTTTATTGCTTTTTTTTGCAAGTTATAGGCCTATAAATACAAGTAGGAAATTGCTGTTTCAATATATATATATTTTAAATGTATCAATAGTGACATTGTTACACCGTTATCTGTCATAAATCCCCGAAACACACCTAACATGTACATATTTTTTAAAGTAGACAACCCAGGGTATTCAAAATGGGGTATGTCCAGTCTTTTTTAGTAGCCACCTAGTCACAAACACTGGCCAAAGTTAGCATTTATATTTGTTTGTGTGTTAAAAATGCAAAAAACGCTAACTTTGGCCGGTGTTTGTGACTAAGTGGCTACTAAAAAAAGCTGAACATACCCCATTTGCAATACCTTGGGTTGTCTTCTTTTGCAAATGGTATGCCATCATGGGGCTAATTCTCATTCCTTGGCTACCATACGCTCTCAAAGGCAACCTAACCAATCTGACAAATTTCAATAAAAAAAAAAAAAAGTAAAATCAAGCCTTATATTTGACCCTGTAACTTTCACAAACACTATAAAACCTCTACATGTGGGGTACTGTTATACTCAGGAGACTTCGCTGAACACAAATATTAGTGTATCAGAACAGTAAAATATATCACAGCAATAATATCCTCAGTGAAAGAGCTGTTTGTGTGTGAAAAATGCAAAAAACTTCACTTTCACTGACAATATCATCGCTGTGATATGTTTTACTGTTTTGAAACACTAATATTTGTGTTCAGCGAAGTCTCCCGAGTAAAACAGTACCCCCATGTACAGGATTTAGGGTGTCATAGAAAGTTACAGGGTTAAGCACAGTGCTAGCAAATTAAATTATCTGGACTTTTGGCCTGGGTTGGCAGGCAGGTCCCTCAAATTGCAATCATTAAAATTACTTAATTAGGTAAAAATATTACATAAATATGCACGTAGAATTTTAATATATATACATATTTATATATTTGACGTCTACGTGTATATTTATGAAATTATTTATGTAATTATGTATGTGGACATATGTATATTTCGTATTATTTTTATTTATTTATTTATACATATATATATATATCATTACATTCTAAGTGTATTTTGATATAAATATATATATATCAATATCAAAATACTGTTAGAATAAAACTGAATATATATATATAATTTTTTTTTAATTATTAAAAATTATTTTTATTTTTTGTTATTTATTTTTATTAACATATTATTTGTATTTTATAATAATATATATATACCATATATATTGTATATATTCGTGTGTAATTTAAATATAAGTGTATTTTTATAATTATATACGTATATATAAATATAAAAATACACTTAGTGTGACATTATATATATATGATATATATACATATATTATATATAGGTATATATAGATATAATACATGTATATATAGCATATATATATACACATATTATTATTTTTTTCACACTTATTACTTTATTTTAAAACTTTATTTGTGATTTTTTACTTGCAGGGAGACTGCCTGTCAGCACAGACAGTCCCCCTGCAGGCAGATACAAAGACCCCTATTGCGGTCATGTGATCGAGTGATCACATGGCCGTGGGGTCCTGATCTCCCGAGGGGGGGCTGCCCGGGCAGACAGGCAACCCCCCTGGACCGGGAGGAGAGCTGATCGCCGCCGTGGGACCGACGGCGATCAGGTAAGTAGCCCAAAACCGTTATGACGGTTCAGGACCGTCAGCGGTCCAAACGCACGTTTTACCGCTGACGGTCCTGAACCGTCAGCGGTCCTTAAGGGGTTAAAGCTATGCCTATGAATCTCCACCTTCTCCCTTCAGTAAGATGTAAACATAATGTTCAATGTGAATGCAACTGTTGGCTAATATAAGTAGATTAAAGGTTATACGGATACGAGTAAGCCCCACACTGTTCCTAATTAGTTCCCAAAGTTCATTATCTAAAGAGTACGCCAATTATGTAAGAATGTCATAGCAAGACTATCCAAATGATCAGATGATACCAACCAATCCATCTTGAAGGTATGTAAAAGTTTGATTAAAGTAAGGCAAGGATTAAGGAAGTGTTTTTAAAATAGCACATATCACACTAACAAATTGCATTTGATCCTTGTGCAGATTATAATGTGCGTGTCAAAAATTGTTCAAAGGCACAGAGCCAGCTATGACAGCACATCACGGCTAGGAAGCCAACAGGAAAGAGAAATGCCGTTAGCATTTGATTGGCTGACTTTTTTTTACAGGCACAGTTACAAGCTATAATATAACTGATATTGGGTCCCTTGTTCAAAAGTGTTCTCAGTTTAGCATTCCACGTTCCAAAAAAAGATGACTGCTTTAAATCAAGTTATTAAAAAAAGCTCTTGGCTTATGACTACAGCACATATTTTAGCAAATGTTAGAAGCCAAGTGACAGCAAGGTTCATTGTTGGCAGAGATATCAGTAAAGAACATTGTTTTCTAGATCTTTTAACCGTAGTAGGCCTATGTTGTATACAATGTATTGTACATAAATGTTATAGAATGTAATAGAACAGCTGTCACTAACCTCAGCTATGAACATTTGGCACCAGGCATGTATAAATTCCCAATTTTTAATAACATTCTTGCTAAATGTCACAAATAAATAGTTCAGAAGGAATTCATGGCATCACAGCATATCGGATACAAATACCATATGGATTTAAAAATAGAACAAGAAGTTAAGTGAATGAATGTGTTTTTTTTTCCCCTCATGCCCCTGGCGATCAAGTACTCAAATACTAACTGACGTGGCATTTAAATTCTTGGCTCACGCATACCACACAGAAATGCTTTTCTGTCTCCTGAGTCGTCTCTTGTAGAAAATGATGTACAAACTGCAGAAGAACTCTGGGAACTCAATAATACAGTTAATGATTATATTTTTACCTGTAGTAGTTGAAAGTGCTAAAAGGCTAGCATTTTAGCATGTTACAATAATACCATGTAATATTGTACAGTTACGTTTTATACTTTGGATCTTCAGAACCTTAACTTGAAAACTCGCTTCCTTTTGTTAGCAAAATATTTTGCTCAAATGTGAAGTTATAGAATTATAGAATATAGATCCGAATTGACCTGTAAGGGATAGTGTTTATTCATTAAGCACTGAGTTGCGGTCAGTTGACAACCCATTTGGGAAAATTAGTCCAAAATACCTTTATCGGAAATAATGAACACAACTGCCAACTTGGCTATTTTGATAAATTGTAGGCTAAACACAACGCTATGTTTAGAAGCGCAATTAGAATATATATAGGATCCATCTATCTCAGGATTCTCAATCTCATAAATAGATCTTAAAATAATAGCAGTTATACCCTAAGTCATTCCACGCTTACTCTCCTTATAAATCAAGAGGTGTTGCTATTTATTTTCATGTGGATTGGTCCTTCACTCTTGAAAAACTATATGATGATAAAAATGGAAGGACTCTGATCTTAGTGGGCATTCTGAATGGCATACAACTAACAATTGGAAACCTATACGCACTCAATGAATCACAACAAACGTTTCAAGGTGCGTTCCGCAAGATCGCTCAGATGAAGAAGGGACATCTTATTATATGTGGTGAGTTTAACAGCACTCTAGATCCCTTATTGGGTATACAGAGAAGTCATAACAAACCGACTTCAGCTTAATTTCATCTTAGTCGCTATTTAGGGAACCTACTTCATACTAATGATTTGTATGATGCATGTCGTAATTTATACCTCTCTGCGAGAGATTACTCTTATTTTTCCCATGTACATATATCATACTCACGTATAGATATGTGCCTTGTGGACAAATCCACCATTTCCAATGTCACAGATGTTACCATAGGTTTACGTACATGGTCAGACCATGCTCCCATTAAGATCATTCGCACGCCGCCTCATCCAGCTTGAGGAATAGGCAAGCGAAGGCTAAATGAAGTATTGATAGATACCCCCTGAGAATCAACAACTATTTCAGTGAACATAGCATCCCTACTTCAAAAACTGAAGGTTTGTGGCTGGCCCATAAAGCTGTTATACACAGAGTCCTTATACAATTATGTTCTCTTGCTAAGAGGAAAGTAAATGTAACCCAGTCACGACTCCTCCAGAATTTAGCCTCTCTTGAGACTCAAAATAAAATGGCCCCAAATAAATCTCTGGTTAAAAAAATAGATGCAATAAACCACGAATTACATTCATTGTCACTACTGAGAAACGAATGAGATCTCTTAAGCAAATATATGACGTGTCTGGCAATAGAGCAGGCAAATTGCTAGCCAAAAAATTGAAATTCAATTATCTTCAAACTAAAATCCCCTACATTATCTCTAAGTCAGGAACACAACTTTACAATCCCCAACATACTGTTGAAGAATTGGCACTATACTATAAAGTATCATATAATTTAAAGGACAATTCAATCACTCATATTCCTACAAGAGGGGCTATTGAGGAGTTTGTAGGGAAAATGCAACTTCCATCCCTTACTAATCAACAAGCCTTAGAACTCGACGCACCATTTACTGAAGAAGAAGTGCGGAGCGAAATTAAAACAATGCCCAAACATAAAGCTCCAGGTCCAGACGGCCTATCTAATTACTACTATATAAATTGGAAAAAAATACTAACCCTGCATATAACCAATCTTTTTAATTGCATACGGTCTTCTGGCAAAATCCTCAGGAAATGTTGGAAGCTCATGGCGTGACCCTTCCAAAACCTAATAAACCTCCATTTTTATGTGCATATTTGCTGACCTTAAATTGTGCGCAAAACTGTTGGCTTCACGCATTAAACCGCTACTTCTGTCCCTTATTTCAGATGAGCAAGCAGGATTTGTGCCAAAGAGACAAGTGGGGGACAACACAGGTTTTTATAGATTTAATAGATTGGGCACATTGCAGTTCTCAAAGAGGCATTTTATTAGCTTTTGACCGACTTAACCGACTTAACTGGTTATATATGGAGGCTACCATTTTTAAAATGGGATTTTTAGAAGCATTTGTTAAGATCATAATGGTGCTATACTCCCGTCCAACCGCTATAGTGTTCAACACTGGCTTCTTATCCTCTGCATTCTCGATCTCTAATGGCACACGCCAAGGCTGCCCCCTATCACCTCTTATTTTTATACTATGTTTAGAGCCTCTAATCAGACAACTTAAAGCTAGCACTTATATTCAAGGGCTGTCCACCCCTACTGGGGAAAAGAAACTTGCACTTTTCACTGATGATGTTTTGCTCTTTCTAACAAAACCAATAGAATCTATCCCATGTTTTTTGTTTTTTTTTGTCAATCAAATTTTATTGAAGCATGAGGTTGTGGTACAGATGTCAACATTTGTATGTGAATTACAGTAACATACACAGTAAATAGTCTTGGTAATCTGACATACGTTTCAGAATAAGTGTTACTGTAAGTTCCATATAGGATTGCGGTGGTTCGTTTTGAGTTGAGAATAAGAGGACAAGTACACGCATACAATGTTATACATACAGATTGTGTTTAAGAAAAACTGGCTGATCTTACGCATTAAGCGTTGGGTTGGCATCTTTGGGAGTCCTGATGAGTATATACGAAGGTGTTAAGTAGGTGAGTGCAATAGTAAGGTGTACTTGTTAGCCAAATAGCGAAGTCGTAACTGCCTCGCTGCCACTGGGTGTTAAGTAATAGAAGAAGTATAACGTAGTTTGTTCCCCCTCTGCATTCCCTCCCTCTCCCCATGTGATTGTCCCTATTTCGTTGTGTCATATATTACACCATGACGTGCAAGAGTGAAACATTTCAACAGGAGTCTGGTGTGGCGTTACTGTGTCATCCTACAACCCGGCCCCAGCGTTGTGTCTACAGTTAACTGAGTAGCTAGTGTCGCTCCCCGTAGCAAGTCCGTGGCAGTAGGTACCGAATTGGAGATCGGGTTATGATGTCAGACTCTCCGTGGTTTGAGGGTGTATGGCTATGTGGTTTTCTATCGTGGGTGAGTAGAGCTGGTATTCAGCAGAAGTGGGGTAGGTTTGTAGGAAGCCCGAGCATACCATCAGGCGTCTGTTGGTGTGTGGTTAGGGATTCATGTATGCCCTAGCAGTGGCAACTGACCCTTAGCCGTCGGAGACCTATCATGTTTGAGAATGTCATGTGGGATGCTAGCTGCTTACAATCCCGGGTTACGTCCCAGTCCTTGAATGTCAGTTTGACGGGTCTGGTTCCATTGGGAGTTCGTCAGCTTTGTCTTGTCTACTATTGGTCTTCTGGTGTCCCGGTTCTTTCCCCATTAAGTTCCCAGTTCGTGTGACTTAAGCAACCCCTCTGGCTTTGTTCCGAGGGGGTTGTCGCCCCGTCACTAAGTCGGTTACTAGTGTCGTCTATCTGTCTCTTTATTTGCAGACTGGGGGTGTGTTGTGTTGTCTGTGTCCTGTGCAGCCTGAGGGTCCCCACATCTCCATTCCCTCCTCGGTGTCTCAAGGGCTCGGGTCGGTGTGTTCTCACAGCGTGATCCCATGTTTTTTACGTAGTTTAAAGGCGTATGGTTATATTTATCTTTGTAAAAACAACACTTCGAAAAGGCAAGCTCTTACAATCAATCTCCCTAAGCAGATAGTAAGCATATTAGAAATCACTTATAATTTTGATTGGTGACATAAATCACTAACATACTTAGGGATCAACCTTACTAAACATCCCCAACATCTTATTTGGGTAAAATCACAAGGTATCTAAACAATTGGAAAGTTGGAGAGATCTGGAGGTGTCGTGGCTGAGGAGGATTAAAACCATTAAAATTATGGCTATGCCACATATTTAAACCTATTTAGGACCATTCCTATTTCATTACCAAACCATCTTTTAAACCGCTTACAGATAATGCTTAATTCCCATATCTGGAGAAAAAAAAAGCCCCCACGGGTTGCAAAGCAGATGTCGTGGCTCTCTACATTGGCAGGAGGATTAGGTATCCCCTGTATTCGTAATTACTACAGAGCTTCCTTTTTAGCACAAGGCACTGATATTCTTTTTAAACAAATAACACCCGTATGGCTCTCTCTAGAAAATGCATGTATATCCCCTTTGTCTCTCTCTGCATTACTGTGGGCTAACACAACCATGCAATCTAGTAAAGGTCTGATATGTACTAAAGTGCTAATATCAACATGGAAAGCTTGGAGTAATATGCTGATTGATTCAGATTCCTGATTGATGATAGCACCCCTTCAGGCCCTAAAGGCTATATCCCCTGATCTACCCTTGACTCCATGGCTTTCCCAAGGCATTGCAAAAAGGTATGTTATTCATGATGACAAGGGACAAAAACAATTCCCAGTATTACAGGCAGAATTTTCCCTAGACCAAAAATATATATTTATTTACCTCCTCATTAAGAGCATTCTGACAACAAAATATATACGGCTCTCAAATTTTACACATCTTTCTGCCATGGGCAGATTTTATATGCTTGGAATAACCAAAGGGAAGTGCTTATCAGAATGCTATGCAAACTTATGTAAACCTCAAGACTCCCTTAAATGCAAACATGGGAAAAATATTTGAATAAAGCATTTACTTTATAGCAATGGCTATCAGCCATACGCTTTACTAAAGCCTCCTCTCATAGCTTATCTCTTTGGGAAGCCCATACTAAATTGCTAATGCGCTGGTACATGGTTCTTCAAAGGATTTCCCAAATGTATAAAGAGGATGATCCAATCTGCTGGAGATGCCAATCGGCCCCCGGGGACAATTTTGCATGTTTTTTGGGAATGCTCAATACTAACTCAATTTTGGTGTGATATCACTGATATTGTAGACAAAATTAGAGGACTCACAACAACAACTCGAAGGCTGCCAGAATATTACTTATTACATAAATTTCCAGAGTTTCACTAGAACGCTGAATATTGAATATTGATAGCAGTTAAGCATAGCTCATCACTGGAAAAGCATATTTGCTCCTTCAGAGAGTGCACTCTATACAGATGTATGAATTGATGACATCTTGGATTCTAGGAACAACAGACCTTCATAGCAAACAATGGCATGAATGACCCACCTTAAGCTCTTATCAAATAACAGCCTAAAATGAGAGTTATTGAATACTAACAATAGTCAAAAAGCACACCAGCACATCTTATTCCGTAATATATAATAGATTTAAGATTAATTTCGCACAACCTTCCAACACCCTCCCCGCTTTGTATTTTACATTTTAGTTGCTGTTTTTCTTTATATATTTTAAAATAAAGCATCTCACATATTAGGAGTATAACGAACCGATCCTTAGTAACAGAACAGGAACTATCTTGGGTAATTTAGGACATATTAGCGAGGAAGTAATACACAGAAACTTGATGATTGAGAATTAACGTTTGGAATACAAATCCCATATATAAACTATGATTATATATAAAACTATGCCTATTTGCACATCTATATCTGTCTATCATAAAGAAAAAAAAAAAATATATATATATATATACAAAATATTGATATGTTCTGCTCTACATGACAATAAAAAGACCATAGGCAACGACTTGGGGGGCAGATGTCCCGCAAATATGACTTTGATTAATCCATTAACCATCACAATATGAAGAATTGGGTGGGGGGGATCTTAATTCTTCTCTGTCCAAAGGTATGCAGAAGAGAAGGGCTATGCACACGGGTAGGTGACCATTATGCAGATACTGGAGAAAGCCAACCAGAATGTAATAATGAAGAAGCCACTGAGGCTTTATAAGGCCAATCAAATATTCAAGTGTGAAACACATAAAACTCCAAATAAAATCTCAAATCACATTTAATAAAATTAGACAAAAAAATATAAATATATTTCCATAAAAAAATTACATAAATATGAAAACAATGTAGGCAATATACTACCCTAATTTTATTTCATGGACAGACACGGATATTGATATTCTATTTGTACGTCTGATAATATAGTGATACATTTCAACATACAACCATTATTATTGTACACAGTAATAATCTAACAAGACTTACCAATAAAACAATATTACTAAAAATGCATGAAATCAAATTACATTTTGAATTGTCCAAAACCAGAATATCCTTAGGAAATGCAAAATACCACCCAATTTCGTATAGGAATTTTTATGATATTATAATGAACTACGAGTTTATTTTCTTTCATATAAATCATTTTTTGATATAGTTTTTTACATTCCTGGGGTATTTCACTGTTGCTATATTGTATATTCAGGCACAAGTAGAATGCAGTGATAAACTGAAAAATATCAGCTTTAATATGATAGGCATGCTAAAAATAACATACAGCAAGGCACAGTAATATCTAAGGCAATAATAAAAACAATAAATATGCAATTTATATACTGTCACACTAAATATCCCTAGGGATTAGTACAACCACGTATTCCAAACCACAGGAACAGAATATGGAAATACAATGATGTTACAGCGATTGTAGTCAACGTAAAATAGATTTAAATTCTTGCCACATAGCATTAACTTAATATTATCTTAAAATGATTAAAGACCAATGCTCTGATCAGATTTATATTTTAATCTTGAACTAATTGGCCATGAATGTTGATCAAATTCCCCTAGGCTGGCATTTTGTTGTCACGGGTTTACAACATTATTTCAGACAATAATTAAAGTGAAATAACACTTGTTGTAATGTCACAAAAAATGGTTTACTAACTTGTAATCTTTGTATGGATGATGATGTAGCTTAACAACATCCCTAAAAAAACAGGAATGAGGGGACGAAATGATGGCATATTGTCAAACTAAATCTTCAATACATCTGAATTACATATGTTTTTAGGATCTCCTATATGTTTTATTATCTAGTAATTATTAGTATCCAGGCCCGGACTGGCCATCGGGCATACCGGGCAAATGTCCGGTGGGCCGCGATGGCCGTGGGGCCGAGGCCGGCAGGGGAGATCACAGAATCTCCCCTGCCAGCCCCTGCAGGGCCAGCGCTATCCGAGCACCGGCCCTTTATAGTGCCTCCATAGGGGGCCGGTGGGGAGATCAAAGATCTCCCTCACCAGCCCAGAGACACTAAGATGCGGCCGCCGGCGTGGGAGGGAGGAGAGGACCGGCGGAGCTCTAGCCAGCAGCTCCGCCGGGTCCTCTCGCGAGGTCTGAGCGGTGCCGCGGTAACCGCGGCAACGCTCAGATCTCGCGAGAGTGAACTCTAGCCTAGAGTTCACTCTCACCACTGGACCACCAGGGAAGGAAGCATGGAAGCATGGAAGAAACATAGAAACATAGAATGTGACGGCAGATAAGAACCATTCGGCCCATCTAGTCTGCCCAGTTTTCTAAATACTTTCATTAGTCCCTGGCCTTATCTTATAGTTAGGATAGCCTTATGCCTATCCCACGCATGCTTAAACTCCTTTACTGTTTTAACCTCTACCACTTCAGTTGGAAGGCTATTCCATGCATCCACTACCCTCTCAGTAAAGTAATACTTCCTGATATTATTTTTAAACCTTTGTCCCTCTAATTTAAGACTATGTCCTCTTGTTGTGGTAGTTTTTCTTCTTTTAAATATAGTCTCCTCCTTTACTTTGTTGATTCCCTTTATGTATTTAAATGTTTCTATCATATCCCCCCTGTCTCGTCTTTCCTCCATGCTATACATGTTAAGATCCTTTAACCTTTCCTGGTAAGTTTTATCCTGCAATCCATGAACCAGTTTAGTAGCCCTTCTTTGAACTCTCTCTAAGGTATCAATATCCTTCTGAAGATAGGGTCTCCAGTACTGTGTACAGTACTCCAAGTGAGGTCTCACCAGTGTTCTGTACAATGGCATGAGCACTTCCCTCTTTCTACTGCTAATACCTCTCCCTATACAACCAAGCATTCTGCTAGCATTTCCTGCTGCTCTATTACATTGTCTGCCTACCTTTAAGTCATCAGAAATAATCACCCCTGAATCCCTTTCCTCAGATGTTGAGGTTAGGACTCTATCAAATATTCTGTACTCTGCCCTTGGGTTTTTACGTCCAAGATGCATTATCTTGCACTTATCCACATTAAATGTCAGTTGCCACAACTCTGACCATTTTTCTAGTTTACCTAAATCATTTTCCATTTGGCTTATCCCTCCTGGAACATCAACCCTGTTACATATCTTAGTATCATCCGCAAAAAGACACACCTTACCATCAAGACCTTCTGCAATATCACTAATAAAAATATTAAAGAGAATGGGTCCAAGTACAGATCCCTGAGGTACCCCACTGGTGACAAGCCCAAGCTTCGAATATACTCCATTGACTACAACCCTCTGTTGCCTGTCACTCAGCCACTGCCTTACCCATTCAACAATATTGGAATCCAAACTCAAAGATTGTAGTTTGTTGATAAGCCTTCTATGTGCAACAGTGTCAAAAGCCTTACTGAAATCGAGGTAAACAATGTCTACTGCACCACCCTGATCTATAATTTTAGTTACCCAATCAAAAAAATCAATAAGATTAGTTTGGCATGATCTCCCTGAAGTAAACCCATGTTGTCTCTGATCTTGAAATCCATGTGTTTTTAGATGTTCAACAATCCTATCCTTTAACATGGTTTCCATCACTTTCCCCACTACTGAAGTTAGGCTTACTGGCCTATAGTTGCCCGACTCCTCCCTATTACCTTTCTTGTGAATGGGCACAACATTCGCTAACTTCCAATCTT
This sequence comes from Pelobates fuscus, assembly GCF_036172605.1. Lineage (NCBI taxonomy): Eukaryota > Metazoa > Chordata > Amphibia > Anura > Pelobatidae > Pelobates > Pelobates fuscus. The sequence goes on from NC_086321.1 coordinate 160,005,987, forward strand.
CTGGGACTACTCCTGTTATCAATGATTGGTTAAATAAATCTGTTAATGGTTTTGCTAGTACACCACTAAGCTCTTTTAATAGCTTTGGGTGTATTCCATCAGGTCCCATTGACTTATTTGTCTTTACTTTTGACAGTTGAAATAGAACCTCTTCCTCTGTAAACTCACGTGTAATAAATGACTAATTTATCCTTTTTCTTAACTGAGGTCCCTTTCCTTCATTTTCATCTGTAAATACCGAACAAAAATATTCATTGAGGCAGTCAGCTAGACCTTTATCCTCATCTACATACCTTCCTTCTTTTGTTTTTAATCTAACTAATCCTTGTTTTACTTTTTTTTTCTCCTTTATGTATCTAAAAAAGGTTTTGTCCCCCTTTTTTACTGACTGTGCTATTTTCTCTTCTGTGTGTGATTTGGAAGCTCTTATAACTTGCTTAGCCTCTTTCTGCCTAATCTTATAGGTCATTCTGTCTTCCTCACTCTGGGTTTTTTTATAATTACTAAATGCTAACTTTTTGTTTTTTACTATTTTGGCTACATCTGTGAAGTACCACAGTGGTTTCTTGAATTTTTTGCTTTTACTGACAAGCCTAATGCAATTTTCTGTTGCCTTCAGTAGTGCAACTTTTAAATAATCCCATTTCTTTTGGACTCCATTTAAATTGCTCCAGCATAGCAGCACAGCCCCCCCCCCACCCCCCATGGTAGCACAGCACCCCCCCATGGCAGCACACCACCCCTCCCAGGCTAAAGGTAAGATGGGAGGGGGGGGGAAATATAATTTTTTTTATTTTTTTTTATAATAAAAAAATATATTTAAATTTAAATAAATACATTCACACTCACACACACAACACCCCCAGACACACACAGCACCCCCAGACACACACAGCACCCCCAGACACACACAGCACACCCAGACACACACAGCACCCCAGACACACACAGCACCCCAGACACACACAGCACCCAGACATACACAGCACCCTCACACACAGCACCCAGACACACAGCTCACCCTCACTCACACACAGCACCCTCAGACAGACAGCACCCTCGCTCACACACACAGCACCCCCAGACACACACAGCACCCTCACACACACACAGCACCCTCACACACACACAGCACCCTCACACACAGCACTCTCAGACACACACAGCACCCCCAGACACACAGCACCCTCAGACACACACAGCACCCTCAGACACACACAGCACCCTCAGACACACACAGCACCGAGACACACACAGCACCCCCAGACACACACAGCACCCCCAGACACACACAGCTTCCTCAGACACACACAGCACCCTCAGACATACACAGCACCCTCAGACACACACAGCAACCCAGACACACACAGCACCCCTAGACATACACAGCACCCAGACATACACAGCACCATCACACACAGCACCCAGACACACAGCGCACCCTCACTCACACACAGCACCCTCAGACACACACAGCACCCAGACACACAGCGCACCCTCACTCACACACAGCACCCTCAGACAGACAGCACCCTCGTTCACACACACACACACACACACATATATATATATACATATATATATATACATACACATATATATATAATATATAAAATAACCCTCAGTGAGTTAAAAGACAAAGAAAATTAGAAACCTAGAATGTGACGGCAGATAAAAACACCCTCACACACAGCACCCCTCTTACATACACACACACTGCGCCCCTCACACATACAATACTTCCATATAAATATATATAAATATATATATATATATATATACACACACACTACAGCACCCCTCACACAGCAGAACTACATACATTACACTCCAGATACACGCTAGATCCCTTACCCTATATGCACTCTTAATCATCTACACACACACACACACACAATCTCCTATACACACGCTGGGTCATTTACACACTAGATCTCCTACACACACACACTGCACCACCTAAACACACACTACATTCCTTGTCAGCAAACACATACTACATTCTCTAAACACACCCTCTCTACTACCCCTACACACACTACGTCACCTATACACACACACTACAGCCCGTATGCACACACTCGCTACATCCCCTATACCACTATGCCCCATATACACACACTCTGTACAGCCCCTAGCCACACATATTACACCACAAACACAAATGAAATTGACCTATTTACACAATACCACACCACACTCTACACACACGCAATCCCACAAGCAGGCTCCAAACAAATGCACCATACACTTTCCTGGCCCTTTTGTCCTCTGGTATCCCACTTGTGGAGACACCAGAGACAATTTAAAAGCCATCTCAGTGCAAGCATGTTATTAAATTTACTTGCGCTGCGCAGAACAAATTCAGGGTATTTTTCTAATGCTAGAGCTCTTTAGCAGGGCTCTGCACATCAGTGGCGGATCCAGAGCCTGATCTCGGGAGGGGCACTTGTAGATTATTTAAAAAAAATAATCCTAGCACAATAACCACTACAGCTCAGTGTAGTAGTTATGGTGCCAGTAGTGCCAGGATCCCACCCCAGAGTAAGTAGTCATACCGTTTAAGAACAGTTTGACAACTTACCTGGGGTCTGCTGGGATATAGGGCATAGGAGAAGTGGTGTGTGTTAGGGGTGAAGTGTGTGTGAAAGGTGCAGTGTGTGTGAGCGGTGAAGTGAGTGTGAGTGCGTAAGGGTGGCAGTGTGTGTGTTAGGGGGCAGTGTGTGTATGGGGGCACTGTATGTCTGTGTGGGGCAGTGTGTGTATGGGGGGCACTGTGTGTATGTGTTTGGGGCAATGTGTGTATGGGGGGCAGCAGTGTGTGTAGGGCACTGTGTGTGTATAGGTGTGCAGTGTGTGCGGGGCAGTATGTGTATGGGGCAGTGTGTATGGGGAAAGTGTTGTATGGGGACAGTGTTGTATGGGGACAGTGTTGTATGGGGACAGTGTTGTATGGGGACAGTGTTTGTGGGACAGTGTTGTATGGGGACAGTGTTGTATGGGGACAGTGTTTGTGGGCAGTGTGTGTTTGTGGGCAGTGTGTGTTTGTGGGCAGTGTGTGTATGGGGGGCAGTGTGTGTATGGGGGCAGTGTTTGTATGGGGGGCAGTGTTTGTATGTGGGGGCAGTGTGTGTAGTGTTTGTATGTGGGGCAGTGTTTGTGGGTCAGTGTGTGTATGGGGTCAGTGTGTGTAGTGTGTGTATGGGGTCAGTGTGTGTATGGGGTCAGTGTGTGTATGGGGTCAGTGTGTGTATGGGGTCAGTGTGTGTAGTGTGTGTATGGGGTCAGTGTGTGTAGTGTGTGTATGGGGTCAGTGTGTGTAGTGTGTGTATGGGGTCAGTGTGTGTAGTGTGTGTATGGGGTCAGTGTGTGTAGTGTGTGTATGGGGTCAGTGTGTGTAGTGTGTGTATGGGGTCAGTGTATGGGGTCAGTGTGTGTATGGGGTCAGTGTGTGTATGGGGTCAGTGTGTGTAGTGTGTATATGGGGTCAGTGTGTATATGGGGTCAGTGTGTGTATGGGGTCAGTGTGTGTATGGGGTCAGTGTGTGTAGTGTGTGTATGGGGTCAGTGTGTGTAGTGTGTGTATGGGGTCAGTGTGTGTATGGGGGCAGTGTATGTGGGGCAGTGTGTATGGGGGGAAGGGGAGGAGGGAAGGGAGGCTTTTTCATTAAAAAAAAAAAAATGTATTTAATAAAATATATTTATGTCCCCCCTCCCTTCTTACCTTTATTGAGGAGGAGGGGGGATATTTATGGATCCCTGGTGGTCCCAGTGGGGAATCCCTGGTGGTCCAGTGGTTCCAGTGAACTCTAGCCCACGCTCCAGGGCTAGAGTTCACTCTCGCGAGATTTGGAGCGTTGCCGCGGTAACCGCGGCAACGCTCCAAATCTCGCGAGAGGAGGACCCGGAGGAGCTGCTGGTAACAGCTCCCGGGTCCTCTCTCCCTCCCCTTCCGGTCGGCTGTCAGTAATGTGCCTGCGGACCGGGGAGGGAGATCACTGATCTCCCTCCCCGGTCCGCAGGCACATTGCAGGGCTGGCGCTTGGGCAATGCCAGCCCTGCACTAGCCGGCAGGGGAGAATCTCGGGGGGGGCAATTGCCCCGTTGCCCCCCCCCTGGATCCGCCAATGCTGCGCATTGAACCAACATGCTCACTTTGAAGGGGGTGTGCTTGTCATTAGTGATGACAAAACACACCCTATCTGGCCCTGCCCCCTTCTTAGGGGGCCGCTCTGATTGAAAAATGCCCGGGCCTAATTTTTTTCCCAGTCCGGCCCTGTTAGTATCAATTGATCCGTCATGTTACTAAGTCCTGAAATGAGAGACCGATTACTGTGAAATACGGAACCAAAGCTGTTAGTGGACTATTACTTGCAAAAGCCATCCACGAGAACCTATGCAACTGTCCAACAATAACTTGGAATGCCTTGTATAGTACATGTGCCTGGTTTTAAATAAGGGAACTCTACTGTATTATTATTAGCATTTATATAGTACCAACATATTGCACAGTATTTTTAAATTCAAGAACGAGGATTTTTAGAGGAGAAGAAGGCCCACCTCAAACAAGCTTGCAATCTAGGACAATTTAATGTGGGTTTCCTCGTTCTAAGGCAGTGATGTTACCACTAATGTAGCCAACCAATATATAGGCATTATATTAAACATTATTTTTACATCCCAGTGACTTTTTTGGGATGCTGCATTCCTACAAATGTAAAAAGGATAGTTAGCGGGGGCGGAGGCTGACCTCCGAGCAGTGCAGACGCGAGCAGCATGAGCTCCCGCTTAACTGGCGGATTTCAGGGTTCCCTCAGCGGCTCACTCACCACAAATCTTATCAGGGTGCACTATCCACGTCAGGGGTACAACACTGAATCAATCGATACCACACTTGAATTGGTCGCAACTGGGAGACCGGAATGCTGCGGCCTACTAGAGTTGGAGCTGGAGAGAGGCAGCCACTCTTCCCACCCCTCTACTCACCAAGCGACTCACCTGGACTCCTACTCCCCACCTTTGGGGGTTATCACAGTCCCCACTGGGTACCCGTGTGTAAACTGCCTGGCACCAAGAGCTTACCAAGCCCACACGACAGGACCTACTGGGCCGCAGGCTCGCAGCAAAGATGGCGACCACTGAGAGGCCGGACTCCTGGGCTCCCCACAAGGGCCGCATAGCGGAGGCCTTCAACCATTTCTGGACACAGCTCTGGGCTAAGATGGCTGAAAGGGCACAGCATCACACAGTTCTGTACATCTCTCGGCAGCCCACAGCACCAATTAAATCAAAGCCTGCACAAAAACATAAGTTTGAAACTTGGGCCGCGAGAAAGGTTGATGAGGGCACTTTCCGACTTCGAAGACACCGCCCCGACATCAGCAATCACTTGTCTGGGCCCCGGCACACTCTGAGAAGATCTCCCACGCGCAGCACAGAGCCACAAGTCCCTAAACGGCGCACTCAGAGGGTCCCCGCTCAGCAAGACCAGTGCAGTACATGTGGTCAAGCATGGAGATCTGTTCCTGAGGCAGGACACAGCCGGTAGCACACAGCCACAACATAGGAGCTCGCCACTGCCCTGGAGGCCTCTAGCTGTCCACCTATCCACACTGATGATCTGCCGACTTCAGGAATCGGGTGAAAGGTGACCTTTGCAGCGTGATGGATCCCGACTCTCCTTTAATGTCATAGTTGATTTAACCTGTCATCCTTTTACTTTCCTCTCACCTCCAAAATGCTTACAATGCCTAAAACTCCAAGCCTAAAGCCTAGTCCCAGTGGCAATCTCTGACACATGGATGCACCAACACATAGTGAAACACCGTACTTCACAGATAATGCTGTGTACTGCTCAATATTTTTGCTCTCTCTGTGGCATGCTCTGCACCCTCCACACAAGTTTTCCCAATTCTACCTATCAAACTACTCACAAATCTGTAGACATGTACATTACAGCTTGTTAAAATACACAGCACTTATGATAACCATGTTAGTTCACATAGCCTGATTGCTACACCATGTTGTTTCACCATTCTACTGACATCTATTATAACAATACTGTTTCTAGCCTGTCACTTCATATATCATATGTCCCACTGTTTTATATATGTTGAAGTACCTGGGTACTGCTGTTGGGGCACCTCAAGCCTGTTGCATACTTATGTACTGCAAAAAAAAAAGGATCGTTAGCCATTTATGTCTATACCGTCTGTTGAAAACTCTCACTTTATATCTATATAAGGTGGGTGTTGACCTGGATCTTCAAAACCCTCCTTTTCTGTATGTTCAAAATGTCTTGTTGCAACTATTTGTTTGCTATTATACCTAACGTACAAATCTGTGAAATATGTTGGTACATTCTAAATAGCAATAGTTATAATAATAAATAAATCAGGCCGTTTCTATAATCCCATGTTAAAGGATCACTATAGGGTCAGGAACACAAACATGTATTCCTGATCCTATACTGTTTAACCCACCATTTAAGTGGCTTGCCCCCTCCTTTAGACCCCCTATAAAAGTATAAAACGCAACTTATTTCCAGCACCGCGCAGGTCTGCCGGGGCTGGCTCCACCCCCTTTGTGACATCTTCGGAATAGCCGATTTTTAGCCAATTAAATGCTTTCCCATAGGGAAATCATTGGATTGGCTAAAATCGGCACGGGGACGAGGCCAAATGTCGTTTTGGCCAATCAGGACCTCCTCATAGAGATGCATTGAATCAATGCATCTCAATAAGGAAAATTCAGAGTCTCCATGCAGAGCGTGGGGACGCTGAACGGCGGGGCTGTTAACTGTACAGCACTGAGCCAGGAAGCCCCTCCAGTGGCCATCTGAAGAGTGGCCACTTGGAGGTGTCCTTAGGGGCAGGGGCGGGCTGGGAATGGGGGCAGGGAGGCAATTGCCCCCCAGGCCGCCCTAAACCCAGGGCCGCCCACACCCAGCAAAAAAATGAAAAATCTGAATCCCCTGCTTCTGGCTGAGGAGTCAGATTTTTCAACTTACCTCACTCTTCCTGCAGTCTGCAGTCAGTGGAGTCGGCCAGCCTCTCCTGATGATGTCAGGAGGAGGGGGCGTGACTTCCACTGCTCTTCTCACAGGACCGCTGGGGAGTCTGGGAGAAGAGCAGAGGAAGTCACAGCCCCTCCTCCTGACATAATCAGGAGAGGACGACTTCACTGGCTGCTACTGTATGCTGGTTGCTGCTCCTGTTGGCTGCTGTCCATCCCTCCCTGGCCGAAGGTAAGACTCAGGGAGGGGGGAAATACACTTTAGTGTTTTTTTTATTCCCCTCCTCAGTCCCTGTCCCCTTAGTCAGCCCCTGCCCCCTCCTCAGCCCCTGTCCTCTCCTCAGCCCCTGTCCTCTCCTCAGCCCCTGACCCATACCTCAGCCCCTGTCACCCTTCCTCAGCCCTGTCCCCTTAGTCAGCCCCTGCCCCCCCTCCTCAGCCCCTGTCCCCTCCTCAGCCCCTGTCCCCATCTCAGCCCTTGTCCCCACCTCAGCCCCTATCCCCTTCGTCAGCCCCTGTCCCCACCTCCCCTTCGTCAGCCCCTGTCCCCTTAGTCAGCTCCTACCTCAGCTCCTGTCCCCTACCTCAGCCCCTGTCCCCCCTCCTCAGCCCCTGTCTCCTACCTCATCCCCTGTCCCCCCCTCCTCATCCCCTGTCGCCCTTCCTCAGCCCCTGTCCCCTACCTCAGCCCCTGTCCCCCCTCCTCAGCCCCTGTCCCCTTGGTCAGCCCCTGTCCCACCCTTTCCCTGCTCCTTTCCCCCCTCTCAGCTCCTGCCCCCTTCCTCAGCCCCATGCCCCCCACCACAGCCCCATAACATCCCCACTACAGCTCCTCTCCCCCAATTGCAACCCATATTACCCACACCACAGCCCCTTTCCCAAATTGTAGCCATCAACTTGCTTCAGCCCCTATCCCCCCGTACAATTCCTAAACCCCCAATTACAGCTTATACCCTCCACTACCACCCCCTGTCCCCCACTACAGCCCTGTCCCCTTACTCAGCCCCTGTCCACTGGTTTTAAAAGTGTAAAGTTTGGGTGTGTGTGTATGAGTATGTCTGTGTGTATGAGTATGTCTGTGTGTGTCAGTATGTCTGTGTCAGTCAGTATGTCAGTATGTCTGTGTGTGTGTGCGTCAGTATGTCAGTATGTCTGTGTGTGCGTTAGTATGTCAGTATGTCTGTGTGTGTGCGCATCAGTATGTCTGTGTGTGTGCATCAGTATGTCTGTCTGTGTGTGTGTGCCAGTATGTCTGTCTGTGTGTGTGTGCCAGTATGTCTGTCTATGTGTGTGCAAGTATGTCTGTCTACGTGTGTGCAAGTATGTCTGTGTGTTTGTCAGCCAGTATGCCTGTGTGTGTGTGTGTGTCAGTATGTCTGTCTGTCTGAGTCAGTATGCCTGTAACAGTGTGTCTTTCTGTGTGTGTCTGTGTGAGTACCAGTATGTATCTCTGTGTGTGTGTCAGTATGTCTGTGTGCAAGTATGTCTCTGTGTGTGCCAATTTGTCTGTGGCAGCCATTATGCCTGTGTGTGTCAGTATGTCTGTCTGTCTGAGTCAGTATGCCTGTAGCAATGTGTCTTTCTGTGTGTGTCTGTGTGCATGTCAGTGAGTGTGTGCGTGTGCCTGTCAGTGAGTGTGTGTTTTTTAGTGTGTGCCAAATCAGCAAGTGTGTGTGCCTGTCATTGATTGTCTGTTTAGGTGACTGCTTCCCCCCCCCCCTCCTCTTGGTGCAATGGGCCACTTGACTGGGCCCTCCCCTGCTTAGGGGCAATATAAACACTGCCTTTTCTCTGAAAAGACAGTGTTTACATGAAAATGCCTGAAAGGAGCTATTATACTCACCCGAACAACTACATTAGGCTGTAGTTGTTCTGGTGACTATTGTGTCCCTTTAATATGGAAGCTATACACAAGGTTTTCATAATTGTGCTTTTTAGTAGTGAAGGGTTTTATGAAGGTGTTTATTATTAATAGCCTAATAATATTGAGTCATGTGACTGGGTAAATCAGCAGCAACAATGCCAAATGTTAAATGACAGCAAGCAGTTTCAAAGTAAAATGCTCATAAGCAGGTTCAATGTAAAAAGTTCCTAAGCAGTCATGAAATGTAGAACACGTTAGGCATACTTGCCAATCTTCTCTTTCCACCTTCTGGAACAGAGGTGGGCAGCGAAGAGGGCAGGCTGCTCAGAGCACTCTGCAAGGATGGGTCCACCCATCAAACTGGCGAGCCACCTGTCAAAGTGTCGAGCTTACCCCTGACTGACAGCCTGCCCCCAAGGTAGACCATTCACAGAGTGCTGTTGATTAAAAGCTGGCTGATTTCAAAATGCTGGGACAGGTCTAAATGACCTATTTTGCTTGGGACAATTTCCTAAATTTGAGACAATTAGCCCATGTGCAGTATGCATTCTATAACTTATTTTAGTAATCAATAGTATTATTTTCTATTATACATTATATTCCTTTTCCTATTACATGAAATAAAAGGTTTACATAGAGCATGCTCGTCGTCACATCACTTCTAATGTTTTTCCAGGGATGTACCCAGCTTGAGATCTGTAAATTTAGTTTCTTTTATGGCCATTTAACATTTTGCCTATTTGTGTTTTTGCTAATTGTTTTCCTTAAAATTAAATATGATCACATTTGCATTTTCTAGCTTATGGGATTACTGCATTGTATCTGGGTGCATATTCCATTACCGTTAGCACTGTGTCCGACTGTGTGGCTACTGTTCTGATGCTTTGAACAGTTTGACACCTTGTTTTCTTGCTTGCTACCACTGCAGTTTACTAAACACACACATTTTACACTTCACTTATGTTTTCTAAATTATTATTTTTTTTTAAATAGCATTTTATTTTGTGTCACACATCAGCAATTTCTATTATAAAATTGTCCATGATGCTATTTATTTGCTATTAATTTATACTCTGGAGTCTGTATGTACTTGGGAGATTTAACATCCTATGGTTCACAAGATTAGTTAATTACAGTATGCTTATAAAATGTTTGTTTTTTTAAGGTTGTGTTTTAGTTTACTAAAGGAATATAACTGGAGTTTAATCTTACAAGATTAGTTTCCATCATATTCTTGGACTTTGACTGAGCTGGCAGTACTATTGAATGGTGGCTTATGAATGTCTCAGGTAGTCCGAGTTGGCATCCTTTTCTCTTAATCCAAATTTCATCATCAGCCTTGTGTATCCTTTATATTGCATATTCACCCACCCTGTCACATACACGAACCTCCGAATCATTTACAACCACCCACCATATCACATACTTTCCCTCTATTGTGCTTCCTCCCACACTCACATTTACCCACCCTTTCAAATGCCCCAATCTAGTAACATTTTCCACCAACAGAGAAACAGGATAATTCTGGAAATCCAATTCAATTCAAAATGAATTTTAGATTTTAGGACAAAATTTGGATGTGATGCATTCAGCTATTTTGGACTGAATTTGTAAACCTTTTCAATTTACAAAAAATATACTTTTACATACAATGCCACATTCACTTGCACACAAATATCATTCTTCATGCATTCCATGATGCTTGGCCTTTAAAAAAGGGACACTATAGTCCATATTATGCCTCCATCGCGCAAAGCGTCCATAGGAAAGCATTGAGAAATGGTTTCCTATTAACAGCAAGAATGTGCGCGCACTTGCCGCGCATGCGCATTCGGCTCCGCTGATGTCGGACGGGGGAGCTGACGTCCGCGGGGGAGGAGAGGTCACCAGCGCCAAGGGAGCCCGGCGCTGGAATAAGGTAAGTGGCTGAAGGGGTTTTAACCCCTTCAGCGCCACGGGAGGGAGACCCTGAGGGTGGGGGCACCCTCAAGGCACTATAGTGTCAGGAAAACCGTTTTGTTTTCCTGACACCATAGTGATCCTTAAAGCAAGTTAAGTTTTATGGAAAATGTGGTATATATTTTTTCGAACTATCTGAGCTATATAAATAGCAAAAAATAAATATGGTCTAGGATTCTCAGGTATAACGGTAAGCAGTTTTATTGGAACAATACCATTATACCTGAAACTCCTCTTGTGAAAATTAAGAGGAAAAAAACAAAAAACTTTGTGCCCCTGCAGTGTGAAAAGTAAAGCTAATCCCAAGAATACTCATTAATTCTTCATGAAGAATTGTTTCAACCACACTCCAACAGCATTCAATGATAAAACATTGCAATATTATACAGGAGCCATATCTTTGGAAATAGGCGGCACCCAGATGGTCATATAAAATGCCTATGGGTGGACAGGCTCATTAAATGCCACAATTACTATTTTAAAAATATGACCTTTGTATTCATCTTAGTTTAGGATATCTAAATGAATAGTTATCATTACATCGCCCACAGTAGTAATTGTCAATGCCTGTTGTTCCTAAATCCATCTCCCTTTACCCAAACAGACAGAAGCAACATTTAAACATGAGAAATGGCTAAATCTGCAAATCACGGAATCGCAGGATACTGTGACAGGTTCCAAAAAAGGAGGGACTTTTCAGCTGGTAGAGAGAGATAAACTGTTCATGGAAGAATGATGTAAAACATGTTCATTGGTGCTTTTAATCACTGCATTTGCAGTTAAAGTGCCTGGCTCACTGCTGCAGAGACATACTCCAACATGGCCATCTGCTTTACATACTGTATATCTAGTTGAAAATGGAATTGGAAATGTTTTCAAATGTTAAATGGGAAGTAGCAGAATTATAAGACAAAATTAGAGGAATATATTGTGCCTGCATGACAGCGCATGCTTTTTCACATATTGTTTTATTGCATAGATCAGTATTTGAAGAATCTGAAAGCTGATAGCAGTGACAACTGAAGGAGTCTAACGCTCCATTTCCTGCAAACTACCACTCCCATGATTCTCCACTGTTGCTGGTTCAGCATCACGTGTAACATTAAAGGACCACTCTAGGCACCCAGACCACTTCAGCTTAATGAAGTGGTCTGGGTGCCAGGTCCAGCTAGGGTTAACCCATTTTTTTTTCATAAACATAGCAGTTTCAGAGAAACTGCTATGTTTATTAATGGGTTAAGCCTTCCCCCTAATCCTCTAGTGGCTGTCTCACTGACAGCCGCTAGAGGCGCTTGCGTGATTCTCACTGTGAAAATCACAGTGAGACCACGCAAGCATCCATAGGAAAGCATTGATAATGCTTTCCTATGCGACCGTCTGAATGCGCGCGCAGCTCTTGCCGCGCGTGCGTATTCAGCCGACGGGGCGGGACGGAGGCGGAGAGGAGGAGGATAGCTCCCCGCCCAGCGCTGGAAAAAGGTAAGTTTTAACCCTTTTCCCCTTTCTAGAGCCGGGCGGGAGGGGGACCCTGAGGGTGGGGGCACCCTCAAGGCACTCTAGTGCCAGGAAAACGAGTATGTTTTCCTGGCACTAGAGTGGTCCTTTAATCATCCATACCTTGAGGTACAGCAGAGCAGGAATAACCATAAGGTGACTCTAGGTGGCCGTCTAGAGTCCAGGGGATATACAGGAGCACCACAACTATGAATTTGCTTGGCCCCATTAACCATCCTTATATTAAGAAAGAAGAGGTGGGCCACAACTGGTAACCTACCTAGGCCCCCCTGAGATCCTAATCCTTCTCGGGTCCCAGTTTCAGATTCAGATTCAGATACCTTCTTACTTTGGCCTCAATATAATATTGTTGGATAAGCTTTCCAAATGATTTAATATTTTTTGGATAAACAGTTAAAATTATTTTTTCAACCTATTAAAATAGCAAACAATATATATAAATAATATATAAAAAAAATATCAAAATATCACAATATTAAAATATTTTTCATACTATTAAATAATTTTAAAAGTTTGTCCAAAATAGCTAACCATTTGCAAATCTTTTCAACAATATCAAATTGAGGCCTTTACTTTTTATAATGCTAAAATACCTTCCATATCAGGTCTGCACGTCTGAGTGGTGTAGACTGAAGTATACTGCAATATATTACTTCTAGATTGTAAGGGTGCTCCTCAACCTATTGCTCCTGTAACATTTTGTGATCATCGCATCTATTGTAAAGTGCTGCAGAATGTGTTGGCACTATACAAATGATAATAATATGATAATACCTTAATAAATAAAAACTTAAGGCGAGTAATATCCTTGGTTTGATTATTTTTATAGTATGTACCATGGTCTGATGTACAATTTATAGAAGCTTCAGATGGGCATAGTTTAAAGCCAATGGGTGTTGGGACCTTTGCCTTATCTCTCTCTCACTGTCTACACAGCATTCTAATTTGGGACTGTCATGCGGGTACTAGCACTGTAATATATGGCTATGCAATAAATACTTTGCAGCATGCACGTTTTTGCTTAAGAGTTAAAGATGTGAGGATTCTCTGCATAGTTTACATTGACATTAAAGCATACTGGCTAATTTTACGACTCTCGTAAAGATCAATCTTAAATGTTGCTTTAACTTTTGGAGTGCAATCTATTGACGAGGTTAAAGGTAGAACATTCAGCTCTTTATAGTGTGCGCAGCCTGAACTCTTGAAACATTTTTTATTTACATTTATATGAGATAGTTTGAGGAGTAGCCCTATATCGTTGGCAAAAGGCCGCTGTCTGAAAAAAACAAACATCTGTCTCCGTTGATTAATACTTGGATTTTATAAAGGGCAAATCTGCAACCCTTGCAAAAAAAAACGTCCCCGAACATCTTTGTCTAGTCACAACATTTATTTACTAAATGATCTGACAACATGCAGATGTTTGAATGCCCTGCCAGTTGTTGCAGATAATACACCCCTACAACTAATATTATCTTGTAAACTAGTGGACCACTACGCAGTGCAAAGTCTAAACCTGCCAAGATCTGTAAATGTCAAGCAAAGGATGCCTCCAGTCTTATGGTAAAACCGCTTAAATGGCTTAGTATGTTTTGATAAAGATGCAGAGCATAACAAAGGCTCAATGGAAACCAAATTGGAACTAGTCTTTAGAAGTTAAATTAATATAAATGTGCAGTATAATTGGAAGACCTTCACGTCTTGTACATGGAGGTACTAATAGCTCTGATGATACTGTCCTTTTTTTATTACCACCAAAACAGAATAGTTTTTCCCTGCTCGTAAATAGTGTTGCTAAATATCACATCAGTATAGTGTTGCTATATTTTAGCAATTTTAGGCATGTTTTTTGATGAAGAGTTTGGTAATGTCCATAGAAGACTAAAGTTCAGATAACCCGCCACCTACATGGACAATGAAGTTATAGTGTTTCGAGTGGTATAGTTGTGTTAGTTATTATGTTTTTAATGATCATGTCCGTAGAGAGGACTGCAGGGCAGGAGCAAATACAATGGGCTGACGGGAGTCACTGAAATCAGAGCACAACAGCTATGGGATTGTAGATGGTTTGTGAGGATTATCCTCATTAAAATCGTTGGCTGTATTTTCACCGATGTCCCAGTGGGCAGAGGAACAAACACATCACCCAAATAAAGTTTAGTTGTTTATATACAGAATTTGTTTACATGAATGTGCAGTAATGTAACTCCTAAGTGTGGCGCAAAGTGGCACAGCTGACTCACTAATTGCGGAGTTAAATGAAGTCAGGAACTAGAGACAAGAAACAAGTTCCAGACATCAGCAGGACTAAATGTTAAAAAAAGCTTAGAAAGGGTGAGGTGATTTATCAAAAAATGGCATATAGTATTTACACAATTTAACAATCTCCTAAATAATTCCTAACAACAATGCAATTGATCTCTATCAAGGAACAGGTAGCATGCAGGATGCAAAGGAGATGAAGATTAAAACAAAAAACAAAACCACACTTTTGTTTGCAAACTGTTCAGGCCTCCTTTAAGTGGGTCCAGAAACTAGGTGCTTGAAAATGGTTTGATACAAATGGAGAGACAGTAATAAGAGTGCCCCTTTAAGTAACCTGACCGTATCACTTTGACTAATAAACACTGGATGTGCTCCAGTCACCAAGGAACAGCCTATTTACTGCGTCATTCTCACACACATACTATAGTAAATATAAATATAAATATGCATACATTTTGGAAAAAAATGACAAAATATAAAAAAATAAAATAAAGCTTGAACAAGAGATATAAAAATAAACCAACCCAACAACCCTCCACCCCCACCTGCAATATCCTTATCATTAGTTTTGGTGAGTACAGTCTGTCCCTGCAGGATTTTTGCAGTAAACAAAAGAGAAAAGACAATGTTTACATTACAGTCTAGGGACACCTCCAGTGGACACTCCTCAGATGGCTACTAGATGTGTTTCCCTGGGCAGTGTCTCCACCCTCTGCATGGAGCCACTGAACTTTCCTCATAGAGATGCATTGATGAGGAGATGAAGATTGGCCAGGAAGGCATTTGGCTCCGCCCCCAGCCTGAGATCATCAGAATGGACAATCTCAGCCGATCCAATGCTTTCCTATGAGATCATAACGTCAGGGGCAGAGCCAGCAGCAACAGACTGAAATAAAGGTATTATTTTACTATATTTACGGTGGCAAAGGGTGGGGGCTAGATTGTGTTTTTACATGTGTTCATTTAAAGACAATATCTGGCAATGCATCATGGGAGACAGGCCCGGACTGGCCATCGGGCAAGTGCCCGGTGGGCCCTCGTTGGCCATGGGCCGAGGCCTGCTGGCAAGGTCACAGGATCTCCCCAGCTGGTCCATGCAGGGCCCGCACTATCTGAGTGCCGGCCCCGCTGTGTTCCATGACAGGCCAGTGGGGAGATCTCCCTCACCGGCCCATAGGCAGTTGCATGCGGCTGCTGGCTGGGGAGGGAGGGAGACAAGAAAGGACACAAAGGCTAGAGTTCACTCACCACTATCACCACCAGGGATGGCAGCATGGTCCCCCCTGCCAGGCTAAAGGTAAAACGGGATGGGGGATACAATACCTGTTTCTTTGTTTTGTTTTTTATTATTAAAAAAAAATACATATATATTGGCATCAACCTGCCTCCCCCTACACACAATCCCTCCAAACACACACACACACTAGCTCTACTATACGCACTCTGGGTCCTTTAAACACACGCTAGATCCCCTACACACATACTACATTTCTGACATGCACACTCTGGATCCCCTATGCACACACTAGATTCCTTGTAAGCAAACACATACTACATTCCCTAAACACACACTCTGTACAACCCCTACACACTCTACATCACCTATACACACACACTACAGCCCGTATGCACACACTCGCTACATCCCCTATACACAAACTCTCTACAGCACCTACACACACATACATTACATTACACAACAAACACGACATGACTGAAACCAACCTAGTAACACAAAACCACGCCACAATCAGCTCACTCTCCATAAGCAGGCTCCAAACACATGCACAGTACTCTTTCCTGACATTTTTGTCTCCTGGTAATCGATTTATGGAGACACCAGAGAAAAGTTTCAAGCAAACACAACGCAAGCATGTTATTACATTTGCTTGCCCTGTGCAGAACAAATACAGGGCTTTTCTCATGCTAGAGCTCTTCAGCAGAGCTCTGCACATGGTCTGCCCTGGAAGAGAATTGAACCGACATTCTTTGGGGATGACAAAACACACAGTACATGGCCCTGCCCCCTTTTCAGTGGACCGCTGTGATTAAAAAATGCCCGGGCCAAATTTTCTTCCCAGTCCGGCCCTGATTGGAGATGTAGTTCAAAAACAGATAAAGAGTTACCTGTTGGTTCAGAACAATCATAAAGCAAAATTGTCTTTATATTAAAGAACCGAGGAAGCCTGACTGTTTGAAAAAAGTAATACCTGCATTCTTTACGTAGACAGACTGTTTCAACCCAGTCTGATATCATGCTGCCTCACATTGCTTTTCCACATCTTCCCTCTCTATAATTCAGTATTGTGCCTTCATTCCTGCTCTGATCATTATGGTTATTTTTATGAATATGTACACATAATTGTTAAAGACAAGTTAAAAGCAAATATGTTGATTTTATTGTATCGGTTTAACCCTCGTATTTATTTTTGCTTGTTTGTTGTTTGAATTACCAGTAACAAATCCTTCATATTGCCGACAGCATTTTGTCGTGATATAAGTCAGCATTCTTTCATCCCTTTATAAGCATCTCTTGTTTATTTAAATCTTACTTTGCCTTTAGGTGCCCTGAAGGGAGCCTCAAGGATCCTCAGATATTTTATCACATCTTTATACATTAAAAAGACCATCGGGGGCGGGGCTTACCGGCGGAGCGAGACGGACGCCATTTCTAGCAGCTCTGGGCGACTCAAACTGAATCCGTCAAACATCACCAAAACTACATGCCATCCACGCAAATAAATACTTGCATTGCCCGGGGGAGATCATTCTGCATCGCCCGATGCCATTTAAGTACAATCCGAGGCAGGCAAAGCCCAAAACGAAAATCCGGGCCTACTACACGCCAAACTACCGCGGCCTGGAGTACTTGTGGGGCGGAGAGAGCCTGGGAGACCCAAGCAACGATCATCCACAGGACCCTGACCAATCCCATGAGGAGATGGGGCGCAGATCACAAAGACCACACCAAGGTACTGCCACAGCACAGCCTGATATAGGGGCACTGCTACAGAAACAAACCCCAGCCAAAATGGCGCCCGACCAGGGCTCAGACCCCCCACAGGCAGACACCTCACCTGCACAAACCACTCAGGGGGACACTCAGAGAACCCCACAGCCCATACAGATCACAACCACTAAACCCATACCCCCACAGGGAACAGCAGACCCAGCCACCAAGCAGGACCTGCAGCAGATGCAAACTATGCTGCAGGATATACAACGCCTGCTGGCAGCAGACCTACCTGCGCTCAAAATTAGCATGCAACAGATCACAGAAAAAGTGACAACCACTGAAAACCAAGTCAAAACAATACAGGGAGAAATCTCTACGCTACAAGACTCGTTCCACCAACTACAACACGACCAGCAACACTTAGCAATACAAGTGGCGGCGCAGGAGGATAAAAACCGGCGCAACCACATCAAAATTAGAGGCATCCCGGCATCAGTGAGCAAAGAGGATCTACCGCATTACGTGAGGCGACTCACACAATCATTACTCCCTACTGCAGTAACAAAGAAACTCGCCTTTGCAGGGATTTACCGCCTACCCACGCCTCCCAGAGCCGCAGCAACGCTAGCCGGAGACGTCATCGTCCGTTGCATCCTACCCCAAGACAAGGGGCACATCATGAGCGCAATCAGGGGTAAGACCCCGCTTGACTTCGAGGAAGCCCAATTAACTTTTTATCAGGACTTATCCAAGGCCACCCTCCAGTGGAGAAAGTCGCTGACAGAACTAACCGGCCACCTACGCACAGCGGGGATACCATATAGATGGGGAAGCCCTCGCTCCTTGCTCATCACCCACCAGGGGACCACCCATAAACTCACCTCAGGGACTGAGGCCCCTACACTGCTTGCAAAATTGGGCCTACAAAACTTGCCCAACCCGGGCACTCCCCACGTCTGGAATCCAGATGTCTCGGAAACGTTTGTGCCAAGAGGGCAGAGAATGGACACGCAAGCCACCTGACGGACAGGGGGAGAGAGGTCTCTTACCCATGCCCGCTCAACGGCAATACCCATATGCCTTGCCTAACACAACCTGTATTCTCCCCACCTTCCCCGCAATACAATGCTGAAGCTTACGTTACTACCCGTTTACCGCAAGTTAGAGGAGATAGCCGGTGACGCTGGCGCGATGCCTCATTACCAGACCACAAGCCATAGCCTAAGCCAAAACCTACCCCCCCCCCCCAACAGCCCCTAGGTTAGGGCCACCACCTCTCACGAGTGGTCTCCAGTGGAACTAGACGACCAGGCCACTTCAGAAAGTAGAAATGAGCACCTGTACCACTCACCAGACTACCTGACCGACAAAACGACACCCAGTGCACCCACACGGGCCCTAGCACCACTACGCACCTCCACGCAACTACTTTCTAACACTTATTGGGTCACGCCTCCGACACTGACCCATGACCTAGGTACCGCACCCGCAGACGAATTGCACGACTAAACCCCTATACGACCCCAACCTCGACCTAGGATCTTACGCATGTTATACTAAACAAAAAACAAAAATTGTGCTAAAACTTATCAAATGCATTATTTACCCAATGTTAAAGCCTGTTACCCTCTCAAACGATGCATATGTTGCACCATGTATAAGTCTTGTGCACGCAAAAATAAAGAATTTAAAAAAAAAAAAAAAAAAAAAAGACCATCATCAATGGATCATTTGCCACTTAGGAAGTGGGATAGAGATTGGTTACGTCTCCCAGTCATGCAGCCTTGTCATGGGCTCCGGTATTTGCCTTTTCCTTTGAGACTTGTGTCTAAAACAGAGAGCAGCTTGCTGCTGTCAATACAGAACCAGCAATGAAGTGAAAAGTCTAAGATTTCTCCTGCTGGTATCTCTCTTATTTCATTTATCTTCTCTGCAGGCTGTGCAACCAAGAAGGAGAATTAATGATTTAAAGATATGCAGAGACGAGAATTCTGCAACTGCATTGTGTAGCTAGGACGAGTTGCTTTGTGAGAAAGGCACAATCATTTTTGGAAAGTTGAGAACCATGTCATATTTTCTTATAGACCAACACATTCTGTGATCCTAAGCCATATTTCAGGTACCGAAAGGATGCTGCAGTATTAACTTCAATAGAACAGGAATTAGCATTTTCTTTTTTTGTTGTTGAATAAAGCATTATGTCAAGATCTTCTGTGAATATCATGCTGGATATTTGCATTTGTACTTGAATTAAAATATAATTTATTATAATTTCAATATTTATTTTGTATAGATGTGGCTATGATTGCTCATCCTTCTATTATCATCAGGGCTCGGGGCTACGGTGAAAAAGGTTTTTTGATAGCAACTGGCAGGAGTAGCTAAAGGGATCTTCTGCGTTACGTGCAAATATTACATGTCATCTCAAATTTGTCTGAAATAGACATCAATTAATTGCTCAATTGCTGCAAATTGTCTGCAAAACCTTTATCGAACGTGCCAAAATCACCCATTTAAAATGTTTCTGTTCCGCAGGCCTTATGGTTGCCCCGGTTATCAATATATATGACCCCACATAAATCAGCAATAAAAGCCCTTGTGATCCTACTTATTGCTCTTCAGTGGGCAGGTCATCACTGTGAAATGCATGGTTTGACTGACACCAGTCAACAGCTTTTATTTCAAGTTGCCACTATTTTCATTCAGCCCTCTTCCCTAATAATCATATTGCAGGAGTGGAGCTTTGGAGACAGAAACTTGAGTTTAAGGGACAGATTCTGTCTCCACAGCTAATCTGCAAGCATTTCAGCAGGTGAGGGGCTTAACTAACGTCAGCAGTGGAAAGAGCAGCCGTTGCCCTGTTGTGTAATACCTGTCAATCTTGAGCACATCCCAGTACGGTTTTCACAATTAAGGAGACTTTAGCCATGACCCTAATATTTGCCCTAATCATAGTTTTGACCCTATGTCTAAAAAAAAAAAATCATGTAATATAAAATATTCGTGATGAAACATGAATTATAGCATTGGGGGTTTCTGGAGACCTGCTTAAACTATTGAAGGCTGAGTTGTTTATGTATGTCTCCAGAACCAAGAGATTGTTTTTTATTTTCTACTTGCTTCTTCATTTATCATGTTTCATATTTCATTTAATATTGTGTAACTGTTGTGATTGAATTTTGTTGTATAATAACTAGAACACTAGAGATTGTTCCGTGCCGTTCCAGTTGCTGTGGAATGTAACACGCACTCACACACAGACAAATAATCTGTAATGAACTAGTCGTGTATAGCCCTGTAAATTGTGTGAATCTATTCGTGCACACTGTCAGGGATTCCGATCTAACTTACATTGCAGCTTGCGTATATTATCCCAGTAGAAGCTGCAGTATGTCTGGAACAACTCTACTAGACATAATAAATTTTACTGTAACAAACTCCTCTGTCTGCTTTTGCAAAAAAAAATAAAAAATCTAAATATGTGAAAAAAACAGATAAATGGCAAAAATAATCTGTTCAAATGCTTCAGTAGGATTGTGCTAAACATCGAATAGTGAGATGATTGATCCATAACTAATGTAAATCCTAATTTAGGAAGACTGTAAGTGATTGGAGCAGAGAGGGGAAATGGTTTGAGCACACCAGTCTGTTTTGGTGTTGTTGGAAAGCTGTCAGCTTGATAAATGGAAACACTGGCTATGCTGCCTATTTCAGCTATGTGTGAGAAGTGTAAGTGATAATTCATGGAGTCTCACTACAGGGAAACATGCTGTCTCCATTAAAATATTTCACTGTTTTCTCCACATCTTGAAGCTGAAAGCAATTGAATGCATTCTCCCCGGACATGTGTGAACGCCTGTTTTGCAGAATAGAATTTTTGTTGCTGCCTATTGTTTTACTAACACATACGGTTTCTATATACATACCATTTTCATCCAATGGGTGGCCGGCGGACTAAATGTGGCTTTCTCTCTGTGTCCGTGCAGCTTCCTGCAAAAAGTTCTTCTGTTTTCCGTAATTGCTTTAATACGTTATGTGTTTCCCAAGTGTGGTTTTAGAGAGATAAGACAGTATATATATTGTGTATACAAATAAAAAAATTGGGCAGTCTAACCCCCGGAATGCTTTGTTTAAAAGTTTTACAGGGCTTTAATAGGCTCCATCAAAGTGCTCTTTTTTCTTCCTTTAGAAAATATAAATAATCTTTTTAAATAGGAACATCCATCCACGCCTCCATCCCTCATAGAAATATCTTGTAAAGCCTTTTGGACTAACTTGATATATTTTTTTTCAATTTGACCATTTTTAGAATTTTTGGGATACAGAAGGAAAAAAGGGAAGGGGGGGGGGGTTAGCTGTTGGTACAATATCATAAGCTTCTCGACAATCTTGTATATGTACATAATTCACACATTATATCGATTTTAGTGCAGTAGGGATATGTGTTGGGTACAGAAAACAAAAGGGTGGGGATAGGGGTGGACAGTCAACCATTTCTTGAATTCTCGACACATGGGGGATTTCTATCACCATCGGGAACTGCTCCCCCTGCCTTTACATGGGACTAGGTGTTTCCCCTGACTGCAGGGCCTTTTGTCATAGGATTGTCTACCTTTGTGGTTCAAGCCTTGTCTTTGGATGGCCTGTGTCTGTGTTCTCTGGTGGTTACTTATATCTGCCTGGTCTAACCATCATGTGCCAGGAGGGTGGGGGAGGCCCAACAGACTAGCCAGTTGGTTATTAGCCCTGTCTGTGTCGAACGCTAAACATCTGCTCCTGCCTGTGTGTAGCTTAGATACTAGCAGTCTATTGAACCAGAAGTAGCCCTATGGTTTCAGAAGTGTGGTATGCTTCAGTGATCTTCTGAGATTAGTCCGCATCGTAAGCTAAATGTAGTAAAGATGAAGGCAGGAGGATGCATTCTCTCTTTTATTGGTTCACCGTTGAGGAAAGAGAAGGGGTAGGGATATAACTGGGTTTAACAATAATGCCCTCTTATTGTTTTTCCATTACTAACCTGATGTCCGTGTGTTGTGTTTAAACATTGGTGTGAGTTATATAGTTGGAATGGTTTTGTTAGGGGAATTCCATAACTCCTTGACCTCTTAAATACGCTGTCCACAGCTCTTTCGCTGTAGTACTGTCGTTCCCCATTTTTTTTTTATTCCATAGTATCACCTCATATTCAAGAGAGGGGAGATCAACGCAACAACTTCCGCCGTCGAGGTAATCAATTGGGTTACCACTTTTTTGCCAGCAATGTGGAAGCTGAAGTAAGCGTGAGGAAAATTAGTTTGGCTATACATTTAGGTATGCCTGCTGGCATCAGTGGACTAACGTCATTTTTGAATGCCTTGCTTTTAAAATTTTGCCCCGTTGATCAAGTCTTTGGTAAAAGTAATTATATCAATTAAAATATGCACATCAAACTTGAAATGTGATTCAGGGGTTAAAATGAGGGAGATTTCACACGGATGTAAGCAATAAAAACTCAACAGCAGTCACAGAGGATCATAAATATTCTGATCAAGGATAACAAAGCTAATCAATGGAAATCAGAGGGGGGGGAGTAAGGTATCACAAATTCATACATGTACATTATTACACTCAAATTCAGGCATGTTAGTATTTACATTCAAATACAGATATGCATTTGAATGCATGCATGCACTTATATAATACAAATATGTTGTGGTGAGACCAAACACAATTAAACTCCCCACTATGCAAATTCTAAATATATTGTTGCGTATAAATTATAGAACCTTTGGAAGATTGTGGAAACATTTTTTTTTTAATAACAGTGTTGAAGGCAGACCTTTCCCAAGATCCTATCAGACATGTTATTATTTTTATTATTACTGGTGTTTATATTCCGTAGCGCTTTACAATATTATAAGAGGGAGATTTAACAATAAATGCGACAATTACAAAAACTTACAGGAACAATAGGTTGAAGAGGGCCCTGCTCAAACGAGCTTACAGTCTATAGAAAGTGGGGCATAAATCACAACAGGACAGGAGGTAACAATCAAACAAGGTGGAGTGAAGCAGAGCTGGAGGAGAGAATAGAGTGCTGCCCTTTAGGAGAGAGCAAGGGACAGGTATGTGAGGTAGAGGTTACTCTAGGATGCCATAAGCTTTCCTAAAGAGATGGGTTTTGAGGCACTTTTTAAATGATTGAAGACTAGGGGAGAGCTTGATGCTTGTAGGCAGGCTGTTCCATAGGAAAGGAGCCACCCGCGAGAAGTCCTGCAAGCGAGAGTTGGCTGTACTGGTGCGAGCAGCAGACAGAAGAAGGTCACGGACAGAGCGGAGAGATCGAGAAGGGGCATACCTGTGGATCAATGAAAAAATATAGGAGGGGCTAGAATTGGTCAGTGCTTTATAGGTGTGGTTTAGTACCTTGAATTGACTCCTATAGTACACAGGAAGCCAATGTAATGACTGACAGAGGGGACAGGTGTGAGAGGAGCGACAGTAGAGGAAAATCAGTCTAGCTGCAGCATTCATTACAGACTTTAGTGGGGTAATACGACTTGTAGAAAGACCTATTAGGAGAGAGTTACAATAATCCATGTGAGAGATTACTAGAACATGAACAAGCACCTTAGTAGCATCTTGTGTAAGAAGGGTGCGGGTGCTATGTTTTTAAGGTGGAATCTACAGGATTTGCTAACAGACTGGATGTGAGGCTCAAGTGTGAGGCCAGAATCAAGTATAACGCCAAGACAGCGTGCTTGCAAGGATGGACTGATTTGGGTACCACCAACTTGAAGGGAGAGCAAAAGAGGGGGTCAGTATTAGAAGGCGGAAAGACAAGGAGTTCAGTTTTAGTGAGAATGAGTTTCAAAAGCGGGAGGACATCCAATCAGAGATGGAAGAAAGGCAAGCAGTGACACGTTGCAGGACGGCAGGGGAGAGATCTGGGGAGGAGAGGTATATCTGAGTGTCATCAGCTGATATGCTGATGATATATTTACTACTTCTACTGTCATGGTGCCTCTTACTCTCCAGCCCCCCATCCAAAATTTCAATGGAGTGGGGTAGAATTAACACAAGTGCAAATTACAAATGCTGCCAGAGGGTTTTACTCCCTTTTTCTCTAATAGCCGAGAACTTGTATGCACTGAGATTTAGGAACCCCTGATTCACAATGTCATATTACACAGTGAAATATGGTGATACTGTATGGCGCAGTGTGACACAACACAAAATATGACCTGCTTGATGAAATAACAGGCAGATCATGTAAAAAAAATATATATATATATCTCAAATGATATATATAAATATATAATAGTTTTAGATATATTATACACATAAGATATATTTTTATTTTCTCAATTTAAAACCTTTGTAGATGAAGACATCTGATATCTCAGCAAAAAGTCTTATTAAATTACATTTCTATCTTCATTGAAGGTGTTTTATTGGATTGCAAGGAGAATCACGCATTTATCACTATTTGTCTTCACGTTTATTTGACACATTAATTTCTCTACTCCTAAAGGATTGAGAACATTGCTGCAAATGGTACGCAAAACTCCCGGGTCACTCCGTTAAAGTACATTTACTTGACATTTATATTTGCACATTCAGAGATTTTTGTATATTCTGGAACTAGCATTTCTTTAATATGACCTATATTCCAAGTACTAAATATTTAAAAAGTCATTTTGTGCATATATTACAACTTAAAGAACCAGTGAGTGTCAGAATGTATTTTCTTTTCCATACGGCTTATTGCAGACTGCATAAATTACTTAGGTTACAGCACAAACATTATCACCTTGGGTATTCACAAAGGTCAAAACCGGAGTAACTTGACTCAATACCTTTATTGGGGATACGTAAGTCTTTCCTAATGTTGTTCTATTGATAAAACCTGGACCATTGGTCTTTAAGTACTGGTAACACTTGAGGTTAGCCATTCTTTCTCAAACATTCTCCAGGTAAATTCTACACCCAAAAGCAAAACGTTTTAAGTAAAGTACCAACTATTTCAGGATGCCCCCTTAATGTTTTATATTTAATAGCCACCACGCACTAGCACAATTCATGCTTGTTCAGAGACTGTTCTGCAGAATTGTTAAATAGTGTGAACAACATCTGGATTTTATAGTCTGGATGGCTCTGTACAGCACCGGATGGTTTTACCTTATTTGGTACAGAGCCATTTGGACTTTAATAATTAGCCCTGTGTTGTGTGCAAGAAAAATGTATTGTGCAGATTTTGTGAAATTCACTATTTGTCAGAGTTGCACTTTTATTCACTATCTTGTTCTGTAAAGCTTGATGTTTAAATATTGTGACCCTTATCATACATCATTCATTTTTATGATTATTTTTTATAAGGTGGCTGGGTAATAAAAGCTACTATATATGTTAGATGCTGGTGCACATGCAACTATTTGCTAGTAGCTGTCAGTCAGAATTCACTTGACTGACATGGCCCCAGGCACAGGACGCGCCCCTGCATTCATTGTCAGTCAGAAGATGTGCTACGATCCAGCCATCTGTAGTCGTTATACTGCCTAGGGTCCCATGGTGCCTTCCCTTGGTTTAATATCAAACCATTAAGAATGGTTTAATATAAACTGAGTGCCTTCACGGCGCCCAGGGACTGCCCTCATCTTGGCCACATTAATAAATACAGAATTTACACTTCTGCATCATTGTCAACCCCAATGTTCCTTTAATGTAAGGGACTCAATGTAAGTATGAATTAGTGTATATAGCTAGCAGTCATAACATGAGTACATCTGTTTCTTTTTTAATTCTTGTTATTAAATGTTCAGTTTTTGACTGACAGATCTTGCAAGTGATATAACTACTAGTGAGAGACTGGAGTTGCAAAAGATATTACAAATGTCATGATAAATATGATCCAATAGAAATATAATTAAACAATGAAATGCTATTCTATTATGATTTACCTAATCTGCAGCCTTCAAAGTTACCCTTACTTTTTCTATAGTCTAAAATCCTTCTAATTTGTTTTTATAACCGAAGCATAAAACTGCACAGAAGCTGGTCTAGATGAGTGCAGAATATGCTCATAACATAATGATTTTCACAGCAGGTTGGAGTCTTTTGAAATCAAAGTGTTGAACCATTTGAAAAATGTTAACATAATATATGCACAATGCGGAATATTAAAAGAATATTAAGCTTGTTTTGACTTCCAATAAGCTATGGGCAAGTCCCAAGCTGCTGATTTCTGACATTGCATGAAAGACGTTTGGCCCTCACAGGCTTCATTACCATTTGAGTCTTTGTCTTCTGATTAAATACAAGGCTGAGATTATTTTCATAACTGAGATACGCAGATTGGTACTATCAATGCATTTCAGTTACTACCAATATACTATCCATTTCAGCAGTAGTTTCTCAAAGGAGATTCCAAGGGATATTAAAATTAATTTTACTTCCTCCTTTGCTGTCCAAGATTAAGTCACGTTAAGACTCCAGAGCGTGAATATCATGGTATGGCTGCTCATGGTTGTTTTAGCAGATCAACTCGTGAAATCTGGTGAGTGGAGCGGCAATTGAGTTTTTAATTACATATCCCATAACCATATTCTTGCTGGAAAGGTGTTTATAAATTAATAAAAATCCATAGACAAGAATGAGAGATGAACCATTTTTTGGTCTGGTAGGTCTGGTAGAACTGTCTTCAGCTAATGATTACCTCTCTCATTATGGTAATGAGAATTTGATATCCTTTTCATTTCATTTCGTTTTAACTTGTATTTCATGGAATTGTCATAATTGCAGAAAAGGGATGGTTATAAGAGGTGCAATACAGCTCATTAATTAATATATTATACATGCGTGTGAATGGGAAGACCCATACAAAATAATATATGACCACAATACGTTCCTCTATGGTATGGTTACCAGTCAGGCACACTGCATGGTTTTCATCTGTTCCAGATCATACGATACTGAGATCTCTGAGCATTTTAAAAAGAAAATCCCAAGCACTATAACCACTACAGTGTGCTAAGGAGAAGGTTCTGTTTTTTATTACTGGAAGGGGATAGACAGGGACCAGAGCTTGGGTGGTCACCAGATAAGCACTTGAACTGTTAGCAAAACTACTATAGCACACTGTGGTGGTTATAGTGGTTGGGATGTTCCTTTAACAGCAGACACTATTTTATATAATTGGTTGTGTGTATATAATATTTCTACCAATGTTAGACTGACCTTTCATTTGCAATTCAGGGGTAGCGGTTACCTTACTGCCAAAACGATGTGTGTAAATAGAGCTTTAATATCTAGGTTCTAGTACATTGGGATGTTAAAAAGTAAAAGGAAAATTGTAGATCACAAACAGACTGGCTGAGATGGTAGTGTCGACATGATTTTAAGTAAATATGATAAATGTGAAAACGAGTGGCTGGGGAATTTGGTAGGGCAAATATGTGTAATATAGAGAGATATAAAATTGTATCAAATGAATGAAAGTCATACGTTTACTTGAGGTCTGCAAGTGGAGTCAAATTTACTTCTACTATGTGGCTATCAAAGAGAAGCCATAGATCTATCCAAGTCTATATTGGTACTTGAGGGTCCACCAATTTTGAAGATGACAGTGGGAATTTTCTCACCCTGAATTGTTAAACACCTTATAAAAAAAAAACATACGTGCAATGATTAGAATAATAGATATGTGATTCACATGGCGTGGATCTTTTTAATATGTTTTCCACAACAACAAAATTTTTGTTTTCATATTGAGAATTGTGTTTTACGCACATGGATGGTGGTTTGCTTAATGGAGACACATTAAGGTGATTTTGCTTCTTCATTTTAAAGATAATATAAGTACCATTGGTATGAGTGTTTAACATATATTTTACATTTTAGTCTGTTTTTAAAATGGGCGGCTACTAACAGGATTGCTATTTTTTTATTTTTAATAGACAGAATTTAATAAATCAATGATTATTGCTGGTGCTCTATAAATAATGACCAGATAACCACAATCATGAAGTAGATTTGGATTCTAGTTACCTGGTCCTAGACAATGGAGCACTTTCATTTAGTTTTATTTTATTTGCATATACCTGATGTTCTGTTTTTTTGTTTTAGCAGTGAGCTGTGTATGTCATGTATCATATTAAATATGCTTTTGGCATAGTCCTAAGCGCCAACATAACGCTTATCTCTTGACTGTAAGCTCATTCAAGCAAAGTCTTAATCAATCTATGATTCCTGTCAAAATTTTTAATAGTTTGTCTCATTTATTGTTTAATCCCCGCCTTTATAAAATGGCAAAGCCCTATGTGATAAGCACTGTATAAATGCCAATAATAGTAATATGCTGAGTTCCTTCCAGACCACCATCAGAAAGAAATCCCGGTGCATGGCACTGTGCATTTTCTAATTGGGTTTCCAAAGGTCCCATGCCAACAGAGATCTGAATAAGTACAGACCTACAGAACTGCTATACAAAGGAACTGTTAATGAATTATCATTATTTTGTAGACACTATATGACACCCACATCGGTCTAATAGGATTTTGTGTACAAGTACCGTATATCTGGTGACTAGGACATTACAGGAAGAGCATGATCATAGCTATCCCAATGCCTTTTCAAGCTTGTATTATCTCATCTTGTGCCATTTGGGGTTTGCTAAATATTAGATTTATCTAGTTACAACTATAACTTGCTGGCATCCTATGTATAATATGGTTATATCTACTTTTAAACTGGTTGGAGGTGGTTGGATAAAATGTTCTCTGGATTTCTTTAACTCAGAATGATAGCAGAGATTGGTTATCCTAACCCAGCTTGGCAACCTAATATTATTTAGGGTGGATTTGGAGAACTAAGCAACATTTGCTAGCAGAGCAAAGCAGAAGATAAAAAACAAACACAAGTACATTTTGGATCGTCAGCCAGTGTAGACGCCAGTGTGGAAGACATGAGGATAAATATCACAAGGCTCGTATGTAAATGGAACAGCTATCACCACTATTTCAGTAGCCAAGCAGAATGAGTATTTCTTTTATTCTGTGCCCATGTGCATGGGAAAGACGCCAGGTGGAAATGTTGGCATGGAGGAAGTGCTAGCACTAGCTGTTTTACATGCATTGATAAAAGCTTACATAGGAAACAAACATTTTTTCTCTTTGAAAAAGAAAATGCATTTCACGAGTAGGTTTGTCATATCCTTTGCTTACAAAAAGAACACAAAAAAAGAACAACAACAACAGACACAGTCCACAATACAGAATAGTTTACAAGCAAGTTCTAGAGCACATTGGTTTCCATACAGTGGGTGTAAAGTATTTAAAGGGCACTGTCACTTCCCAGGTTTCGGAACATCATGTTGAGTTGTCCCTATATCTATGTGTGAGGTGTGGACATTTTAAATGAAAATACTCAAATATGAAAATTGAAATACACAGCTGTGTACCCCTCAAATTAGTGACTATATAACAGCTCCCCACTAACCCCATTGTCATAAGCTCTTTATCTTGCACTTGGAAGTCAGCTGAGAAAAATCATACTGGGAATATTTCTGTTTCTTCTCTTCATTAGCAATGTTTGCCTTGGCTTTGTCTTGTCTGAACTGTATCATGATTTTAATTACTTAATCCTTTAATCTAAAGTTTAACAGAAAATTGAGCATTGCATGAAACCCAAATTATAGGTTCTCTTCAATGTTTTATTTAATGATGGATATTCCAGTGCTGAATTTATTGAGAAGATTTGATCAGTCCATTTGTATAATATAACACAGGCTGCCTAGAATAGCAATATTGGGCTGTATTATGTAGGAAGATATGCTACATAATGTGCTCTAAAAATGCTACAGTTATTGATGTTACTTAGTAATTTTTGCACTGATTTGTGCTTTCTTTGTATTACATCTAAGGAGTCATTTGTTTCTCAAACAAATATGAAACAAAGCAAACAGAAAGCCATGTAATATTGTTAAAGCTTGTGTAAAATATTAAACAGGTGGGTGATATATATAAAGTGCATATTCATTGATGCCCAAACCTTTGCTCATATAATGGGCAGTCCTCATGTCTCTTGGCAAGAATAACTCACACTTCCTTAAATTGTATCCTAGTGTTAATTCTGGTTCTGGAGAGGACAACTCAAAACATTTCACCTCAGCGGTAAGATTTTATAAAAATATTGGCTAGCTTTTATAATCTATAACAACTACATGATATGTGACACCTTAATGAGAAAGATCCATATTTTTTACGTTATGAAATGGTTGGATTCTCTAAGATATAGGTTAAATTGAAAGTTTTTTTTATTGTGTTGTGTTGTGTTCTAGGATGTGTTAACTAAATGTTTGATGCCTACATACACTGGCCGCTACATTTAACATGACCAGAAATATATACTTTCATGAGTTAGTTTTGTTGTGTTTTTTTTTTTTAATATATATAGTTTACAAGGATTTATAATGTAATAGACTATAATCTTAGCACTCATGCAGTGGCAAAAAAAATTCCAGGTCACATAAATCTTTTTACTTGAAGCATCAAAAATAAAATCAAAAACCTTGTACAGCCAATCTCTGATGCGATGCATCAACACACAATTTTTTTTTTTGTTGTTTTTTTTTTAAATCGACAATCATAATCTCTGATTAAATCCCATTTTCTCTTGGGGATGAAACCTGCAAGAGATTATGTCTGTACACACATTCTGATTTTATGCTTTTGAAACTTCAAGAAAGAAGATTTATGTGGGCCGTTTTATGAGGTGTGGGGACTCGGCTCCTTAAAAACCAGCAGATTGAGGGGTGAGTTGAACATGATCTCATTTCACCCATGTAGTCTGTCATAAGTAAACTTAATGTTTGTAGACTATAGGTGTCTTGAGCTCCATCATACCCGTATTTTCTTCGGGTTCACAATGAAGAAAACCTGAATATGTCAAGATGTCAAACCATATGTTAATATTATTCAGATCATAAAAGGCAACATATTACCTGGGAATAATGGTCTTGGCTATGTACATAGATCAGAGTTTAGTGTATCAAATAGCAAAATATAAATCAACACAAAATATAGATTTTTACCATTCGTTTGGAAATATATAACCTACATTAAATTACATGTTAATCTCTGTTCTCTCAATGTAACAAATGTCCAAATGTTATATAGATGGTTTATGCAGCAATGCTTTCTGTTCAATGTGTATAATAAAATGTTCTAAGTTATGCAAGCTAAGTCTTGGATGAAATGTTCTATCTTGCTTTACTCCTAATCCTAGACTTAAAAAGGATTTTCCTTTTTCATAATATGCTATGGGAGTCTAAAGGTATTAAAATTCTTAGAGTATCAATCCTATTTATGAAAAGAGGCCTCTTTTTGGGGGGGGGGGGGGGGAAGGGGGTGGAGGGGGTTGTCTCATTTCAATGGTTCCCTACTTATAAAGGTCTTTGTCAGCCTTGACTAAATATCAGTGGGTTAAAAAACATGTAACTATTTGTTAATGTAATTTTAAAGACAACGGTAATTGAACATGGAATAATAAGATGTTGTATGTCTGACATTCATTCCAGTTTGTGTTCAATTTCAAACTTAACTTATTTGTTCTGATATTTATATTGCTATTTTAATTCAAAAGAAGTGTAACTTATGGAAAGTACAGGTAATTAAAAACAAGCAAAACCAACCATAGGATTTATATGTCAAAGAAAAAGTCCTATTTTATTAAACAAATATTTAACTATTTAGAAAAAATATATATAAATCTAGAAAAATAGTTCAATAACAGGCATACCGAATTAATATAGATGTTGCATACAGAGTGCAAAGTCTGGATTATCTATAACATTAGCTCTCTTTATTTTATACATTAATGATCTAATTTAATGTGAACCCCTTTACTTGCAAGTTATCTGCAAAATAAATAAAATACTACCATGATATCCGTTTCCTATCCTGGGGTGTTATTTGTAAATGTAGATTCCATATGCATAGATTGTACATTGTTTAAAACACAATAAATGATTATACGAATTTAACAGACAATGAAAGAGGCTCGAGTGAGTGTCAGAATAATGTGAATTGTATTTGTGAATAATGAAATTAAAGATCAAAATACGGGATTAATTATTTTATCTATACTAAATATTTACTAATGCAGTTAATTTTGGAAAATGGAAGGCATTCCTTTAATAATTAAAACGTAATAAAACATAACTGAATCCTCAGAAAATACACTATACCAGGCTGGCTTGCTCCCCATGTTATTATTCATTTAGCAAAATGTCATATAATAAAAACTTGTTTGGGTTATCATTTTTATACCTTTTTCTTGACATATTAAGTTGTTGTGAAAAAGATATTCTGAGCTTTTCTATGACCACAGCTTTTACTGCAAAGAAGTCAAAGCTGAGTTTGTCAAGGTTAGCACAAGAAGCAGAGTAGGGATTTTGAAGACATTTTGGTATATAGCCCTAATTATCTTATGAACTGGATGTCAGAGAACTCAATAAGTAAAATAGGGCTGCTCTTGCTTTATTAGTAAGACAATGGTGGTCTTGAAGAAATATATTACGGCCTCATTCTTCCAGTATATTGTCTTTTTATTCATCCTGAAACAGGAGGTCACCTCCAGTCCAGGAATTATTGCCTGCCAATAATAGATGTAAAAATGTCCCTGAGCGAAGGACTAAGTTGGACGTGGAATGTCAAGGCAATGCTTATTTTATTTATTGGCTAAGAAGCTCAGCCACAGACTACATGCCCCTACAAATATTAGGGGCAAGAGATTGTGCTACAGGTAGGAAGCGACACAGATTAATACATCTTAAACAATTTAGGTAAAGAGTAGAAAAATATCAGGATATCTCTTTCTCCCCCAAGCCCCTTTATGTGTCTCCTTCTCCACCCATACCCTGTGTGTGCCTATTGCTCCTCCAGATCCTTTGTGTGCCTACCCCAGTCTTTTTATGTGCCTCTCACCCTCCAGCCCATTTGCTTGTCACTCCCCCCAGCCCCATGCATGTATTGTTCCCCTTCCACAGCCCTTCTGTATGTGGCCTTGTCTTTTCCCCAGCCCATCTATGTGTTTCTGTGTCCCCTTCCCCAGCCCCTTTGTGTGTGCCTTTGTCCTTTTCCCCATACCCCTCTTTGTGTGTCATTGTCCCCTTTCCCCAGCCCCTCTTTGTGTGTCACAATTACCTTCTTCAGCCCCTCTAAGTGTCTCTGTGTCCCTTTCCCCAGTCCCTCTGAATGTATCATTGACACTTTACCGTGCCTCTTTGTCCTTCCCCAGTTCCTCTGTGTGTTTCTTGTCCCCCTCCAGGCCTCTGTGTGTCTATTTGTCCCCCCAACCCTTGTGTCTCTTTGTCCCGTTTCTCTGTAGCATTAAATAAATCCATAAACTATACATAACAAAAGGATGGTCTCATGTAGCTTTGAATGGGAATATTAGTAAGCCTGGATGCATGCATGAAGTAATTCTTGTGAAAAATTATAACGGAAATGAATGATAGGCACCAACCCTATTCTCCATCTAGTCCTCCCTATATATATATAAATTAGTTTTTAGAGAATAAGATGTAAGATGTTGTATTTTGCATAAAAAATGCACCTCTTATTGAGATGGAAGCTGTCCCTTAAATGGGACAGAGTGCAGGGGGACAGCAGATGCATTTTAACTACATATTAAGACAGGTAGGTTATTTCCCCAACATGCATCATGCTGTCAAGATGATTAGTGTTTGCATTTTAAACCATTAAGGCTCTTCATATAGTAATATTACCCTATTTAATCAGGCATGATAAATATAGCCTTCGTGAGTTTTCTAGGATGTCCTAAGGTGTAGATGTTATTATTAGTCTGTGCTGTAGTAATTATAGGTAAAAGGTTGAGTTGGGCCATTTGGGAATAGAACCTGCCACTCTGGCAATGAGTAGCTGGAATTCTAACCACCAAGCTCACATTTCAACTGTGATATGTGATAATGTAACTTTGCCAACTTGATGTAAGACATTTATTTAATAAATGTGCACATTACTGCAGACCTGTTACTGCACAAAGAGTTATTATAATTAAAGTTTTCCTTTTTTGCTCTGATATTTAAACAGTTATGACTGTGATTTTTTTTATATTGCTTACTGGAAGCATTTAAATGCCAAAATGTAATAATTACAATTAATTTAGTCCAAGCCTGTTCTATTTAAAGCTACACACTTATTTATGTTTTACACATTTCTGGTTTAATTGCCTTCTTCGTTGACAATGAGGTTTACCAAACTGTTCTCATACATTATTCATTAGCTACACTGATTATTATGGAATACTTTTTCCTCTAAAACACAAACTAATTGAAGCTGAAATATATGCTCTTAGCAGTTGCTGACAGTCTGAAATTCATTTGAAAGTTTCTCTGCATGTTTTTTGCATTTTTTTTCTGCTCTAATAATCACTGTCTTTTTGTGAATCGTATGTGTATATAGATAATCCATACACAGTTGACGAATTGTTGTAGGGGCCTATTTAAGATATCATTTGGAAGAATAATTTGAAAGCAGTAGTTACATGTCCTCGTAAGTAACTTTAAAAATGTTATTTTTATTGGTAAAGGGCCTAGACATAATGCAGATGCATTTAACATATTGAAAATGGTAAGACGGTTTTGAAGTAGGTAAAGTAAATTAAATGAAAAAAAAAATGTTTCTTTATTATGATGCATGCATTTTCATCTCATGTGTTCTCTCATCACAGAATATAAAATATCCCCTAGGCACTGTATGTATAATTCAAATGCAAAAATCCAAGATGCACATGAAGAATATTACTTGACCAATCAGGGATGCGAAATCTACATCGCCTGATGCACAGGCAGTTTGTTTTGCCGTTTAGCCCTTGGCAGGGCTACTAGAGGGATGACAGTGTTTGGGGCACAGCGTATGAGCGCTATAGTTCCAGTGCTTGTAGACCCTATATGCTGAATCCGCGGCTCTAGCACTCTCTAGTAAGTAAGAGCGCAAAGCAGCCTCCCAACATGTGCTCTGACTCAGTGAATGCATACTTGTGTCTTGGTATGATTGTTTTCTATGTGCTTGTAGATATTGGTTTTGGATTAAACCTTCTCTTTAATCCTACCAGATATTCCTCTCCTTGGGGATGGGACCTCTAGGTCCTCCTTCTTTCTCTCCCTCTTTGCAGTGGATGGAAAGACCTTGTAGATTTTTGTATATATTTTGTATTTATATTTACACTCTAATACTTGGTTTGAATTTAGTAATGAGTGCACTCTGTTTTTGTAAGGACGTGCATTGATAAAGGGGATAACCCGAAACTTTGTACCTTATGTCCTTGTAAATAAATCCTTTTGTAGCACTGGGTGTGCATATTTGCAGTTGCTTGCGCTACCCTCATTTTTTCTATTTTTGTGGATTACTTTACCCAGCATATCAGAGCATAACACTACATAGAGGCAGCACACACAACATACAGCCAGGACACATACACACAACATACAGACAGCACACACCACACTTCATAGAGACAACACACACATAAACAGCCAGAACACCCAGCCAAAACCACCACACACTATGGGGATAGAGGGTGAGAAACTAAACTTCAAAACTCTTTGCAAATTAAATCTGAAAGGAAACAAATAGCCTGTCATGATTATTGTTGAGCTAGAGTATTTTTTTTACAGATCAGCTATTTTGGCCTGAGTGTTTTCTTTCATATTTAAATAAATAAATGCCTAAATCCGACATAAGGGTTGCACAGCAATAATACTCAAAGTGATGAGTCTTTAAACTACAAAACATGTTTTTAGAATCTAGTCTAAGTAAATAAGATATATTGTTTTGCCAAAAATTAAATTTTAGTTACATAAATTGTTATTAGCACGTCACCTCAAATTTCTCAGAACAACCCTGCCCCTGACCACCCCCCCACTCACTCTTAAAATGAAAATGGCCCTCTTACGGTATTCTCTAATGCATGGTATCCAATCTTTGGAGGAGTTCCAGTAAGCTCGCCTCACAATTTAACTACAATTATTCTCAATCTTTAGATTTACATTTTTCATGATAAAAAATAAACAAATAAATAATAGACAATAAACAGGCCAGCACATAAAAAGAAATACGTTTCAAATAAACAGCAATCTCTAAAACTTGATTTGCCATGTTGTTGTACTGATAAAAAATACATTTTAGCGTTTAGGAAATTTGCCATGGTAATGTTCACATTTTTGCACCAACAATAGGTTGGGAACAAGGGTTATAAGTTATGTATTTAGATCTCATTTTAGAAATCAAGCATTATCCCTTATTATACTGACAGTATAATGATTATGAATTATTTTACATGTTTAATGCCTACATGGTCAGGAAAGGCGGGGTGGGGACAGAAATGCACACAGTGTACGTGGCCTCACAATTTTACTTATAAATAATTTCTGGCAATACATCTCATGATCAGCTTGACATTTTAGATGCACAGCCATGTCTTTTTCTTTATGGAACCTGACAGCCATACACATTTTCATAATCCGGTGGATATATATACACCACTTAAGGTGTCAGAGCCTTTAAGGACAAAAAAAATAAATTGATCATTGTATGATACATTAAACCAAATCAGATTCAGAAAGGTACGAAACTCATTGGCATGTTTTCGGTATTATCCATATTGTTATCATTGTAAATATTTAATGTTATCTTTATTTGCTGAATTTCATACGTTTGGTGAATAACATATATATATATTTTTATATATATGTCTGACATATGTCTGGACAATGTCAGAATTCAGACACTATGTGGCACTTCTCTCAAATAAGAAGTGAATGCCAAGGGAGGCTTCTACTAACCAGCCTCCAGTGAAATAATATGATTGTGAACATTTATTTATTCTTATTTGCAATTATTAAAGTTCCATTTCATTTTCCTTATTTACTGTTTAATCCTCACAAATGAATGCAAATATATGCAATATTGCAGATGAAATTGTGCTGTTATGATATAAATATAAAATGTGTCTAAAATGCATATAGTAAATATATGGTAAAAAAAAAACATTAAAAGATAACATAATAGTGTTTTGTTTTGTTTTAAAGATTAGGTCAGACAACATATTAAACTAGTCTGATTTGTAAATATATTTACATAGTTATGAAATAACCATTTTTATAAATGGAATTTAATATAGTATATCTTTACTGGTTGGAGTATTCTCCACATACCAGACTGCTGATTCTGTCTATAAATGTTCTTTTTATTTGCTGTTTCATTGTATTTACTTCTTTCTGACTGTTGAAATGACTCCTTGTTGGCAGTTTGTAGAACAGTTACATAGATATGCACAAAAGAAGACACCATCTTCCTTGATGCTTTCTGTGATTCTAGAACATGGTATTAAATCTACAATTGGCATTAGGAGCATACAATTATTATTATAATTATTATCATTATTATTATTTCTATTTATATATTACCAATAGATTCCGTAGCGCTTTACAATGTTATGAGAGGGGGGATTTAACTATAAATAGGACAATTACAAGAAAACTTAGAGGAACGATAGGTTGAAGAGGACTCAAACAAGCTTACAGTCTATAGGAGGTGGGGTATAAAACACATTAGGACAGGAAATAGCAATACAATTAAGGTGGGAGTGAAGCAGAGCTGGAGGAGAGAATAAAGTGCTGTCCTTTTGGAGAGAGCAAGAGACAGGTATGTAAGGTAGAGGTTACTCTGGGAGGCCATAAGCTTTCCTAAAGAGATTGGTTTTAGGGCACTTCTTATTGAAGACTAGGGGAGAGTCTGATGGGGGTAGGCGGGCTACTCCATAGGAAGGGAGCCGCATGCCAGAAGTCCAAGCGTGAGTTGGCCGTACGGTTGCGTGTAGCGGACAGGAGAAGGTCACGGGAAGACAAGGGGCATACCTATGGATATGTGAAGAGATATAAGAGGGGCTAGAATTGTTCAGTGCTTTATAGGTGTGAATTAGTACCTTGAATTGACTCCTATAGTATACAGGAAGTCAATGTAAGGCCTGACAGAGGGGTTAGGTGTGAGAGAACCGACTAGAGAGGAGAAGCAGTCTTCATTACAGACTGTAGCGGGGGGCAATATGGCTTTTGGGAAGACCAATCAGGAGAGGGTTACAATAATCCATGCAGGAAATTACTATAGCATGGACAAGCCCCTTGGTAACATCTTGTGTAAGAAAGGGGCGGATGCAGGCTATGTTTTTAAGATGGAATCTACAAGATTTGGCAA
The DNA here is from genome assembly GCF_036172605.1 of Pelobates fuscus. Lineage (NCBI taxonomy): Eukaryota > Metazoa > Chordata > Amphibia > Anura > Pelobatidae > Pelobates > Pelobates fuscus. The sequence goes on from NC_086321.1 coordinate 160,044,814, forward strand.
CATACTGGATGTGAGAGTCAGAATCAAGTATGACGCCAAGACAACGCACTTGCAAGGATGGACTGATGTGGATACCACTAACTTGAAGGGAGAGCGAAAGAGGAGGATCAGTATTAGGAGGAGGAAAGACAAGGAGCTCAGTTTTAGAGAGATTGAGTTTTAGAAAGCGGGAGGACATCCAGTCAGAGATGGAAGAAAGGCAAGCAGTGACATGTAGCAGGATGGCAGGGGAGAGGTCCGGGGAGGAGATATATATCTGATTGTCATCAGCGTACAGGTGGTAGTGGAATCCGAATGAGGTAATACAAACGTAATCCAAGAGAGGCAGAATAAACAGAAATTAGAAGGGGACCAAGGACAGAGCCTTGGGGGACTCCAACCGAGACAGGACGAGGGAGGAAGTATCATTAGAAAAGGAGACACTGAATGAGCGTCGGGAGGGATAAGAGGAAAACTACGAGAGGACAATCACAGAGACCGAGTGATTGAATGTTTCAAGAAGGAAAGCATGATCAACAGTGTCAAAGGCAGCATAGAGGTCAAGAAGAATTAGCATGGAGTAGTGGCCTTTGGATTTAGCTGTGATTAGGTGATTAGTACCTTTGATAAGCACAGTCTCAGTAGAGTGGAGAGGGCGGAAGCCAGATTGAAGAGGGTCAAGGAGAGAGTTGGAATTAAGGAAATGACATACGGGTGAGAGAGAGATTCACATGTGCTACTTTACATTGCCATGCTTGCACCTTTTCCCCATGTGACTTATATACAAATGTATATCCATAAGGACTTTCTTATCACAAGCAGAAATAATCACATAAATGCATCATTCAATTATTGGTCCTGCGGAAGCAGCAAAAACACATCAACTTCCAATAAACGGTAGACTAAATTAATAGGGTGAAGTCGTCTTCAGTTATATAGACATTTACCTGAAGCAGTTATTTATTTTCATGCATACGGCTTACACTGTGTTATAATATCCATGACCGTTAAACCACATTTCGGTCATTACTATTCAGTTTATAATAGGTATGAGGTGGCCAGACATGGCAGAGCTGAAGAGGGTGTTGCCATTCAATTGTCTGAAGCACAGTGTTGTTCGAGTGGCTATGTCATCTGTAAAGGAGACTACTGGTTCTGCATTTGATTGGGTGCTTTAATATTCAGTTAAAAGCAGCAAGCCTAGTTTTAAAATGTGCAAATGGACTGCAATATGACAGCCTCTTAGCTGTGTTAAAAGTTACTCTGCCATAATTTAATTGGAATGGAAGGCTATCACTTTACCCTAAAAGATGTTAAAATAATATTGATTTCACTGCATTGTAAGTCATTACAATTTGTCAGCTTTTATGTTGTAATTAAATTGCCTCAGGAAACCCTTGCAGAGTTTTTCAATTCCAGAAGCGGGTAGAGGAAGTGCATCATGCCATCCTCCGTATCTTAATTAGCTATAAATTGTTTTTTATAGCTAATCTGTTACCACTCCTTCTTGCAACAGGAAGATTGTTTGTTTATTAATCTGTTACTTTCCAAAAGCTAAGCACACTTAGACCCTTACATGAGAAATGTTTCTACGTTTCTATGCAGGGCAATAAATTATTTGTGTGTGTCCTAACTACTTAGGGCTCCATCATATGTCTTCTTGGCATATTGTTATGCATTTAGCCACTGCTCCTCTTAAAATCCTCTTTCTTGTTAGATGGTATTATAATCAGCCTTGCATGCAACACTGTGTGTATTGGCTCTTTGTCTTTTCTCATAGAGCCAATAAACACAACAATGCTATATACGGTGCCTATCACATTCTGTTTGGAAAGAGACTAACATTCTACACATGGTGTGTATCACATTCTGTGGGGAAAGAGACTAACACTCTAAACATGGTGCATATTACATTCTGTGAGGAAAGAGACTAACACTCTAAACATGGTGTATATTACATTCTGTGAGGAAAGAGACTAACACTCTAAACATGGTGCATATTACATTCTGTGAGGAAAGAGACTAACACTCTAAACATGGTGCATATTACATTCTGTGAGGAAAGAGACTAACACTCTAAACATGGTGCATATTACATTCTGTGAGGAAAGAGACTAACACTCTAAACATGGTGCATATTACATTCTGTGAGGAAAGAGACTAACACTCTAAACATGGTGCATATTACATCCTGTGAGGAAAGAGACTAACACTCTAAACATGGTGCATATTACATTCTGTGAGGAAAGAGACTAACACTCTAAACATGGTGCATATTACATTCTGTGAGGAAAGAGACTAACACTCTAATCATGGTCCATATTACATTCTGTGAAGAAAGAGACTAACACTCTAAACATGAAAGAGAAGAACGCTTTAGGCTTGAAACAGAGACAGCTAACACTAATTCTATAACATTTTCAAAGGGTACATTAGTGAGTCAATTCTTATGTAAGGATGAGGAGCATTCATTTGCAATAGGTAGTATTCCAAAATAATTCCAATAACTAAATAAGATGTATATAATGGATGCATACCAACATCAAGTTTATAATCATTTCATAACCCCACTAAAACAACTAGTTATAGACCTATTTCCTTGATAAACCTGGATGTCAAGATCTAGTCGAAGATTTTATCAAATCGCCTAAAATAAATAATACCATCTTTAACCCATGGTGATCAGGCGGGTTTTGTTAAGAATAGAGGTGCAGCAGATAATATCCGCAGAGTCCTTGACCTAATCCTTAGAAATAATTCCAAAAAACATAAGGCAGCCTTTTTGGCACTGAATGCCGAAAAGGCTTTTGATAGACGAAACTGGCAATTTATAGATTTGGTTTTACAACAATTCGGACTTATCTGTAATTTCAGAGATAGTATTATGATATTATACACAAATCCAACAGCAAGGGTTATTGGACCAGCCAAGGAGTCAAAATATTTTAACATCAAAAATGGCACAAGACAGGGATGCCCTTTGCCCCCCTTGCTATATATTCTGGCAATGGAGCCTTTAGCTGCTCTCATTCGACAAAAGGAGGAAGTGCAGGGCATCAGGGTTGGCCAAATCAAACATAAGTTAATTTTATTTGTGGACTTTAACAAATCCCCTAGAAACTATTCCGTCTGTGATGAAAGTGATCTCAGAGTATGGGGAATTCTCAAATATTAATCTTACTGAGACCCAGATCTTGACATTTGGTTTATCCTTGCCATATAGGGCCCATCTTAAAGATAAGTTTAACTGGGATTGGAAATCTATAGAATATTTAGGAGGGAAGATTCCATATTCCCTCGACAAACTGATCGGCACTCATAACTGTTTAACCATTAAGGAGCTTCTAATCACTCAATAATACCAGAGTGAATAATAGATATTGGGAACAACCCACCCCTCCCCTTGCATCAGAATGAATGAGTATGGTGTATGAATGTTTAGTTGCGTGTAAGTAGTGATTCATTTATTGGATATTTGAATATATTAAAGGAAAAATTTATTAGAAAGAGAAATAGAAAATAAAACCTTTTGCAAATTGGTAATGGTGAATTAAGCAACTTAGAAATAAATGACGAAAAAGGGTATATCCTTGTACAAGTTTACTTTATACCAATCTGATATATTTCTCAGAATAAAAAAAACAAAACACAAGGCAAATCAGTGGTTACTTTTCACTTTTAGCTTATGGTTATAAAGCTGTGTTTCTGAAGGGTCCCATTTTGCAATGTTTGTCACCAGCGACCATTGCCAGTGGTGGCCAAATCATAGACACCCAATTATTGTAAGACTACATATCCCATGATGCTTTGGTAACTTCTGGTGATCTACCCACTGGACACACCTGGCAGACAATATATGTAAAACAGGGCAAAGAGTCTGAAAGTGACTTTTGCCATTATGTGCAAAACTCCACCTACAACCTTCAAAATACACACATGATACATTGTAGTGTTTTGTTCAGAATCAATTTACTTTTCTTTTAGATGGTTACACATTGTCTCCTTTTTTTACTTTCTACTCTTAAAGCTGTCATTTTGTTTTTCTCCTTACCATAAACTTAGCTTCATCTGTTTTTGAGTGTGTTAATAGATATAGCCCCTTGTTTGTAAATATTCTATGTTTTAAATCCAATCTCTCTAAGCACCATCACATTGTGGGGGGGTGGGTTCACCAATTTGTTTCAGCCTATTTCCAAGCAATTTGATAAAACTAGCCTCTCTGCTGTGCTTGTGATATATGGAAACTCGCTTCTGATAGACTGCAACCATTGGGCTATTTTCATGCCCAGGCATGTCCCTTTATTCTACACTTCCAACCTTTTCTATTTCCCAGACTGCATATCGGGATCTTCTGCCAACTAGTAAGAAGGGGAGGAGAGGAGTGAACAAATAGGTGCAGAGGGACACCAGGAAACTGTCCCCAGAAAGCACAGATCGAGTGCATCATTAGATGTGTTAGAGCCAAGCCTAGAATGGCGAAACAGCTCTGTCTTCTTAATTTGCCCTTCATTGGCTAGCCTGCATGATTGCATGCATTCACACCAGACCTTCTAATTCTTCTGGTAGATCTACCCCTTTGGGCCGTGCCAGTGACATGATTCACATCACTGGCCCACCTCCTTTTACATCACCCACCAGCATCCTGCTTCACAGGATGTCAGTGTTGGGGGATATGGATTTGGTTGAGAGATGAAAGCGAGATATTGGCATAGGATATGTGTATTCTTATAAATGCATCATGTGAGTTTCCTTCAGCATTATAATTAGGCACATCGTATGGTCTCTAAATCCGGCCCTGCTTGTGAAAACAGTCCACAATAGAAAAGGAAGCTGCACTCATATAAAAAGTATTAGTGTGCTCTTGAACAAGGGCTGTCAATCCCTCAATGTCATTTAGTCAGAAGAAAAAGGTGGTCCAGACACTCCCATCATTTCAAGCAGCTTTATTGGACCCACAATAATTCTCTTATTAGTAAAGTGTGTCTGTTCAGGACGTATCTCACCCTCCACTCCAGCACTGCCATGTCCTCACAGAGTAGGGTGTTACACTTCTGTGATAACCACCTACGGTCCTCCAGTGCTCCACCAACAGTCTTCTGTGATTTACCTTATGGGGGTGCACATCCAAGGAGGGCAATCCTCCTCTATAATGCCGACAATGCTGGCTTTATTCTCAGCATGCTGGCATCTGAACAAACAAAGTGACGCCAATCACTCTGTTCCTTTATTCCCTAGCCAACACTAGCAGCATCAACTCAGGAGTTACTATAGCAACGACAATGCGCAGAAGGACTGCCTGTGGGCATAGTCTGTTGGCGAGGAATTGATTGACAAATGATAGAGACTTGACGTGTTACTATGTCTTCAGCTTTACTGTTATTATGATAACCAAACTGACAATTCTACCACTTGTTTAATCTTTCCTAATGAAAACATTACTGACTGTCCCACCAGCTAAGCATTTTCTAAATTGACTTGCAACGTGTCCACAATGAGGTATTGAGCTTGGTTTACTACCGTCCTCTTTATTGTAAAAAAATGCGTACATTTAACAAAGGAGCTCAAGATAAAGCTAATTGATCCATTTTAGTTCATGAGAAATTCCAAATTTATGTTTGGTGTATGGTAAAAATTTAAATACTGCCTTGTGTGAGAAGATTCTGAATACCAATAAATCGTTATTAACTATTGGATAATAGTGTAGTGTAAAAATAAAAAGGTATTCTAATACTATGCAAACTCACAGGATAAAAGATCAAAGTATGATAGCCGAAACTCAGTAACTGCTACTAAACGTGCAATCATTCTTCACAAAATAGGTTTTAATTATATCTTTAATAAGTGGCCCAATGAATTCCTTATCATTTCTTTTTCATAGTTAATAATAAAAATTAAACACTTCTATTAAACGGAAATAGTAGAAATTATGACTTTTATGTGATGGCAATAATTAAGTGTTAAGAAAAATAAAGAAAAAATATTATGTTACATCAAATTTTAAATAAAAAAAAAACTGTGTGGTATGTGCACGCCTTGAATTAGTATTTTAACATGGGAATCTCATGGATTGTAATAATTTGTGGCAGGTTCTTTCCATTAGATGTTAGAATTAAATGAAATTGAAATTTGTATAAATTCTACAGCAGTACTTTGCAGGTTATATATAAAGTGTAATCCTGAGGCAAATTTCTAACAGCGTAGAAACAAGTGGAACATTTTCTTTGTTTTCTATCGTGATTGCTCCATTTTACAATGCAAACTCTAGTACGGATATTAGAAATAGGATGCAAGTACTATGGGTGAAATAGCCATGGCTGGATTAAGAGTCCATTGGGCCTTGTGCTGACAATTATGATAATGCATTTATACCCTATGCTGTTCTCTCGCTTCCATCTCTCAAGCAAATCCTTACCCCCTAACTTCAGCATTCTGTGAAGCAGGATTCAGTGGGTGGGGTAAAAGGAGGTGGGCCAATGATGCAAATTAATTACTGACCAAAGAGATGTATATTCCTGGAAGGGGAGCAGGTTTGCCCAAAGAATTGCATGCCAGGAAGCCTACTAGTCATGCAGGCTGGCCAACTAAGGGTGAACAAGGCAGAGAATTGACTATACATGTGACTTTAGGCGTGAGGTGGATTTAAAAATGACTCAATGCAACTATCATTGTCACATACTTCATGAAGACAAAGCGAATAGGAAAGGAGGAGCGTTAAGGGACTTAGGGGAGTTACAGACATCCCAACTCTCGCGGTAGGTCCGGGAGACTCCCGCATGTTTAATGAGGTTCCTGAACACCCGCACACCATGTGTACTATCCCGGAAATCAAACACACAATCTGACATACAATGTGTGTCAGATTGTGTGTGCTTGAGTTTCAGGATATTACACATGATAAATGCCCTTTATTTTGAATGTCTGGTGTTAAGGGGCACAATGCTTGCCTTTTCCTGGGTGTGGGCAACCTATGCTATGCCACAACACTTACCTGTATATTTTATGACGTGTAGCTTACCACAGGTTTCTTTGAATAACAAATTAGGTGCTCAGAGTAAGTAAACTGATTCACTGAGTTAATGAAAAGCTAATTCATGCCTTACAGTGTCTGGGATGCTCAGCCAGACATATCTTACCATATTAAATATTGAAATTGGGTTTATTAACTTGATGTTTTAGTAGTACAATTAAAAGTTCTTCAGTGCATTCATTTTATTGTACCTTTTTAACATTATGTAAATGTGCTGTTTGTTTGTTTTTTTGTCTCTAAAGGCAGCGTCATCTGCGTTAAGCAGTTTGGGTCATGTCTACACAGCTATTGGTGATTACCCCAATGCTCTGGCCAGCCACAAGCAGTGTGTTCTACTAGCTAAACAATCCAAAGATGAACTGTCTGAAGCAAGAGAGCTGGGGAACATGGGAGCTGTCTATATTGCAATGGGGGACTTTGAAAATGCAGTCCATTGTCATGAGCAACATTTAAAAATTGCAAAGGACCTTGGAAACAAACGGGAGGAAGCACGAGCTTACAGCAACCTTGGCAGTGCCTTCCACTACAGAAGAAATTTTGACAAGGCAATGTCTTACCACAACCATGTTCAAGAACTTGCCCAGGAATTATCAGACAAGTCAATAGAAATGCGAGCCTATGCAGGTTTAGGACATGCTGCACGGTGCATGCAAGATTTGGAGAGAGCTAAACAATACCACGAACAACAACTATGCATTGCAGAAAGTCTGAAAGATCGGGCAGCTGAGGGAAGAGCTTCTTCAAACCTGGGTGAGTGTCCCTTTACTTTTAAATTCTAGCCTTCTTATCTAAGTTTTAAATATTTGAAATTCACAAAAATCCCAGTGTCACCCAAAATTGTGGGATACACTGGGAGGAAGCACAAAAGTATTATAATTGGCCAACAAAAACCTTAAACTTTATTCTCAATGATACAAACAATAATGGTCCACTTAAAAATAAAATATAAACAGTATGAAAACAGGGGTATAAGAGGTGGGTGGTGTCCACCTATGGACAGGTACGGAAGAGAGTATTTACAAAGAGAGGTAGAACGTCTGCATCCTTAAACTAGACTCATCCAAACCTCCCCTGTACACTGTGTCCCAAAACGCCAGAGAGGGAACCAAGAGGTTGAAAAAGATAAAGGTACTACAAATTCCCCATTAATAAAAATCTCTTGCTGTCCCTATATACCTTGGCACCGCACAGATCTAATCCATACCTGAAGCAGTAACCCTGAACACTCAAAACAAAAATTCAAACATGCATAGTGCTACCCAATCGCAAATTGAAAAATAAAAGCTCGACGCGCATTTCAGCGTGCTAAGATGCCGTTGTAAGGAGCACGCTGAAACAAGCATCAAGCTCTTTTATTTTCAATTTGCACTTGGGTAGCACTATGCACGTTTGAATTTTTGTTTTGAGTGTTCAGGGTTACTGGTTCAGGTAGGCATTAGCTCTGTCCTGTGCAGAGGTATGTAGGGACAGCGGGAGATTTTTTATTAATTTTCAAAACATCTTGTTTCACCCTATATATCCCCTTGGGGTGGGACAAACATTCCTTTTATTCCACCTGGATCAACTTTATAATTTATAATTTTGGTCACATGAATATACGATTGTAAGAAACAGACAAATAATGGGAGGACAAGCACTAGTTAGAGAAACAGCAATCACAGACAAAGGGAACCCTTTAGATAAACAACAACAAAAAATAAATGCAACAGGATGTGCCTAATGTCTAGTATTAGAAAGGAAAATTCTGAAAAAAGTCCATAGGTCACAGTCCAGAATTTTTTTGGTTCTTGTGGTACTTGGATATTTCAGAATACTTGGGTGTGGAGAGAAAGAAAGAGAGGAACCAATGGTGCAGGATGTTCAAAGTATTGGAAGAAGTAGTAATAGTAAATAAAAGAAAATCACAATTCAGATGTAAATAACACACCAACAAAAGACAAACTAAGAGGAAAAGAGATTGGAAATAGATAAAGAAAATAGGTTGTAAAAGAAGATTTAAAGCTACAGTAAATATTTTACCCATTTACCAATATTCAGTGCATCTCAGTTAGAGTGACCTACAATAACATTTAATATAAATATATAAATAATTACAGCTACAGGTCACTTCACTATATATATTTGTATGTACACTTCCCTGCAATGTGTGTGTCTTGTCATTGTCTGCCTTGTGAACAAGAACAACAATATTTTGTCTTCATACAAATTGTACTACGTTGGGATCATTCAGATCTTTTGATTCTTGTGAAATGATATAGGCTTTTCAAATCTCTTTTGCTAAATATGTTAAATATAATTTGATTTGAATTCATTAAAATATATTCACATTGGAGTGAATTTAGAAAAAAAAATATTAAATAATACCTCTCTCTGGCAACTAATATGTATGCATAGATTTAACAAATGAGTTACAAATGAGATTATTAAACAGAATAGTTTGCTACATATAATTTGGTTGCCCCACATGCTATTAATAAAATGATGAGCTTTGTAATTCATAAAATGCAATAATAGACGTGTCTTGGAATCTGAGTAACAGAAGGCTTTGTGTTATTATTTATAAGCAACGTTCTGCTTTTCACACCAGAGCATTGGGTACCAGTGGTATTTGTGGTTTTTTTTTTGAATATTTTTTCAATTAATAATTATCCATTGCATGTTTCATATATTTTGCTTTGTATTAATTTTATGTTGAATGTCACTTAATTTGTCAACTCTTCCTTTAGTTATACATTATGTATGAAGAACATAGGTAGGTATGTATATGGAAGCAAAAAGTAATATTCAAGTGGCACGGAAATTATCTCTGCACCATTGGCTTTGTTTCTCGTGGTAGCTCTATTTGGAATAGAAATAAACTGTACAAAAAAAGATATCTTGCTTCTTTCTCAAAAGGGAACAAATGTTCTCAGCGAGCAGTCCAGAGGTTTTGTTAGGAAGTATTTAAAATAGGAGGGAGGACAAAATGGTAATAAAATATCAATCCAATTGCCCCCCCAAAACAAGGTAAGAAAGTAACTATAGCAAGTGTGTTAAGAAATGATAAGCTTAGAGTCATGTCTACAAATGCTCGCAGTTTAGGGAATAAGATCCATGAACTTGTGGCAATAATGGCAACTGATAGTGTAGATTTAGTCACTGTTACTTAGACATGGTATAATGAGAAAAATGACTGGGACATAGCAATACCAGGGTACTCTTTATATAGAAAAGACAGGGAAGACAAGAAAGGGGGAGCGGTGGCCCCTGTATGTGAAGGATAGCATAAAATATAGCCTAATAAAAGTTAGTGAGGCGAACACAGAGTCCTTTTGGGTTACGTTAGAATTTGGAAATCACACAGTAACTCGTGTAGGTGTGATTTACAGGCCCCCTGGACAAATAGATAAGAGAGAGTTAGATAATCTACTAGTTGAGGAAATAGCTAAAATGAAGGGGGAAGTTATCATCATGGGTGACTTTAATCTTCCTGATGTGAATTGGAAAACCATAATAGCTGCTTGTGCCAGCAGCACACATATTCTAAACTCCCTACTGGGATTTTCTCTAAAACAAGTCGTTGAGGAGCTAACTCGTAAAGAGGCCATACTAGATTTAGTGTTAAAAAATGGAGATTTGGTATCAGATATTACTGTTGGAGAAAGTTTAGGATCCAGTGATCATCAGTCAGTGTGGTTTAATATAAGAACAGTGACTGAGTCACACCACACAAAAATAAAAGTTTTCGACTATAGTACAACAGACTTTTCTAAAATTAGAATATGTGTGTAAAGGAGTCATTATCAGACTGGAGCAATTTAAATGGAGTCCAGGAGAAATGGGATTATTTAAAACTTGCACTACTGAAAGCAACAGTAAATTCCATTAGGCTTGTCAGGAAGAGCAGAAAAATTAAGAAACCACTGTGGTACTCGGCAGCAGTGGCCAAAATAGTAAAAAACAAAAAGTTAGCATTTAGTAATTATAAAAAAAAAACACGGAGTAAGGAAGATGGGCAGATCTATAAGATTAGGCAAAAAGAGGCAAAGCAAGTTATAAGAGCCTTCAAAGCACACACAGAAGAGAGAATAGCACAGTCAGTAAAAACATGTATAGCTTGGAGGAAAGACAAGACGGGGGGGTATGATAGAAACATTTAAATACATAAAAGGAATCAACACAGTAAAGGAGGTGATTATATTTAAAAGACGGGAAACTACCACAACAAGAGGACATAGTCTTAAATTAGAGGGGCAAAGGTTTAAAAATAATTCAGGAAGTATTACTTTACAGAGAGGGTAGTGGACGCATGGAATAGCCTTCCAGCTGAGGTGGTAGAGGTTAACACAGTGAGGGTGTTTAAGCATGCGTGGGATAGGCATACGGCTATCCTAGACTTAAGATAAGGTCAGGGACTAATTAAAAGTATTTCGAAAATTGGGCAGACTAGATGTGCCAAATGGTTCTTATCTGCCGTCTCATTCTATGTTTCTATGTTTCTATTATATGATATACTCCATTAAGCAAGATTTTACCACGTTTTAAAATATGATCAGGGGTTAATTTGGTTTGGTTATGTAATAACTAATAATATAATTTTAGTCATTTCTTTATATAAAAGAATCCTCAGTAAGGCTTAGTTTAAAACCATCTACAGAATCAAGGTTATCCGTGGTTGCTCTACAGCTATATATTTTTGTCCAATTATCAACTTTAAGCTTTACTAAAGCCATGGGAATATCTAAACCAATTTACACTACAGAAGCATAAGTGAATTAAAATAGTTAAAACAGCTAGATATGATCACAATTAAAAATAAATCAAACATCTATTTTTGAAAAAGTATTATTCCAGTGATCTTTAAACTATATCTGTGTATGTCTTAAGGGATCACTATAGGGTCAGCAACACAAACATGTATTCCTGACCCTATAGTGTTAAAACCACCATCTAGCCCCCCTGGGCCCCTCATGCCTCCCTAAAAATAGCAAAATCTTACTTTTATTCAAGCCTGAAGCTGTAGCTCTGCATGCTGTTTGACTCGGAATAGTCAATAGCCAAAACCTGTCTGCTGACATAATCATAAGTCGTGGCCTGATCCAATTACAATGCATTCCAATAGGATTGGCTGAGACTGACAAAGAGGCAGATCAGGGGCAGAGCCAGCACAATTCAAACATAGCCCTGGCCAATCAGCATCTCCTCATAGAGATACATTGAATCAATGAATCTCTATGAGGAAAGTTCAGTGTCTGCATGCAGAGGGAGGAGATACTGAATGTTTGGATGCATTTTAGGCAGCCATGACCCAGGAAGGATCTCTAACAGCTATCTGAGGAGTGGCCAGTGGCCAAAAAGCCTGAAGGTAATGATTCTACTCATCAGAACAAATTCAATAAGCTGTAGTTGTTCTGGTGACTATAGTGTCCCTTTAAATTCACTGAAAATACAAGCAGAAACACAACAAATTGTAAATATAACAATCAGGAATATAGCATTTTATGTAAAATGATTTTAAATACATTAACTGTCGTATTTAAAAGTACATTCTTTATAGGATATATAGGATATAGTTAAAAGTAACAAAGTATCCCTCAAATCCCAGAAATCCCTCAAACATTTTACTGACGATCCCAACATTATGAGACCCCAAACCTATAATTACAAACTGCAAGAGACAAATTGTTTTATTCGGAAGTCTCCATGGAAATCACAGGCTGGTGAACAGGGCTTCTTATGAAGCTGAAGCTCCAGGCCTATGTCCATGGAATGGACCATTTGATTTAAAAAATAAAATACATTTAAAATATATATGTATGTAATTTTTTTTACTACTCTTTGAATGCTCTTGATTTTTGCAGAGGGAATTATGTATTGGAACTTGTGAGGGGTGTAAGGCAACAAAACCTGTGGAGCCCACCTCCCCCTATGAAAAAGTAGTATTTCATAAAGATAGAATCTTTGTAAAATACTCATATTGAGTGTGTTGGAATTTCACAAACATTTTGCAGAAATTCAAACCCAGTCAAAAGGTATACTGAGATAAAGCACTTTTTCCTACGCTTGTGCCAGTGACGGCTGCAGTGAATTGGCTTTATCTATGGAGGATCCTGCTGTCTCATGGGATACTCTATAAACGTCGATGCGGTACTCTCGAGTGTGCATGAGAGTACAGCAGTGACAGTGGTTCGAGATTTACAATAGCAACCACACTGCGCACTGTGTATCCTATACTTGGGAGAGCAGAAGGACCGCCTCTAGGCATACAGTTTTTTTGGCGAAGAATTGATTGACATGAGTTACAAAGGCATATTTGTAAAAGGTCTATGTCATCATCCTATGCCCTACCAAAAAAAAAGAGTATTTCATACAAACAGACTATTGGGGAAATGTAATGACAGGTGGGAGAAACACCTGTTTTAAAAGCGGTTATGTCACCCTCTACCTATCACCCAAAAATTCCACTGAATTTCAACACATTTAAAAGATATCATTAGACAAAGCAGGGATTACTTTGTTTTATGTATTCTCCCTCCACTAGACAAAAAATTAGCAAAAGCTGGAGTTACTGCCATCAAATTTTGTCAGATCGCCCAAAAACTCATTGTTTATGGAGGCTGCCATTGTCTTGTATGTGCGAGAGTTGATCACGTACATGGACTCCTGGCAGACGAGGTGCCAAGAGCTGAAGATGGTCCCTCAGATGTATATGGAGGCAGCTGTAAGGAACAACTTTAGGTGCCAAGCTTACCAAGTGGCAATGTCACCAACGGGGGACTTTAACTTCAGAAGGTGATAAAGCCACTTTAAACTGGCTTTCCTCCCAATCTGTACATTTGCTAGTAAATCTGCTAGCACAATGTATAGATAGAATGTAATGCTCTTTAAAAACGGCATAAACTGTACATTTGTTATTCATTACATTTCCTTACTATTGTGATGCTGTAATTTAACAGCTCTAGCTGCTCATCATTTTTATTGATCATACTGAAAGTGCTTTTAGCTGCAAACTCACATGGGTATAAATGTCTTTACAAAAAAATGACTAAAAATGCACCATATGAGATTTTCACTTCATTTTTAATGAATCCAAGAAGCATCAGTATTGCTTTTTCTATATAAGTTTAGAGTTGTGTCTGAAAACATGATATTAAAAAGTTTTATTTCCGTGTACTCATTAGCATCAAATTCATTTCTACCTCCTGGGAGTCACTAGAAGGCTGGGTATTCATATCAGTGCTCCATTAAACATATTGTTTAATAATATGTGCTACAAAGTTTACAGAATCATTAGATTGTAATTAGAGAAACAATCAAAAACTGTCAAGTTGTTGACCCTTGTGTTTAGTTGTCTTGAATGAGAGCATTTTATTCTGTTTTAGTAATACTTAAAATATATCACATTTTGCTAATGATACAGAGCCATAAAACTAAACAAAGTCAAACTTTTACCCATTGATTCGTGTGAGCTAAACATGTGGCACGGGTTTCAATATACACAATTATTATTAATATAAATAGATGGGGAATCTGGAGATGCCATTAACTTTGTATATGTCTATTACATATATAATCCTAACTACTCTTTATAGATCACTGGAGGGGATAAAGGAATGCACACATGTAACCCTGGCGCTATAGTGCTGAAATGGCTGTTTAGGTGATTTTACTCCTCTTTTCTCTCACACCGCGCTTTCGCATAGGAAAGCTTTGGTAAGCTATTTCACATGTACAGAAAAACTTTGCACTGGGCCAATCAGCACCTCCTCTATTGGAAACATTCAGTGCCTCCATGCAGAGCGTGAAGACACTGAATATCAGTGCTGCACACCGTGCAGCACTGGACTAGGAAGCACTTCTAGTGGTTATCTGAGTGACTACCACTAAAGGTGTTACTAGTCAGCAATGTAAACACTGTTTTTTCTCTGAACAGGCAGGGGCAGGCTATAGACACCTGAAATATTACATGAAACTTTAGTGGTTCTTTTTTTCCCAAGGTAAGTTAGAAATACAGAAAGGAGTAGACAATGAGATCAGGGCCGGCCTTAGGCATTTAGACGCCCTGTGCGAAAAATCTTCACAGCGCCCCCCCCCCCCCCCGTCATCCATGTATGCTGTTATGTTTGTGTTGTCTGTGTATGTAATAGTACGTGTGATGACTGTGTGTGATATGTATGCTATGTGTGATATTTGTAATGGGTATATTAACAGTGTGTGATATGCGTGTATTGGTTGTATGTGACACACACACACACACACACAGAGTCAGACGGCCATACACACACAGGAAGACATCCACACACGCACAAGCAGACAGTCATACACACACACACAGGCAGACAGTCATACACACACACACACACGCAGACAGTCATACACACAGACACACACAGACACACACAGGCAGACAGTCATACACACAGAGGCAGACAGTCATACACACAGAGGCAGACAGTCATACACACAGAGGCAGACAGTCATACACACAGAGGCAGTCATACACACAGAGGCAGTCATACACAGTCACACACACAGAGGCAGACAGTAATACACACAGACAAACACACAGAGGCATACAGTAATACACACAGACACACAGTGGCAGACAGTAATACACACAGACACACAGTGGCAGACAGTAATACACACAGACACACAGTGGCAGACAGTCATATACACACACACGCAGACAGTCATACACACACACACGCAGACAGTCATACACACACACACACACACAGACACACACAGGCAGATAGTCATACACACAGAGGCAGACAGTCATACACACAGACACACACACAGAGGCAGACAGTCATACACACAGACACACAGAGGCAGACAGTAACACACACACACACACACAGAGGCAGACAGTCATACACATAGGCAGAGAGTCACACTCACATGACAATCACACAGTTACCTGTGGAGTTAATTGTAGAGGCAGTGCAGCTCCTGGTGACTGGTGGGGAAGCAGGACTCCTTCCTGCTTCCCCTGCAGCAGTTTTCCGGCGCTTTTAGCTCCGCCCCCGCCGCACGGTAAGCTCCGCCCCCGCTGCAAATGTAAAAAAAAAAAAAAATTTTTTTTTTTTTTTTTTTTAATCGGCTGTGCGGCCGCACGGCGCCCCCTGCTCCATGGCGCCCTGTGCGGCCGCACAGCTCGCACACCCCTAAGGCCGGCCCTGAATGAGATAATAGTGAAGTCATTACAGGATTTCAAGTAAACATTTCCATCATGGGAATTCCACTGTGCAATATTCACAACATATAGTTTGGTTCAGGTTAGAGTTTCTTACAGAAGAAAGAGAATTACAAACAAAGGGGCAATTACGTACAGTTTCACATTTTTTTTGCTTTGCTTTCTGAGGCCATCTGTACAATAACGTTAGCTTAGGTATTGTGGCATTGAAACCTTATTTGCGTGACAGGCTGCCCAGTGACTACAGCCCAGGATAAACCCATGTTAGAAGCTTCTAATGACTATGGTGTCCCTTTAATGGTGCAAAAATTGGGATTCAGTTGCTACAATGCCTGTGTTCCAATAGCGCCAGAGTCTTTACACTACTTGTGCACAGTTTGCCGAAAGTGTCACGCTAAGCACCATATAAACTCTGAATTATTGTAAAGCTGTTTGTATCTGCAGCCACTCTCAGATCTGTAATTTGTGAATATCTATAGCAATATTTTTCAAAATGGTATGTGGTTTCCACAGCCTGAACTGAGCTCTTGAAACCACAAAATGAGTATGTGCGTACTGCATTTCTACAGTAAATCATCATAGCCCAATTCTCTAAACAGTAAACCAGGTATGTATAAACTGATAGCAGCTGCAGTATTGCTGATTAATTTTATCAGATAAATTACTTTGGAATTAAACTATTTATCCCATAAACCTCTGCCGGACATGGGTTAATGGATTGGATTAAATTTCATAGAGCAAAAATGCTTTAGAATACTTGAAAAAGCAGTTGAACTAATACAGCACTAAAGTATTGTTTTTGTTTTTTTCTATACATTTATAAACAATTAAAAAGTGCAGTTTTGGACATAGAACTGACCTTTAATTAAAGTTAGTAGAATATGTTATACTTGGCACTGATGTGGTCATTAACTCAGTGTAACTAATATGTTAAGCAGACATTAGCATGTAAGCATCAGCCTATTGGGGAAATGACACATCTAATGAGGATTCAATTACACATAAAATGGGATACATAGGACCGTGTTCATCAAATAAAAAGTGTTCTAGGCCAGAGTGCTAGGTTACACTGGTAGTAGTTGTACAAATTTACCTCAAAACAGCTTCATATTTACAGCTTCAAATTTACCTTAAAACCGCTTCAAATGTACCCCAAAACAGCTAGTGGGTATATGCTCAGTTTTACCATGATAAAGAAATAGCCACCATTTATTATTCTACTGAATTGTAGACAGTTTTTTTTTTTCTGTAATAGAAACATAAATACTTGGTACATAAGCAACACAAATAATACACTGTCCTAAATTGGAAAACTAAATGACAGAGCATATGACAGGGCCCTGGTGCAAGAGTTCCCCCCTCCCCATCACAAGGATGGCGATAGGTAGATCCCCATCTATTGTAAAAGTCCTACAATCCTTTGTCAGCTGGGGATCTACAATTTGCCCATCCTTGCATACTTGTATTTAGAACTGAGCAGTGTTTGAGTGTTTGAATCTAAGCATGGTTTTGTATGGAGTTTGTGTGTGTGTGTGTGAATATAAGGTGTAACTTGTGTGTAGTGTTTGCCTTTGAATGTAGAGGTGTGTGTATATGTAGCTTTTACGTTTGAATGCAAGGGTATATTTGTGTGTAATTTTGAAGTTTGAATGCTGAGATGTGAGCACATATAAATACACACTGACACACATACAAATACAGATACACACTGACACAAATACAAATACACACACATGCAGATATACAGACACACAAACAGATACAAACACTGACACACATACAGATACACTGGTACAGGCATGCAGATATACAGACCGATACACAGATACACATATACACGGGCACACACTGAAACACGTGCAGACACACAGACACACAGATAAACAGACACAGGATTTTCCCAGAGGGATCCTGAGTATGTATTCACCATACCCAAACTTATTGTGCAGTATGGTTTTCATCAATATATGGGACATATACACTATTGGTGTGCAAATGACATACAATGATGCAGAACCTGGTGCCCATGGACTCAGGGAATAAGTAGGTATAGTGTCTAACAGTTTGCTTATCATGTAACAAAGATGCTCAGTTCCTGGCAATCTGCAGACCCCGAAAACCAAAAGGCGATGGTAGGGCATTGATAACCTGTAAGCATAAGCTGTGCACTGTCAGGCAATCACAACCCCAATCCCTGCTTTGAATTGATATGGCACAAGTCAATGTATAATTCTGCCTTCACCATATTATAAATGGCTGCAGGTGATTGGAGACTGAGCATTCCTGCTAAATGGTAAGTAAACCATTAAACCATGATGCAGCATCTGGGACCTACGTACTTTTAGCACCATAACCATTTCAACCAACTGAAGTAGGCATGGTGTCTTAGCTGGTTGATAAAATGGATATAGTTATACTTGCAGTGGATATTAGTCTTTAAGTCTTTAACAATTAAGCTTGCATTCAGTATTTAAACAATTCAGAAAACAGTATAGTGTTCCATTCTCCACTATATACATTTTGCCAGTAAACAGCTTTGACAGAACAGCTACAATCTAGTTAAACTTTTAGAGAATCGCTGGAATGGCGCTTAAAATTCAATCTCAAGTGCATTGTACAATTGAACATGCAAAGAAAAAAGTGTACAGCTGCCGAAGTAGTCTAAAGGGAGACGTAATAAGCAGTGAATCTGAAAGCTGTACAGAAGAGACTAGGATGCTTTTTGCAAGTTTTCAAATCCTTTACAACAAAGATGTCTGGATTTCAACCAGGAGACCCATGCCGTCAATATTATGAAAGCAGATGGTCGTAGACGATCTGGCTTGTAAAACTACATTACCCCGACTGGCTGTATTGCAGTGGGTCGGTAAATGTCTAATAATTAAGCATTAATAGATTTCATTAGCACGCATTGTAATTCAGTACTGGACAGATTTATGTATGTTTTAGGGGTCAGCTTTGTTTATTCATTATTAGAAACTAGGAAGAAATGCATGCAAAATCATATTTAGGCTCCAGATGTGCTGTGTTAGGATTCACGACTTTGACATTTGTTCAGCTCTGTGATAAACTGACTTATCTACTTGATATGATTAGTGAAAATATACGCATTGCAGTAATGACATATAATAAAAAAAAAATTGTAATATATATTGTTTATTCAAGGTAAAAAAAAATTGAAATTGACCAGAGTCCCATGTATTCAGCCAGATGAATGAAATACTAATATTTGATAAATTAAAGCAAGCCTCTAAAAGTTTTGATTCCAGTGGGGCAGTCCTGATTTTGGTGTCCAGTCCCAGCATCCCAATTTTGTTCTTGGAGTGTCCTTTTAAATCACTAAATGGATGCTTTTTTTTTACGACAGATGTTCTTACATATGTCACTTTTTATGTATAGAAACATTACGTATATAGAGGTGTCTAACTTACTACTGTAATATGAAAAGGCATAATTCACTGCTGTGTAACAAAAAAAATACATTATGTTTGTTTACGTGATTCTACCGAGGCTTGCAAAATGCTTTCTATAGCTATTCCACAAGTTACCGTAGTTTATTTTGAGCTACGTTTCCACAAATTAAAAGGCCCTATAGAATGCTAGTGAGTATATGTTTATCATATACCATGTTTGTTTCATGCATTATGATTAACTGGTTACTCAAAGCACCATGACCACTTCAGTGATTTGAAGTGGTCATGGTGCCTGGAGTCTGTATGTGCAGCAATTTGCTTTGAAATGCTGCACATATGTTGAGCCCACTTGTCAGAGATGTAACTCCACCTCCAGCAGCATCACTGAGACTCCACTAGCCGCCATGGGACAAGTTCCAGGCTGGCTAATGTCAATTCTGTCCATATATCCTACACATTGAATTAATCGTCTGAGAGTTGCCAGCTGACACTCACAGCCATTGAATGGCTGGTGGGATCAATCTCCAGCTTCTGTAGCAGATGCAGTTACCAAGGTAAGCGGTCAAACTTGGGCAAAATGGATTGCTCTAGTATCAGGATATGGAGCCAGGATACGCCCTGCATCATTAACACTAACATACACTAGTACTGATATAATAGTATTAGTACTAGTGTAATATATTATGTTTAACATTCCCAGAGGTAAGAAGTAAGGATTACACTCATATGTACTGGAGCCTAGCAGTTGCTCCTAGGGTACAGCATGTAGTGGTATGATCCTAACTCTGGCATGGCACAGGCCCTCTCTGTGCAGATATAAAATAGAACAAATAAAAACGTACTTACATGGAAAAGAGCAATATCAGATAGCTAAGCTCATAGGTGCATTGTATCCCCCGCTAAGAATACAAGGAGGAAGGCAACAGTAGTAAGGTAGTAATTTAAAAAAACAAAAACAATGTTCAATAGTACACTAACATATTTCACCATACATTGGGCTTTATCAAAGTGTATATGTAAAAATAAATAAATAATGTAGTGGTTATGGCTTGGAGAAACCCCTTGATTGGATGCATATTTCTACATCATAAATCTAGTACGGACGGATACATAAGAAAATGACTGTAATGTAATATTTTTATTATCCATTTTATTACAATTTGAATGTATGTACCGTATATAGATAACAAGGATTTTTCTATTGCATTAGTGGAAACTTGGGCTTATTTATTAACTCCTTAAGGATACAGATTCAGAAGTAAAAGGCTAGCATGATGGAAAATGCCCTTAAGGGGTTAAGTAAAGAATGTTACATTGCTTAGGTTCAACCATCATAGTTTAAAATGTGCAATCCCTAATGTCAATATCCCACACTTCCCAGTTTAGTGAATACGGTGTTCATGCTTATTCGAGCTAGTCCAATGTAGCTAAGATTTTTATGCAGTGATTCTTTATCTCCCATATTCTTCCGTCTCAAAATGTAGCTGGATAAAATTCAGTATGTCTGCTCCACGGTCATATAAACTGTAGTCCAGCTCCCAGGCCTTATTATGCCATGATGTCAAAACTGTTTCATTTCAACTGCGGATTATTATTTGATGGATGAAAACACATGGTTCCTTGGAAGTCTAATCAGGTTTACTAAGATCTGATTGTTTAAATTGGGGATTGAATTCTTTTTTAAATGCCAAGCTATCTGTCATTATCCTTCGTAATATGGGGAAAGATCAAAGATAAACTAATTAGCAACAGTGCACTATGGAAGAGATTCACAAATGGCTTGCTGTATTTATATAACATTTTTGTATACAATTTCATTTAAAAAAATAAACAAAGCAATAGAAACTAAATATCTTCTTTTTTTTTTTTTAAATCATAGTTAATGAATAAAAGAACAATAGATTGTTAAGAATTAAATGATATAGCTCTCAGCCAAAATGGAGGAAATTACATTAATTAAAAATAGCAGTAATCTGCATAGTTTGGAAAGAATGTTCAACAACTTATATTTACGTATCATCATTTTTTACTGTTCCCTGAATCCCATTATAATGATTATCAACACCTGCTACTGGTAAACATTTGTTACGGCTGTAAAGGCAGAAAACAAAATAATGGTATAATATTTTGAGAATGGATTTAGAAGAAACACCATTTACTTTTACCATTAAACAGTTAGTGTCCTTTGTCCAGATAAAAAAAAAATAAAGACAATTAAAAACAAATTACCATTTGAGACATGGGACCTAGATAATCAAAACTAGATTTGCTAGTATCTATCATCGGAATTATGTTTCATTACTACTAGCCCAGAAAAATCTTCAGATAATTCATATAGATTACATGGATGTAGACAGTGCTCTCGGAACCTTTTGAATGTTTGTTTATCTGTCTGTCAAATGATATTGTGTAATACATTATCATATTGTATCATTGCAATTGTATGTGGTATTTGTCAGATTTGTAAGATCTTAAAGCAGATCTGTCACGATTGTGATCCATTAATCTTTTACCCCTGAATTACCCTCAAACATTTTTGGACCCAGGACCCTCTTTACTTACCATTATTCTTCTATTACTTGTCCCTGTGTGTCCTCTTTCTCAGCACCCCAACCTAATGTTTCCAAGGTGGCTGCATCAGGATATGGTATACTTTGTCCATAACATAAGGGACACTCCAGGCACCCAGACCACTTCTGCCAATTGGAGTGGTCTGGGTGCCATCTCCCACTACTCTTAACCCTGCAAGTGTAACTGCAATAATTACCTTGCATGGTTAACTCCACCTCTAGTGGCTGTCTACTAGGCAGAGTTTAAGCAGGCATGGGATATGCATAAGGCTATCCTAGATATATCCTAACTATAAGATAAGGCCAGGGACTAATGAAAGTATTTAGAGAATTGGGCAGACTAGATGAGCAGAATGGTTCTTATCTGCCGTCACTTTCTATCTTTCTATGTTTTATCAAAACAATGTTTTTTTTTTTTTTGGAGTAACCATTTAACTCTAAATTGCTCCCTGCAGACTTCCTCCATACACTGGCTGGATGGAACAGCTGTACATGCAGGCTTCCTACTCTGAAAAGGTGCAAATTACATCCCAAAGCTACTAGTGTGAATTGTGGATATGATTGTGTCATTTGTGGGGGAGGGAGGCATGTAATGCTGTCAGCATAGGAGTCAAGCCCAGGAAGGTCAAATTCCATGAAGTAAAAATAACATTTCATCTATACATTTGCTACCAATTAGGCTAGCACGATGCACTGATGACATTTTATGATGTTTAAAGTTACACCCAGTCAGGTAATGCATGACAAATGCACTTTAATGATAGCTAATCTTTTTACCTCAGATATTTCTGAACTACTTTTGTCATGATGCACTGCCAGACATAATAGATAAAGGAACACTTTAGTGTTAGAAATACAAAGATGTATACCTAACATTAACATGTAAATACACACACACATTCACTGACAGATACGCATACACTAGCTAACAGAAACACACACTCGCTAACAGAAACACACACACACACTAACAGACACACTCACACTCACTAACAGACAAACACACACTCACTGACAGACACACACAGACACACACTCACTCACTAGCAGACACACACACACACACACTAACAGACACACACACTCACAGGCAAACACACTCACACTAACAGACACACACAGTCAGACACACACTAACAGACACACTCACACTCACTCACTAACAGACACACACACTAACAGACAAAACAAACTAACAGACACACACACACTAACAGACACACTCACATTAATACATTTTCTATTTTTTTAATTTAACCCTCCCCCCCCCCCCCCCCCCAGCCTCCTTACCTTTGGGAATGCTGGGGCAGGGGGGGTCCCTCTCTCCCTGGGGGTCCAGTGGCTGCTGGGCGGTCGGGCGGCACTGGCGGGCGGCTGACGAGGGAGCACTTCCTCTGAGCTGTCTGCTCAGCTCCCTCGCGCGCTGCACGCAGATTGAGGCTGGGAGCCGGAATATGACGTCATATTCTGGCTCCCATCCTCACTCTGCGGGCGGCGCGCGAGGGAGCTGAGCAGACAGCTCAGAGGAAATGCTCCCTCGTCAGCCGCCCGCCTGCCCATCAGCCTGCCTTGTCAGTTAGCTGCAAGGCTAACAAGGCATTTGTCCTGGGCATTTGGGGGCGGCTTTTTTTGCCGCCACCTGGAAAATGCCACCCAAGGCAAATGCCTTGTTTGCCTCGCGGCTAATACGTCCCTGGCTGATGGTCACATACTACAGTTCCACTATATATATGTATATATATATATAAAACAAAGCTAAACGTTATAAATATGTTAAAGGGACACTCCAGACACCCTAAAGCACCAAAGTATCTTGCATGCGTTTATGAGATAAATCGACAATCAGAAGAGGGTTCATTCATGAAAAAAAAAAATAGAGAGGCCCAGCCATGAATTAAGTTAACTGATTGAAGAAGCAAGTCTTGCTCATATGTAAAATGTGTTAATAAATAACTGGTCCTGGTTCTGATGCTTCGTTGGAACAATGTAACAAGCTGTAAGAGAGAGGATAGTAATAACTGTCCTCAAGGTTAGCAGAAATATATAATCTGCCTATTGTCTGAAACAAATATATCAAATAAATAGGTTTCTCCTTCCAGTATATGAGAATTATATAGGATTATATTTGTAAGGTTCAGTGAACATATTATTGTTAAGCAGATCAATTCAGTTGTGTCACTATAAATTATGGCTAAGGCACCAGAGAAATATGTTTATTTTAAATGTTTTTTTGTATTGTATTGGAAAAGGTGTTTAAAGTAAGTGCATTTTCCTTTGAATTTTTATATTTTCTTTACAGACTAGAAGTCCCTAGTTACTTACATGGTATATGGGTTCAATCCCTTCTTATAAATCAAAGCATTTATTTCTATATGGAGTATTTCATTATTTAGATTTTTTTTTATAGAGCCAAGATATTATGCAAAGCTTTACAATATTACATTGGGGATGCATAATAGCAAGTATATAAACAGAATGACGTTGGCAGATTTAGGACCTGAATACAGTCCACCTCAATCGAGTTTACAATCTAGGAGTAGCTAATTTATACTACTGTTAAACCAAGTATTTTGCTGTATCTCAATATGCTATTGAATAAAAGGGACAATTTAAGGCCAAGCCATATCCACTAATGTTTAAAGTTAAATACTTAAAGTTAAATACTCTCGGAGCGCTAAGTTATACAAAATATATATAGGGGCCAAAAAATGAGTATAGCCCGTACTTAATTACAGATTGTTAATGTACTATGTACAGAATTAATATATATTCTAGCTACAACACTTCAATGTGTTCCCTTCACCACACAATATAGATAGTCCAAAAATATATTACAAGAAGTGGAGCGACAATTAGGTGATCAGCCTCTTTCCACAAGCAACCAAAAATTAAGAAATGAAGGAATAGGTATACTTATACTCTTCAATGGATAGTAGTCATACGTTCAAAGTCATATGTTGTATATAAAAAAGAAAAATGTAAAAATAATGATGGTGCAGATCTGTATATATGGTGTTTGAGATTTTTTTTATAGTGTCGCTCCACTTCTTGTAATATATTTTTGGACATATCCACTATTGTAATGCTTTTTTTTTTAATCATTTTTTTTTCCCGAATCATTTTCAAGTGGTTTGACAAAATCAGTCTCGTTCCGTATCCAAAGGTCAAAACCTCTGCTGCTGTCAACAAAAATAAAAGGAAATGTCATATTCTAATTTTCTGTACAAATTTGGACAACTGTGTTAGGCTAGGTTACATTGCCCCCAACACTAAGAGTCTAAAAAGGCATTTCAGAATTCTACTAGCATCTCCTAGTAGAGCCTAGTAGGAGAGACCAGCTTAAAAGAGCACTACAAGCACTGCATGCTTATTAGACCTTCCCCATAGAAAAGCATTGAATTGATACTTTTCCATGGGGATTTTGAAGATGCTGGATGTCGTCATGCAAAGCGTGAAAAGCCAGGAAGCACCACGTTGCAATAAAAAACAATACAAACTTTACAGTTTCTCTGAAACTGAATGTTTTACCTTGTAGGGGAAAGGAGCAATGGCCCCAGACCACTTCAATGAGATGAAGTTGTCTAGCTGCCTATAGTGTTCCTTGAAAGACCAATAGGGTTATTTAAAGGGACTCTCCAGGCAGCCCCTGTTTACTCACCTGGTTCCAGCGCCGGGAGCCTCGTGAAGCCGCGCCCCCTATTTCGTCAAAATGACGAAATAGGCGGGCGCGAGCAGGGAGCAATCAGACGCTTCCATTTAGAAGCGTCATTGCTTCCTTGTGCGCATGCGCGGCTTCGCCGCACATGCGCACAGACTTCAGAGAGCGGCATTCATGCCACCCTCTGAAGTCCTCAGCGCACTACCGCACTACTACAGGCTGGAGAGAGGAGGCGCGCACACAGTGCCTTCTCTCTCCTGCACACGTCAGACGTATTTTCAAACGTCTGACGTGTACAGGGCCTTTTTAGGGCCCTGCGTGATAGGAAGTGCCTCTAGTGGCCATCTGAGTGATGGCCACTGGAGGTATTCCTATCAATCAATGTAAACACTGTATTTTCTCTGAAAATACAGTGTTTACATTAGATTGCCTGCAGGGAGCTGTAGATTTCACCTGAACAAATACATTAAGCTGTAGTTGTTCAGGTGACTATAGTGTCCCTTTAGTAAACCGAAAACATTGTATGTCAATACAATTGAATTGTAAAAATATCCAATGTATCTATGTTACTTGTTGGCTTTTTATGTTAGTTTTTCACAATTCCCAGTTAGTGAATGACCTTCACAATTCTAATTGTGTTCCAGTCCACATAGGTTCAACTGTACTGCAATAAGGAAAACAAGGTACTTGGCTAAGATTAGGCATTTTTAAGCTACAAACAGTAGCCTACACAGAGTGCTAGAACCCTTTGATTCTAGTGTCTTGAGTCGGTTTATATTTTCCATTCCATCATTTAGTTTAGAAAACGTGGAAGATAGAGAATGTTTGCTTTGTAAGCAATAAACCGGATTATGTAAAAGATTCATGTAAATCTTTCTAGATATAAGAACATAAAGCTAAGAATTGTGAAAGTGAGAGTGGGATAGAGAAGTGTGTGGTGGGGAGGGGGGGGGGCAGTGGGTTAAGAGGTCAGGAGGTAACCTTGCTTACTGCAGTCAGCCAAACAGCTGTGATGTATCTCTTGCTATTGGCATAAGAGAACAGATGTCATGATGGAAACGAGGAGAGGGGGGGTTACAATACGCACATGTATTTAGGCTTCTTGTTTGTAAAATATATTTAGTAAAATCCAGTCTTAAATAATGCACAAGCATGTTTCGTAGTTTTAAAAATGAGCTTTTGTTTCCTGGCTGCAGTAATATACATGAAAAATATACGTATTTGTGTACCAAGACAACCAATACATTAGTGCAAAGAATCTGTTAATGAGCAGACATTTCACGTAATTGTATTCCTTACAGAGTGTGGTATTTTGTGGTGTCTATCACTTAATTAGAAGAACCTGACTTTACCTGCGCT
Source organism: Pelobates fuscus (assembly GCF_036172605.1). Lineage (NCBI taxonomy): Eukaryota > Metazoa > Chordata > Amphibia > Anura > Pelobatidae > Pelobates > Pelobates fuscus. The sequence continues at coordinate 160,072,001 of NC_086321.1, forward strand.
AGAATGGTCATTACATTAATTAGATTTCAAATACCACCAGGATGTGTGCCGAGAAGGAGAATTTGTAGTAACTGTATAGATGTGAGCTACTTCTAGAAACTACCTGGGGAAATCATCACGAGTGAAAATCTTAACTATTAATGTGCTGGTTGTAATTCATGGGTGTTTATTATAGGATGACTACCATGAGAACACGTGGAAATCCATTTCACTATTAAGCAGAAATTTTAATTGAAACATTGTCAGATTTGGAGCACGTTTTGGATGTCCTATGGACTACAAGGATACAGTTAGATACCACCATGTTTCTGATATGGTAATAAAATATTTATGATCAAAAATGTTTTTATGGTGACCTAACCTAACAAAAATATTACTGAAGGTTTACAGTCTAGAGCAGGCTTCCCAAAACTCTGGCCCTCCAGATGTTGCTGAACTACAACTCCAATGATTCTCAGCCTATCTATTTCATTCATAGAATCATGGGAGTTGTAGTTCAGCAACATCTGGAGGGACGGAGTTTGGGTTAGCCTGGTCTAGAGTGTCTTTGATATTAAGAAGATATTGGCAAGTTTTTGTGATTGCAACTAAATTGCACAGATGTTTAAAACAAAGCCTTCTGGAATAAAATATTAAAGAGTTACTCCAAAACCCATGACCACTTCAGTGATTTGCATGTGCATCATTTTTCCCGCATCTGATGGCATTCCATACACAGCAGCAGTATAAACAACATTTGCAATTTAGTTATACAATTTCATCTGAAAATTAAATGAGCTATTGTATAATTTTGTTGACGCATTTTACCAGAAACACATTATCTGTAGAGTGATTTTAATCAGGAATAAATATTAAAATGTATACCTTAGGACTAAGCTGAGCAATGGCTGTCTTTTGATGCTTTCTGATTACAGCCCCAAAACATGCATTTATTATAAGGATCCTAGTTTACAATCATGATGTAGTCAACCTGATATATAACTAATCATACAGTCGTAAATTGCCAATTTATTTTTCTGAACCAACAGATACAACATATACGTAAAACTTTGTATGAATTGATACTTTCTAGCCTGTAGCAAACATTTTTCCAAATGTAAGTTGCTCCCTCTGCTTCAATATACTTTAATTTGTAGATAGTGAAAGCAGCTTTTGCAAAACCATATCTACTAATTGTCCACTAATCCCATAGGATTCCCTTCCTCGTGTGTTTAAAATATGCATGCAATCTTAGATGTGTTCATTGAATCGAAACGGCGTAACATTCATTTTGTTTAAAAATCCAGTCATCGCCTTGCCATATACTGCTGCCAGGAGCAGTAAGTATTGCAGAAGACGCTTAGTGCTATCAAATTGTCACAGAAGAGCTGGAAATGTAAAAGGATGCTCTCAGATATAGGCACCCCACAATAATTGGAAAAACTGGTGAGTATGAGTGCTCAATATCTATAATTAGCAGCAAATCACCAACAAGGGGTTCTCTCCACCCTTGTGAAGTGGACTGTAAAGATAACAGACAGGAGGTGATCAGCGCTTAAGATTATATATACATACGATACAGATGATATTCTCAGTATATGAATCTGTAAGTACAAAGCAAGAAACAGGTGCAGTACAGTAAATGTTTGTGAAGGGAGTACAAATGGGCATTTACTGTACTGCACCATAATCTGTTTCTTGCTTTGTACTTATAGATTCATATACTGAGAATATCATCTGCATCGTATGTATATATAATCTTAAGCGCTGATCACCTCCTATCTGTTATCTTTACCCCACAGTAATTCAACTTGTGAACAATTATTTCCTTTTTTTATTGCATTCAGGAATTACATTTTGCTTTCAAAAATCCAAAACATTCTGAAATAAAAATGATATTCGCTAATTAAAAACATGAGAGTGATTCTGTTTTGGAAAAGCTGGTCACACTGTATGGTATGTCACAAAATGTCTGAAAGGAACACTTTGAGCACCATAACTGCTACATCATAACCACTACCAGTGTCCTGGCTCCCCAATTTTTATTTCTTGCCCCGATCAGCAGATAGCCATTCCCCATCCTCAATACTTATACTGGAGAAACAGAAATCCCCAGGCAGCATTACAGGGCTTAGCTAACTTGCTGAGAGCCATGAGATAATGCTCCTTTGTCTCAGTGCCACTTTTTAAAAAGATTTTGTTTGTTTCTGGTTCCTGTATCTGTCTTCAACTCCGTATCTGCTTAATTTTAAAGCAGGGACTAGGTAAACAATAAGTGAACAGAAGGTGATAATAGAAGCAGCATATGCATTACTGTACCTTAGAGTGGCCAGTGCTGAAAGGACCACTCTAGGCACCCAGACCACTTCAGCTTAATGAAGTGGTCTGGGTGCCAGGTCCCTCTAGGATTAACCCTTTTTTTTTTATAAACATAGCAGTTTCAGAGAAACTGCTATGTTTATAATAGGTTTAATCCAGCCTTCAAATCCTCTAGTGGCTGTCTCACTGACAGCCGCTAGAGGCGCTTGCGTGATTCTCATTGTGAAAATCACAGTGAGAGCACGCAAGCGTCCATAGGAAAGCATTGTAAATGCTTTCCTATGAGACCGGCTGAATGCGCGCGCAGCTCTTGCCGCGCATGCGCATTCAGCCGAAAGGGAGGATCGGAGGCGGAGAGGAGGAGGAGAGCTCCCCGCTCGGCGGTGGAATAAAGGTAAGTAGACAGAGTGATAAACCGCGCCCTATAAAGTGAATATACAGTGCTGATAGTGCAAACAGAGGTATATATACTTATATATCTGATGACATCTGTGACTCCAAAGTATCTTGAAAAAAACAGAAAAAAATATACACAAATAGTGCAATATATAGCAGAAATATTTAATGTTAGGTACACACTTTACACACTTTACCTAACATTAAATATTGCTGCTACATATTGCACTATTTGTGTATATTTTTTCTGTTTTTTTCAAGATACTTTGGAGTCACTGATGTCATCAGATATATAAGTATATATACCTCTGTTTGCACTATTAGCACTGTATATTCACTTTATAGGGCGCGGTTTATCACTCTGTCTACCTATATTTGTTCTCTTGGTGAGATTTTAGGGAAGTCTCACAGATTCTCTGCTGCCCATTCCTTTTTCTCACTGTGTAGCGAGCGCTTATTTTCTGTTGTATCCATATCTTTGGAATAAAGGTAAGTTTTAACCCTTTCCTCATCCCAGAGCCCGGCATTATTATTAAAAGGTAATTATTTGCAGTGTCCTCTAACTTTAAGGACGACATGTGGGTTTTTATGGTTACATGGCAACCCGCAGGCTCTATGTTGCATGTTGCGCAATGTCTGCCTAATCTTGATCCTGCAACTGAGAACACCTGAGCTGCCACGCAGCTTCACCCTGAGCATGCACATGCTGCGTGGAGATATGACAATAGTATCCGAAGGAACAAAATGTAGCAACGTGTGGCTCTCTCTTCAGAACAAGCCTGGAGATGTAAGGTACCTTTCCAACCCCAAAGTAAAGCTTCTCCCAGTAAAAATCTCCCTGGGGTGGAGAGGAGCTGCAATGTGTAGACTGTCTTGACACTGGATTAGTGGTAAATATTCTATTTTTTTTTACAGGAACAAGAAATCTAAATAAACCATATAACACTCCAGATTCCTGAATCAATGTATCACTGGAGTCTTCTTTACGTAACGTCAAAAGGAAATGTATTTTATCTATTATTTTGGATTGATTCTTCTGTTTTTGTATCTATACAATGCATTATAATGTAATGTTCAATTCCAGACTGGAATACCATGTGAGAGTTCTATTTTCTGCATGAGTAAAATCTGATCATTTGGCCCTTGGTTACTTATTATCAGAGTGCCATTAATTGACATATATGCATGAGCCTTAATTTGATGCTTCATTCAAGCAATACTTAAATGCTCATTCACTATGATAAACAATCCGAAACCTTGAAATATTACTTTATGACCTCTTCCAAAGCAATCGACTGACTATGCCGTTACCATCTTTGTGCCTCCTATAGATTGATCATGGTCTTTGTTGTCGTGGCAATCTATGCCTTAAACTGCATTTTCTGGTATTAATGACCTAATGAGTTTATTTAATGTCAGCAGTGCAGAGTAATGGTAAAATGCATTCATTTCTATTCCCACTAAGACTCTTTATACTTCACCAGTCATGCACTTATGGCATGATGGTACTTATATCAGTAGGGTTGCTAGATCTTTCATGTTTTCCTGGAGACATATCACTTCAACGTACTGATGAGTACATTAAAAGTGCTTCCTCACAGTATGTAGTAGTCATATGCCGTGGGAAAAAAAGTCTTATTTAACCCCTTAAGGACACACGACGTGTGTGACACGTCATGATTCCCTTTTATTCCAGAAGTTTGGTCCTTAAGGGGTTAATCAAGGCAGTTATTTGAGATCTCAACTTCAATAATGCATGCAATTCCTTCAAGTAGCCATGTACATGTTACATACTCAACTATAACAACAATAACAGTTATACATTATGAATTCATCTGTGTGTAATCTGGAATGTGCAGAAAAACCCAGTTTTGTGCATCCCTGGACACAAGGTGGTTGTGACTTGGGTGGCATTGGGACATGCCAGTAATGTAAGCAAGGAGCATGTCACTCCAGCTCACACATTTGAAAAAGAGCTCACGCTGTATTTTTTACAAAGACACCCAAGTCTTCTGTCAAGATGGCGCCCAGGAGAAGAGAATAATAGACATACCCGCATGGACCTCGTTCTTGCCATTTTCTTCTTCAGCCCATGGCAGCTTCATGTGGGTACTCTTATTCTTGCGTAAAAGTTTATTTAACAAGGATCAATTCAAGACCTCATCATCTACCATGATCTTGTACTACTTGCACAAAGAAATGCCATCTGGATCTATTCTTCCCATCAGACCTAAAGGAGAACCGTCACAAAAAAAAATAACTTTACAGAAAAAGAATCCGTGTCCTCGGGTTTGAAACATACTATGAAATGGTTGAGTTTTCTATTAGCATGGCCATTCCAGGGTTCACTTTAATAATATAGCATAGCAATGAATCAATCAGATGTGACACATCTGCTATCCTCTCTATTCTTATGTATCCAGATGTAAAAGGCATAGTTTATTACTAGAAATGGTGACTCCTAAGGTCCTTATGACACAGTTTTATCTACTTATATTGTTGACCACTTAATTACCAGTTTTTAATTTTCATTTCTAAAGTAAGAATGCATGCATGTTATGTATTTGTTACGTGGGATGCATACAATAAATATATATATATATATATATATATATATATATATATATATATATATATATTGGGCAAACCATAATCTATAGTGTTTATTTTCATTTTGTGGAATTTTATAAATAGATTCTATAGTGTCCTCTGTCTCACAATAGGTAAGTTGGTGAATTAACATATTATAGTAAACAGACATTTAATTTTGTGGTACAACATTAGACCATTCGATAAAATGTCTTTGAATATAGCTTGCAGAATTTTCATCTATATAACAAGCCCACCTTTGATTAAAACAGTTTTCTTTTTTCAAAATGTTGATAGCATTTGCAATTACATAGTATCATGCTGGAATTGTTGAATCTGAAACCTGGTTAGCTTTCTGAGCATGGCAATTTTAATTTTCTCCACGCTCACTTCATTAAACCAAGTTATTCTGTTATAATCTTTAGCACCACATGAGTTACAGAAAGAAAATTAAAAAAGAAAAACACAAAAAGATGCTTTTCCCCCCAGTAATTGAAAAACAACATAATACACTTGGTATAATGATATTGCATAGTGTCATATAGTCATATAATATATTTTGTCCTTCGATTGCAAATTATTTTTGCAGTAGAGAAGTATGTCCCGCTGCTACACTGGTTATAGCTTTAGGTGATGGGGCTAGATAAAAACAAGAAAAGGCAAGGAGAATAGAGGCATTAAACATTACCTCTGCTATTATACAGAACCAAATGCATGACATAAATAAGATTTATAATGTCATAAGCAGAGAAAACTACCCAACTGCCTTAGGATGCAGTAAACTGAACAGAAGGCTCTTAAAATACAATCGACCTACAAAAAAAAAGAGAAAATGGTTTCTGGCTGGGTATCTTTCTGAAAATATGAATAAATCAGCATCTCAGAACTTTGGACAACACACATACTCTTTCTGTTGGTATTGTGAACTCTTTGATAACACTGAAAGGTCATGGAAAATCCTCCCACAGGAGGAATTAGACTCTGTTCTGTTCCTGAAAAACACACCTCCTGGTTATCTTTGACTGATGTAGAAAAGGCCTTTGAAAATATTTAAAATATTTAGATTAGAAATTTTAATTGGTTTTTATTTCACGGAGATATGTTTATATTCACTTTGCACAGCTTAGAAAATACAGTAGCAAATAGTTACTGGTTGTACCTGGGTCATTTATAACGAAGTACTCAAGGCACGTCAATAAATAGAATGTTGGTATTTCCCAGTTCTTCTACAGGGATACTGACCAAACCTGGACCATTGGTGTTCTTTGAAAACAGAATTGCGTACCACTGTTCTGATTGAACCAATTTCAACTGAATTATCTTTACCAATTCTTCAAGAACAGAACATAACAAAATACATAGGCACTGGCATCACTGGCGTTGAAATCACCCAGTGATATCACCCCCTAGGGATCTCACTCCATGCCAGACCATATTAGATCCCAGGTTGTCCTAGCGAAGATGCAGAATATATATTTTTGTTAAGAGTTCCACCTCTCTGATAGTGTTGTAGCGTTGCCATCGGAACTCGCAAGAGAGATATGCAAAGTCTGCACTTGACAAAAGTCAGCTCGCCTGTGCTGCCTTAAGGTTGCTCATGTCTCCCAACCTATCACATTATTTCTCGGTGTCTTAGGGGAGTAGATGTTCACGTGGCATGTTGCCCCAATATTTTGAGAATTTTAGGGGTGGTATAAAACAATGACATGGGAGATAATCTGAAAATTGTGCTTACAACACTTCTACACCACATATTTTTTTATAACTTCATATTTATTGACACTTTTTGCACAAGTACAGAAGAGAAATGCAGAGTACAGAGCAAAGATAGTAGTGTACAGTACATGCACAAAGGGACCATAAGTTTACAAAGGAAAGCATTACAGTAAGTGAAGAAGTTGTCTTTATCAGGAATTTTATTGTACCAAAAAAAATTAAAATAAACAAAATGTATGCACATACATATAATAGTGTTACCTGCTTTTTTTAAATTTTTGCTGTGTAGGTGAGTTCAAAGACGTTGAAATCGCCACAGCAGCATAAATAAGCAGTCATAACAGCAAACAGAAGATAACATGAATATGGCAATCGCTAAACCTGCACATTTTGTAAAATAACATGCTAGCATATAGCCATACTTGCTCAGAGTGTATGTAAAAACATAAGGTATATAGCTATATAACGAGTGAGTGTTACAGACAGGTTTAGTGTGGATGGCTACTCATTCTCTAAAGAGATACTATAGGCATCCAGACTATTTCATCTTATTAAAGTGGTCTTGGTGCAATGTCCCTGGCCCGCTTAGTCCTGCAATGTAAAACATTGCCTCTAGCTCCTTTATGTCAGACCCCATATAGACCTCGTATAGGAATTACAATAATACTTATTTACATAGCACCAACATATTCAACATTACTACACGATAGTTAAAACAATACAAACAATTCTAACAAAACATGTTTGACATGACAGTAGATGAATAGGGCTCCAAACGAGCTAGCAATCTAAATACACCTTTGTAGTTAGAATGAATGTCCATAGAGGGTTGTAATAACATTGTGTTTTATTTTAGACCATGTTAAAAAATGTTTTTACTTTACACGAGCAACACAGGGTAGGAAAACAAAGCATTGTAAAACATATCCTGGTCGTGTTCTCTTTTACACTGTCCCCTTTTCTCAACAGCTCAACTACGCACTATAAAACCACAAAATATATAAAGCTAAATGCAACCCGCCTTCACCTGTGCAATTATTAAACCATCAATCAGCGCAGACTGTCCCTGTTGTTCACAAAGTGAGGAAATAATAAATGCCAACAGACATTGCACAAACTTTTTCAAAATAATAAACTTTTGGAGTTGCAAAGTTTAAAACCTTTATGGCCCTTTGAAGACAACTTATAGCGAAAACATATTTCTCTTATATCACTATACAAACTAAAATGCCTTTCATCATCAACTGTAGAGATTAACTCCATGGCGGTCGAACAATTCTGGGTCCTGGTACCCACTTGAAAAGAATAGATAAAGTGGTATATCCTCCACACAGTACAGATAACCTAGGTCATGTAGTTTCACATTTTATCTCTTGTTTTCTATTAAGTCTATTGACAACTGTGAAGTTTATAGACAGTGTCTAGGGGTTAGGCTAGCAGATGTTAATTAGGAATGTCTGTAAATCTTGGCTTTTCTACTAAAGCACAAAAACAAAAAAGCAATTCACTGACGCAAACATTTTGGGAAATCATTGGAAAATTTAGTTACGGATATTAAGTTGATTCAAACTCAGGCATTTAACAAGGTCAACAGACTTGACTCAAATTGTTGACTGGCAGATCTTAATGGTCAAATTCTGCTTATATAACATTTTCATGAACACTGAATGAGATTGGGGAAGTACCTAAAAGAAGTGGTCTTACGTAAAGAGGAAGATGATACCCAGTCCATTAGCTTTTGCAATGGTTATCAGATAACTTTCTTAAGTAGAAATGCAATCTACATTGTCGGTACTTTATATTTTTTTCAAGTGTTTTTTTATGGTTTTCCTGCCTAGCAGGAACCAAACAGTACTTTACTTGCAAGTCTAACTTGTGATGACCTCTCCAATCTGTTTTATTAGTGTAAAGTACTGTAATGAGCACTATATTTTTTAACTTTTTGTTCTTTTATATATACTACCAATTCATCTACAGCCCTGTGAGTTCATCTTGAGCCTAGTTGGAGGTCCCCTGCATAGAAGCACTAACTAATAGGCAGGGATTGTACTAGTGGTGCACATGTAAGTAGAACTATCCTAGCTTTTAGATCTATAAGTGCATTTTCACTTCTTATTTTGCTCTTAGATACAGGACATACTACATTATATTCTGCTATATCTTTCTGTCTCCACATATCATACTACCTCTGAGAACACATCTACCTGAGAAACATATCAAGGCGCTGCACCCTCTTCTTCTACGAACCTTTTATTGGACCTGAACAGAGAGACTCTGGTTTGGGTGTTTGAGATGTCTACCATTTTTCAACTGTACATGCTAGAAACCCATTTTTTTATTATTTGAACCTCTTCCCATGATAGACTACAGGAATTCTCGTGTGCAGCACAGATCCTATGGAATACATTTCCCCAAGCTATTAGGTTTTCCCCAGAGGCGTAACTAGAAACACGGGCCCCGGTGCAAAAATTGCCCTGGGTCCCCCCCCCCATACATCTACCTCCTACCCCACACGTCCCCACCTCCCACCCCTTTCACACATGCAGACAAACAGATACACATGCAGACATATACATACAGACACACACACACATACACACAGAGACCTATACATACAGACATACATACAGACACATGTAGAGACACACGCATACACTCGTATACCCACACTCAGACATACACACGTACACTCACAGATACACACACTCAGACATATATACACACGTTCACGCAGACACACACTCACAGACACACACACTCACAGACACACACACACTCACAGACACACACACACTCACAGACACACATACACTTACAGACACACACATACACACACTGAGACACACATACAGTTACAGACACACACACTCAGAAACACACCCTCAGACACACATACACTTACCGACACACACACATACACTCAAACACACACACTCATACACACACACACACATACACTTACAGACACACACAAATTATTAATATTAAATGTCCACCCAGCCTCCCTACCTGGAGAGCCGGCGTGGATATGTCCCCGGGGTCCAGTGGGGCTTCAGTGCGGCGGGTGGCAGAGTTACTGTCAGGCACGGCGAGGGAGCTGTGTTCTCTCTGACATCATATTCCGGTTCCCGGCATCAGTAGACATCCCGCGAGGGAGCAAAGCAGAAAGATTAGAGCTCCCTCGCCGTGTCTGACAGGAACTGTGCCGCCTGCCCGCTGGGGGGGGTCCATTAGGTGGCCAGTGGGCCACTTCTTGGGCCCCCCTATGACAGGAAGAACATGGGAGGCGGTATATAGGCGGCCCACGGTTGCAGGGGTCGTGGCTGCGGCCAGGCCCCCTGCAGTGAGGGGCCCGGTCGCACCTGCGACCCCTGCGACCCCTGCGACCGTGGTTGGTACGCCACTGCCTTTCCCCTAGTTTCCTTTCCTGTAAGTGCTCCCTAAAGACATCCTTGTTCAGGGAAGCCACTCAACACAGTAAACAATGTATACCACTTAACCAATAAATGCCCTCATCTCACTCTGTATTACACTCTTTCTCAACTTTGCAGTCCCCACCTCCCTCCTGTTTCTCACCCAACCTACCCAGCTAGCTTGTAAGTTTCTACGAGAATAGGGCCTTCAAATCCTTCTGTATTTGTTTGTCAAATTTTATATTGTCTCAGATGTATCGTACTTTTTATTTTTTGACAATCTTTATTTTTTCAGTGTGTCAAAAAAGGTAAACAGTACACTGCGATTGCTACATGCAAGTAGCTTGAAAGGAAAAAAAAACATAGTTGTAAGCGGTTCGGTCAGTACTTCTTTGTTTTAACTTATACCAATTGCACCCATGTACAGAATGTGTTGGTACTCTGTAGAATGTGTTGGTACTTTATAAATATAGTATAAAATAATAATAATATTTTAAGCAAGAGCAAATTACAATCATGGGAAGTAACACATCTAATGACAGGCTCCTCCCACTCACCTATTAGCCAGTGAGAGCAAATGGAAGAAGTCAGAAACATACACAGGGTTACCATATTGACATGTTTTTATGGACACCTATAACTTATAAGTGAGCAACACATGAAAATTGCTATCCTGTATTATGTAGGATTCTAAAGTGCTATGTAAAAATTGATTTATAAAGCCAGGGACTAATGACAGTATTTAGAAAATTGTGAAGACTAGATGGGCCGAATGGTTCTTATCTGTTTCCGATGGGCCGAATGGTTCTTATATGTTTCCGTCACATTCTATGTTTCTATATAAGTACTTAGTCACAGTAGAATCCTGCAGCATATGCATATTTGTTATACTTAATGCTGCTCTACAGTTTGCTTGACTTACTTGTGTATCATTAACATAAATTAATTATCTATAAAATAGATTCTCACCCCTCCTCAATGTATATTTGCTCATTCTCTGTGCAGTATTTAGCTGTACCTAGAACTGCACTCTTCTGAACGGCGTTCTCAGATATCCCAACTGGAATCTGCTGCAGTCACTCCCCCATCTTGGGAGTCACAGCCCCAAGTGCTCCTATCAAATCTGGGACTACTACTGCCTTCACTTTCCACATCCTTTCTAGCTCCTCTTTCAGTCCTTGGTATTTGTCCACCTTCTCATGTTCCTTCTTCCTGGTGTTATAGTCACTGGATATTGCCACATCCACCACCACTGCAGTCTGTTCCTTGTCAATCACCACGATGTTAGGTTGGTTGGATAACACCAAAACAGCTAGTTACATAACTTGTGAAATTTGCCAAGAGGTAGCTAGTGTCACAACTGGAACTGGAAGATATACCTATAATGTGGGATACATTAAAGACTACAAATGCACAACACAAATCTCACATCACAAACCACTCGCATCACATTCATTTAACTTATTTATACATGTATGATGAACATTTTATTCCCAGATATTACATACACATGCACCGTGTGGATTACACGTAAATCACACATTTCATGTGAAATTTAGGGTTTTAAAAGATTTTAAAGACTATACTGGATCTAAAGCAGAAAGAGAAACTTATCCTACCTACTAAGCTTAGCCTTCAGGACATGAACTCAAACTGTCAGTGCCAATTACAGCTTAGCTTTTGTCTTTATTACGTATCACCTGGCTATTAAAATCCATACAACTTTTTTGCCTCAGTGACAAAATGAAGATACGCCAGATACCATCACCAGATGACAGTTTCCATGTGATTGTCAACCTTGGAGATGTGGAGAACTCGGCAAGAGGTCCCATATACGACACGCTCTTCTGTAACATTGCCCGGTGCTGCTGTGAGAGCAGTTAAGATATGAAGGAAATAAATCATTAGTGCTGCATCTTCCGATCCCTTAAGCTTCTTTGCAGCCGTGGAGTCTTTAATCTTCCAGCTGCCGATAGACTCTGCTTCAAAGTGGATCTTACCCTTACATCAATTGCTCCTATAAAAGGAAATATAGCACTTAGGTGTTTAGTACATTGTAACAAATAAATCATGCATTAAATGAGATCAAATGAGTATAATAAAAGTTATTACAGATGTTCTCTGAAACATAATGCTTTTGTGTCGAGAGAATGAAATACCTGTAATCTCACAGTCCACATTTTCATAAAGAAGTTAACTGAGCACCTAATTAAACAAATACGTTAACAATGGCATATACTAAAGATAGTTAGAAGCTCTGAATAATGTATATACAAATACTGTTCTTTACAGCCACAAAAAATCAATTCTCCTGGACCATTTAGATAAAGGTTATAAAAGTGTCCATTACAGACTATCACATATGTGTTGAGATACCTGAACAAATTAAATTCTGTGCATTTAAAGAGACAGTGCACCCCATTTTATCAGAGATCAATGATTTACTGTTTAAGCTTTTCAGTTATGTAATGTTTCTCATGGTAACAAAGCTAGAGTACTGACTGTATCTCTACCCATCTTGTTGGTCAATTTGTGTTTTTTTAATGAATAAAGCCAGCAGGTGAGATCAACATATGAGTACAAAGGGAGTGCCTATCACATGGCCCCATTGACAGCAAAATGATTCACTGTATTCAACTGGCTCCTTACCCATGCTAACCTAATGGATGCCTTTTATATGCAAAATGAATGAAGTAATGATCACCTGGTGCCAAATAGTACATAGTTAGTACCTCAAGAATGCTTTTGACAGAAGGACTGGGCACTTACTTTATTACACACTGAAGATAGCCTTTTGTGTGGAATAAAGTCTTAAATGAACACTCTAAGTTTCATAACCACTACAGAGCATGCTTAATTCCATCTGGTGATATAGGGTTTAGCTGTTTGGCTGAAAGTGATCAGCTGACACTCTCAGCCAGTGAACTGAGAACTATCATAAGCATCTAAGTAGGATCTACCAGCTCTCAGTTCTAACCCTTACCCTATGTAAGAAATCAAACTGTTCTAGAACAGTATGACTCCTTGCAATGAGGGGGGAGATGCCCAGGGCCGGTCTGGGGATACAAAGCAGCCCTGGAAAAAAAATCTATGCCAGCCCCATAAGTCATTGTGCCATGTATTGTGTGTATTATATAAATATTATATATGCTATATGCTATAATATATATTATGCTCTATCATATATATGCTCTATGATATATATATATATATATATATATAGTATAACATATATATAATATTTATGCTCCCAACTTGCGCCGTTACAGTCCATAATGAAGGCAGTGGCGAGGCTCATCTTCCTGTCCGCCCACACCTCCCACGCCTCACCTTTCTGTCAGTCCCTTCATTGGCTTCCTGTAAGATATAGATATATATAGATGTAAAAAACAGAAAATCCGTATCTTGTAATACCTTTTTATTGGACTAACAGAATTTTTTAATGACAAGCTTTCGGGAGAACCTCCCTTTCTCAAGTCTGAAGCATTTCTGAGCAAGACGGCACATAGAATTCAAAGTTGAGTTGTATCACAGGGATAGAATTTTAAAAAGTTTAAAAAAAAATGTGAGTGTGGTTGTGTGTGTGTGTGTCTGTTAGTGAATGTGTGTGTGTGTTAGTGAGTGTGTCTGTGTGTCTGTTAGTGTGTGTGTCTGTTAGGGAGTGTGCTACTATGTGTGTGTCTGTTAGTGTGTGTGTGTGTCTGTTAGTGAGTGTGTTACTTTGTGTGTATGTGTCTGTTAGTGTGTGTGTGTGTGTGTGTTAGTGAATGTGTTAGTGTGTGTGTGTCTGTTAGAGAGTGTGTTAGTGTGTGTGTCTGTTAGTGTGTATGCATGTCTTACTGAGTGTGTATGCATGTCTGTTAGTGAGAGTGTATGCATGTCTGTTAGTGAGTGTGTGTCTGTTAGTTACTGTGTGTGTATGTTAGTGACTGTATGTGTCTGTTAGTGACTGTATGTGTCTGTTAGTGTTAGTGAGAGTGTGTGTGTGTGTCTGTTAGTAAGTGTGTATATTGTCTGTTAGCGAGTGTGTATGTGTGTCTGTCAGTGAGTGTGTATGTCTGTTAGCTAGTGTATGTGTGTCTGTCAGTGAATGTGTGTGTCTGGAACTGAGTGGATATGTGTCTGTCAGTGAATGTGTATGTGTATTTAGAAGTTGGGGTGTCTGAGTTTTGTCATGCTAGAGCAGCACAAAACCAGGATATACCACTGCATGCAGCCAAAATTAAGGTAAACAGTGCAGGGAGACTGACAGGTCTCCCTCCGGCCGCCAGCAGTCTGATTGGGGCCGCACCATTCCCCAGCTCTTTCCTTATTACTCCCCTCGGACTGACACAGGCTGGCACAGTCCGAGGGGAACATCATTTAAATGAAATTAGTCTCATGATTTGGGCTGTCTGCCCGGCCCCAGTCCAGTGGCCCACCTGGAAATTTCCCGGTATCCCGGTGGGTCAGTCCGGCCCTGGAGATGCCTGAGCACTCCTGGCACCATAACGACTACAGCTTCCCTTCTTGCTTATCAGCACAGAAGCCTAACAAGCCGCATGAACAAATCAGCAAATAGGACATTGCTGTATGGTTGTTCTCTTAAAACCCTGGCAATAATGAAAACAAATAAAAGCCTTTTTGATTTTCATTAATTAATCCTCTACAGGAAAACAAAATATTTTACTGCTCTTTAAATCGAATTCTATATTCTTCACCAAAACATAATACAATGTACCATAAATCTCTAAAAATAATTCATATAAACGGTGACCTTGCTTATGTAGTAGGACGTAACGAAACATTTTTGTTTTTGGATAGGTGCCAGGTCTGCCGTGATATTTTGTGTAACATTAAAAAAGGGTTAATTCTGTGTTACTTTTACCTGTATTCATCAACACTACAGCGTGGCATTCATTACATGTAGGCCCAGAAATATATTAGTTTACAAATGCCATTGACACCGCTCAGCAGCATAGGATCAAGGGAAATGTTACAATGAAGGAAAACCGGGGAATGACTGCTGATCCCTGCAGTGAGAGATACTGTTCTTTATGTGCTTAATCCCATCTAAGGCTGCTGTTCATTTTTCTTTATAGCCTATTTATTTGCAACAGCCTCTACCCTGGGACTTCAGTGCAAAAACCTAATTCCCAATGCTTTATTCTAGCTTCCTGGATGGGAAATGGATAATCAATGCTGCCTATATTAGCCATAAGCCTGTATCTTCACTTTCGGTTTGAAAGGTAACCTTGCGCGCATGCCGGGCAATCTCCATTTGAGACATATTTGCCTACATTTTTTTTTCTTACTTATTAAAACTCACATTATCTGAAGCTGAATTTAGACAAACATATTTGCTTGTTCCTGCAATTCCTAGGATAAACATGGAGTCACTTATCTTTTTGATGCCCTTTTACTGTATGTCAAAGGCATTGCTTCGGGTCGAAAGATTAATTCTGTACAATCCTATTAAGTAATTCCCTGCAGTTTTGGGTGGATTTGTGGGGGATGCAGCCAGTGTTCCAGAGACACAGCTAATAGGAAGACTTTATCTGCAGCTCCTGCACATACATTAAACTTGGCGGTTGCTCTGTTCTTTGCTAAGCCATTACGCTTCTGCTTCATTCCTCAATACCACAGCAAGCTATGGTTTATGAAATTAGATGGCGAGATGAACTGTAAATTCAGCTATAACTATGATCATCCACAGATATTTCCAGGTAGTGGAAAACAAATCAATGGGATAAGAGCTTAGCTTACTGCTTCACAAGGGCCTGTGGCTGCAAATAAAATAGAAGCCCTAACACAAGTCCCAGCCAAGATCCCAACATTAGAACAAATTATTGGATTTTAAGGAGGGGAGGGGGTACTCCTTGCTCTTCACCTCCCTACACACTCATAAAGGTGACATGACTTTCGAAAACAGAGCAAAATCAAAGCTTTGAAATAGACCTAAAATTATATCTGAATAGAAAACTGGCAGATTTGTGGTGTTTTTTTGTGTGTGTGATAGCACATCATTGTCCATGCTTTATAATTATAAACTTTGAAAGTTTGTGGTTTGAGAATTGTTTGGCTTGGATTACTATTCCCTTCGACTGTTCTGTTCTCAGCATCTGTGAATGAATTGGCAGGTACGGCGAATGACCTAATGAATATACAAGTTCTAGTTCCCCAAGGATCGTCTCTAGGAACTTATACTATTACAAGTTTCTGTTCTGCCAGGCATACATCTCTAAGTACACAACTTTTCCATTAAATTTACTTTATTCTTAAAATGAACCTGTCATCTTTTTAATTATTTACTTTACTGCAGACATCCATCTTGACCTGATTTGCGTGATTATTCACAGATATTGGAACGTCATTATAAGGGGTGAGAAAATGGAGGTATGACAAAGGTCTATAGAGGTGAAATAGTCCAAAATGTGTAACTAATAAGTTCCCAAAAGGTCTGTACTGTTCAAAGATCCAAACAATATGCAATTTATAAAGATGCAGTTTAGCATGCAATTTAGCTACTCAAAATGAAACCCAATATCCCCTAAATGGCAGTCTTAAATTTGACATATCACAAACTGTGGATGCCAGCTTTAGGTTTGTATACACACTTTATTTACATACTGTGCTAGCAAATCACCAACAAAAATATAAATTCACTTTCCATGTAGGTAATTTTGGGTCACACCCACTTCACACCCTTTCCGGATGGAAGTGGCCATTGAACAGAGCAGACTATATAGGGCACTTTAAAGGGGCGGGTCTGCTCGTCGAAGGGGCAGGTGCACCAATCGTACTGCCAGCCCACCTTTAAAAAGGTGGCGAGACTCCTTAACAGCCTGTCCCTTCAAGGCAGACCATGTCAGACGATTTCAAGATACAGGACAGATCTATGGGATCTATTTTTGCTGGCACAATACCCAGCTGTACCGGCTATTTACTTTATTCTAGAGAATTTTTTATAAAACTACGCTGCAAATTTAATGGGGAAACAAGTTGAATTATATTTTGTATGCATTCGACTGAAAATGCATTAAAATATTTGCAAAAGCAATACATAAATAGGTCATAAAAAGCTAATTTGAATGTCCTGCCTTTGCTGCGGTTTCCCATACTTTGTAATAGAGCTTGCATCAAACCAGAAGGTGACTTTGCCAATAATAAGGCTCATATAAATGTCTCTAGCACTGCTGAATGTTTTTTGGACACAGCGAGGTTTTCTGGGATGTAAACCAATTCTCACCTTTATATTCTACAAAGATAACAGCTGAACTACAGGTCACTGAAATAGGTGATATCATGAGTGACTTTTAGTGCATCTGTTATTTTTTTGATAAAAAAAAAGGTAAACGCCACAGGATGGGAGTGAGTGACCTAAAGAGTGGGCCTATAGAGCAAAGCTAATTATTATAAAAAAAAGTAAGCTAATTAGTAAATTTATAACAAAAACGCCCAACCTAACTAACTGCATTTTAACACTGCAACTAACATGTATGGGTCCTGGAGGTATCACTGTAGTCCAGGGCTTAATCTATTATCAATAGGTTAAGCAAAAAGCTTAGTCAGGTGCTTCTTTGTGAAGACTTCTCCTAAATGCATGAAAGAACCAGGTAGGTCTAAAGCTGTGGTGGAACTAACAAAGAGAGGACCCTGGTGCATGAATTATTTTGGGTTCCTCCCCCTCTCTCCTCCCCATCGCAAGGGTAGACAAAATAACCTTTAACTTCCTCCCACAACTGGTGGCTCCATATAAGAAAGGTGTATGGTTTGCTGTTAAACAGCAGCTGCACACAACAGGCCCCTGATGACACATGCTTACTGGGTGGCTCTAAGTGCATGGACCATCTAATGGGTCCCTTCGACGTGTGTCTAGTAACCTCCGATTGTCTAAAGTACGTGAAGAGGAGATCTACAGAGGATACACTGTTAGAGGAAACAGAAAAATATACTATCTTGCAGGCATTTAAGGTAGAATATGGACATTTTTCACTCAAGTCCAAATGTCTCAGATTATCAAAAGAATCCATTGTCAGGAAGAGGCATTCAGATGCAAAATCTGGACATCTTTCACAAGATTTCTTAAAATGCAGCCTCTGAACTACATTGAATGTATGCCAAATCATGCCTCCCAACTTATGGAGGTATGAGATTGGGAATAGGTGGGCCAATTCTAAAGGGGTGTGTCACCAGTGGAAAAAAATCCTGAAAAAAGGCAGGCCTGCCAACTGATGGGGCATGTCAGCCTGGCATCAATGCATGCCAAGCTCACAAACAGCCTCCTTACCAGCCCCTTCCATACAGAACCATGCAGAAAGTTCCTTTGAAGCATTCTCTGCATGGTCATAGTGCCCATTCACATCAGAGCACATCTAGTGATGCACTTGCGCTTTGCTGCCCCAAGGACACTTCCCTAGTGTCCTAAGATCTGATTCTGTCCCGACTAAATCTGGTCTGTTGGGAGGCCTGCCAGATTTCCTGACTTGATACAAGTGACTGACTGAAATCCAGAACCGGAACATGGAAATACACAACTAAATGTTTAGATACATCAGAACGTTTTCATATTTAAACCCTTTGTCTGCTGAATGCATTTTCCTGCAATTGGACAAATATGGCACATTTCGGTAGGTTTGCCTGCAATCACCGGGTGAATGCATAGGTTAAATTTGGTTAAAATATGCTGTTTGTAAAACATTTCATAGGATTTCTATGTGAGCATGTCTAATTTCAAAGCAGACACCTGATGGTACAACTACCAAATGAGATATGACTGAATTCCAACTGTGTCTCTCTTTAGTAACTATTAGAATTTCAAAATAATTAGCAATTTTATCGTTTTAACACATTTTGCTGATTGTAACCAAATCCGGATATAGTGGATAACCATGTTCATCCAAGGTCTGCTCCTTTTTTTTCCAGAGCAAATATGTTCTTGTCAAGAAAAACAGCGTATTCTTTTGTATAAAATTGTTATATTTTTCTCTATGAAAATTAAATCAGCAGAGAGCAGAGCAAATTAAAATGAAATGTTTAATATTCATTTTGTTTGCAATTTTCCTGTAGCATGTTCTGCTTACATAGCCATCATATAAAAAGCAATGGTTAACTTATATTACCGTAAAGGCATTCTTTTCACCAAATAGATGTGTTATTCTTGAAAAACCTTAATTTTCCTAAGCAAATGACGCATTTATAAACTTTTATGGATTTCTGGAATGTCACTTGATAATTGAAATAGTTATATTAATATAGATAGAAAATGCACATGTGTGATTGATGTGGAAGTGTTTCTGTGTATCATTTACTATAGTAATCATTTATAGAGCGTCTGGCCGTGAGGATACTGTAATTGAAATCAAGAAACATAAATTACATTTTTTGACTAGAAATAAATTATACAAGGAGCAATGTATTAAATGACCCATTTGTGCCATGTAGCTTGTTATTAAAGTGATGTGATATCACTTAGCACTCTAACTATACTATATCTAATATATCTGAATTTGAATTTGAATTTCAAATAGAGCTCACTAAGTGGAAATGGAAGCTTTTACCTTCCTAATTTAGTTTTTGGAAGAATGGGTTACTGTAATGTAGTGAATATTTGGCATAGGGAGTGGAGAAAATAGGCAATAAAGGGTTACATTAATTAAAATTGTGCGCAGGTGGAATCTAAGAACTGGCTGATTAACCAATTTGAATCCCTTGAGCAAGGAGACAGAAGGGAACTGGCATTTAGGTCGAACACTCTGGGTAACAGCTGTGCCGACTAAATGCAGCACAAACCACGACTCAGTTCTAGGTTATTCTCATTGAAATAGCCTTTTAAGCTAGCCATTATGCGTATGAAAGTGTCAACTTAATATTTAATACATGGCTTCTCTCTTCTGTTGGTGGTGTTTTGATGTAGTTGAATTCTAATGAATTAAGCAACAGACGAGAGCATTTATACAGGTGATTAAAATGTCACACTTTATTATCTTGGCCTTCTGGAAGACGTGGGAAATGGATGGAGATCAACAAATAAATTGAGAGCGATGTAGTGTAAGTTTAAACAACTAGCCATGTATAACAAATTAACCAAATCCCAAAATGATATTGATGTAAATTTGCCAACATATAGGGGGTAAAATGAGCCAGGGACAAAACCAGTGCCTTAATTATTTATTGGAATGAATAATGGAGAGTGTTCAAACCAAGACCGTGTTCAATCCTGAAAAGACTCAGTTTCCATACTGAGCCAAAAAAATCTGCATTGAACTATACTCAGTGTAGCCCCTTGAATTTCATTAATTTCTAAATTGTGAATTTCCTTGTCCAACATCTTAAAGGAACATTGCAGCTCTAAGTCTGCCCTCTGTGGCTGTGTACCAGACAGCCACTGGGGGCGCTTCCAGAATCAAAATGGATTTTTTGTCCGTTATCTGACATTGGAGGTCCTCACGGACCTCCAGCGTCAGATTTTCCCATTGGAAAGCATTAAACAATGCTTTCCTATGGGGAGGTCTAATGTGCGGCCATTGCTGTGCATGCACATTAGGTCTCCCACGCCGGTTGACGTTCTGTTTCAAGGGGTTTTAACCCCTTCAGGCCTGCGGGAGGGGGGCCGCAAGGGAGGGGGGGGGGGACCTATTAACCCTGTAGTGCTAGTAAAATGGCTTTGTTGCTGTCATTTCTTTTAAGTTTTTTGTCCTATTGTTTGAAGTTCCCTAGTCAGTTTTGTGACAATTCCCAGTTGAAAGAATAACTTGTAATGAATCAATATCAACTAGCACAGGGGTTCCCAACCCAGTCCTCAAGTACCCCCTACCTGTCCAGGATTTAGGGATTACCCTGTTGTGTCTAAAGTGTTTTTTTTTTCTTTAAAACCACCTTAGACACAACACGGTAATCCCTAAATCCTGGACTGTTAGGGGGTACTTGAGGACTGGGTTGGGAACCCCTGATCTAGTATGTATAAATTAATGACAGTTATGTGGCTACTCTGGACTTGCTTTTAGACCTAGAAATAATATGTCATATCTTTAATACTGTGCACTGTCCCATTGTCCGTACAACTTTGACCCTACAGCTTTCTGTAGTGAATATAATGCAAAGAGTGTCATGGTGCTCTCCCGTCTCCCCCCACTGCAAGTAGTCACATTATATTACAGAGGTTTGACTTCTTCCCAACTTCGCCTCTAAAGATGGAGCTGAAAGCTCTCTGTCTGAGCTAGGCCCTGCACTACAAGGATACATTTTGTAATGTGTCTTCTGGCTAAACGATATTTGCCCATGCCTCATTCCCTTTTTTTCTGGTTCAGGAATCATCTAGCAATAATATGGACTAGTTTATTTAATTCAATGAATTCTCTAGTTTTATAGCCTATTTTTAGATAAAACAGCCCTTTCTCTAAGACCCGTGCTATAAATAAATAGCCATCATCTTTATAGATGCTTCTATAATAGTAGCCTCTCATCTTTACACTCACATTCTATATACGGTAATAGATTTCCTTTGCCTTCATGTGCCTGTTCTACAAAATATTGATTGATCACATTTATTTACCCATTCTATAAATGAGTAGCATTTCCTCTTTATAAACCAATTTTATGAAACAGCAATCTTCCACTTTTATAGATACATTCCATGATTATACAATATTTATATTTTATTATTTAAGTGAAGAGTCCTCCATCTTTGTAGTGGAAGTGTCACAAAAACAAAAATGACCTGTAATGTGTTTATCTTTTCAATGCGATACCCAATTTTCTTTAAAATTGAAATGCAAGAATCAACAAATGACATCACAGGCCAGTTCAGTACAGGTGCAGTCAAGGCACACATTGCAAATGAGAAGGCTAAAATGAAACATGGTTTAATTTCTCCTGTTCTCTGAATGCTTTTTTTTTTTTATTGCTGTCTGCCAGATGTAAAGGTCAGAACTTGTAACAGTGATTGTCAGGGAGCAAAGATGGAGCTGTGGATTTCCACACTAAATTTTATTTTTCACACCTTATAAATATATATTTGTTAAACATAGGAGATAAAAAAAAAATGTTTGTAAAAATTCTATAAAGTGGTACCCATACATTTTAGAGATTCATTCTATAAAACAATATTTGTCATTCTTTCACAGTCAAAGAATGTCTTGTTCTATCTAGAAGGCTGAAAAAATCATAAGCACTCCAAATTGCATTAAACATTTCAAATTGTTTGTAACTGATGACTATAATGCCTAAATACACACAGCCTAGATTTGTTAGGGATTATTTTTTTTTTTTTTCAGAAACACATTCAGATCCCTGAACTACAGATTGACAAATTCTTTCAAAGCACGCAGATGAACTACATCTATTTTAAATAGCGAATCTGGAGATTTGCATCACTGAAGGTTTTGCTGCTAAAACTTCACAGTCGCATATCTCGCCAGCTGTATAATCGACCTCTTTTTTATGAGCCACATACTTCTGAACACTGATAATCTTCATTGATTTGTTCAAACAGGCAGATGATTTGATTTTCCGTCTGTGCAATCTTGTTTGAATGCTTTATTCCAACAATTTTTTATGCTTCCAAAAACTACAACAGTGGCTGTTCATAAAAAATAGATTATTACTTGCTTTCCAATAGATTCGTTTTTTTCTGCTTTTAAGGCTTTTAGTCATCAATACTTGTAAAAAAATAAAAAATTAAAATAAGGTGTGATAAGCCACTGGTTTCATCCACGTTTTGAGAAAATTTGATTTTTTTAAGCAGTGAGATTTTATCAATAGTTGTTTCCTAAGCCAGAAACTGATACTTTTTTTTTTTTGTAAATGCTCTGCTGCCTAGATTTTCACTATATCTGAACAATGTAAAGTCAGAATGGGAGATTTCCAATGGGGAACATTGAAATATTTTACTGTGTAACAAAACCAGGGGACTTTGGCTTCTAGCCTTCAGAACACAATTGCAGTCATAAAAAAATGGTATACTGACAGTGTGGAATGAGAGTGATCAAGTCATGAATAAAATCTTTGATGCATCTCAATTTGCTGGCACCCAGTTAAATTGCAAGTGAAAAAGTGTACCACCCCAGTGTGAAATCTTGGGGCCCCTTTTTGAAATCAGGGGGAAATTTCTGTCTATCCAGCTTTTCACTCTGCTTTCAGTGCATCAACATTTAAGTCAAAGGGGACAATGACTTTCAATTGTGCAGGTTAGTGGCCTTATAAATGCACAATTGCCAGTCTGATTGGGAGCTTGATTGGTTGCTGGGACACGAGGCTTCCAAAAACACTTTAGGAGTGTGGTCATGGGCAGTGGCTCTTCTGAGATATTTTAGTTGACTTACTAATAGCAAATATTTGCAACTGAAATGTAATTTAGGAGAAGAACAATGTAACTTATGTGATTATTATATCTCTGGAACTCTGTAATATATCAGACATACCAACATTATGAGGCAAGAAGAAAAATAGATAAATTAGGATAGGCAAGAGGAACAGGGGGATTTGAGCCCAAAATAGGGATTGCATCTCCTAATTTGGAACATATGGGAGATATGCTTACTAGTACCTATTGATAGTGAATATTTAACCAAATAGACATATTTTAATGAAAGCAATCAGTTCATAAACATGCCCACAGTAATTACACATCTAATTGGTGTGTATATACAGCAGCATTTTTAAAATATTTAAAGTGCATCAGTCACAAAAATTTCCTCCTGTTCTCAAGCCTATGTGTCCCTCCCTCAAGCCTTCCTGACCCCCATCACAACATTAATAGTCCCAGGACTGGTGCTACTTACAATTTCTTTGATTGTTCTGGTCCCACCCCGTCTTCTTCCTCAATGTAGCCATATTGGAGTTTCCAAGATGGTGGTCACTTTAAACTGCTTCTTCTGCCTTCCTGACACATCGATTGTCTGAACGGACAGTCAATGACGCAACTCAGTCGGAAGTGAAATGTTGTTGGAAACAAGTGAGCAAGAACATGACAACCAATGGCAAAAGTTGACAAAGGACTTGGTCTTTGTCAACTTTTGCCAGTCTACAGGTTATACATAAGGAACAGTAATCCCTACTTTTCCTCATGAATAACTTCAGAAATATTCATTATTTAAGGCAAACAAAAAAAACAGGACTGCCCGGGGGAAGGATATGGACATAACAAGACAGTAAAAAAATAAATAAAATTGACAGATCTGCTGCCTACAAAGACAAAACAAAATTGGTCCAATAAGAATGTCAATGAAACAATATAAGCACTAGCAGACAATTTGTTCAAGAGATTTTGCAAGATAAATTTTGCAAAATCTAAGAAGTAAAAATGAGAAAAATACAGTGGATTTATAATTTTTCCCCAATGTATGCAGAAGCAAGCTACTTGGGATACACGATGGCAGGATGCATTTTTTTCACATACTATGACCCCATAATTCCCTCTGCAAGGTTATTTTATGTGCTTATCACAGTTTCCTTCCTTTTGTTTTGAAATGATAACAGCAGTTTATCATAGAGATGACAAACCAGTTTATGATTAAATCCATATTTCTTTCAAATTAAAAAACAAACAAATAAGCCACTACGTTTTAAAGGGTTAATGGCTAATGAGCATTTAATGTCTAATTAATATAATAAGGAAAATTCATTTTCATACAACAAGCATAGAGATCTTCTGGTTTCAGGGCAAGTCTTTACCAGTTATTATAATGATGATATAGGGAATAAAAATATCCGAAATCTATGTGTTATTATGGATAGTGGAGACGATGTGGAATATTTTCTTGGAAATTAAAAGTTTATTACATGATATTCAAACATTTTTATTCATCTGAAGGTTATTAATTCACAATTTCATTTACTGGAGCTGGTCCTATTGTAACGTCATTGTTCTATTTACGGTATATTTCTCCCAGCAGGAGAGATGACTGCAGCTATAAATCATACACAGGAGCTATTAATAGGACATTGCAAGCAGTTATCTGTGAATATCTACGAGTATATATATATATATATATATATATATATATATATATAAATATAAATACTTACATATATATATATATATATATATATATATATACATATATATTTATATATACCTACACATTTGTCTATATACTACCAAGTCTATCCATCTGTCTGTCTGTTATCTGTATATCATGCCTCACTAATCTACTCATTACCCCTACACTATATTAGAACTAAACATTAATCCCAACGATATGATAAGTCTAAACATTAATCTCTACAGTATCCTAACATTATTTATTACCACCCTATATTACCTTAAAGGAACAATATAGGGTCAGGTATACAAAGATGTATTCCTGACACTATAATCCTGATGTGGCATTTTAGGTGACCGTCCTCGCTACGATTGTGCTGAAAAGGTGATTTTACTCTCATTTTCTCCGACACCACGCGGTTCTCGCTGCGGCTGGCACGAACTGTCTCTGACTCCATGCTGAGATTATCAGTCTTGATGATCATGGAGGCTATTGCTCACAAGCTGCAAAACACTGCACTGTGCCAACCAGCATCTCCTCATTCAATGAATCAATGCATCTCTATGGGTAATGTGCACCATCTCCATGCAGAGCATGGAGACATTGAACACCATTGCTGCACACTGTGCAGCACTGGACTTAGAAGCACCTCTAGTGGCCGTCTGAGTGACTGCCACTAGCGGTGTTCCTAGCCAGCCATTTGAACACTGCATTTTCTCTGAAAAGATAGCATTTACATCGAAAACCCTTCAGGGACACACTAGAAAAACTACATTAAGCTGCAGTAGGTCTAATGACTACAGTATCCATTTAACTCTTACAATCTGACCTAAAAGTATAATGAAGTATACAATATACATAACAGAAAAAATGTGTTTATTATTTTCTTTATAAGTTAATTATTTTCCTCTCTCTTTCTCTCTTCTGCTTTTCTCTGCTTAGACATGTGTACAGTATACTTAGTCCTAATGTAAGCCATAGCGCGCTCTCTCTCTCTCTGTATATATATATATATATATATATATATATATATATATAAAAAGAAAAAAAACCTTCACTCCTACTCACTGTCTTCTGACCCGGTGCTTGATTGCAGTTTGTATATAGAACAGGAAAATCAGCACTCCCAGGTATTTCGCAAATAAATCCTTTACTTGAAAAAGTGTAGAAAAATATCAACGTTTGAGTTCCACATGGGAACTTTCATCAGGACCAACACCTATATATATATATATAAATATACCAATAGAGTTGTGGTGGGGAAAAAAGTGTGGATGAAAATCCCTTCCACCTGAAGTAAGTGGATAGTTATACATTGCTAAACACAAATACACACACAAGTCAAGCCATAAGACTTGCTTTTCCCACAGAAATCTCACTTTAACAGTGCTCTCACTACTGCAGGGGATTCTTGGTAGGTATATGCAAATGAGCTAAAAAAAAAAACAATATCACATTTTTGCCTCATTCCATTTTAAACATGGATTCATTTGAGTCTGTGTTTGCTGTATACAACAGCTTTGAAACACAAATTAGGAATAGATGCAAAGTCAGTGAGCCACACTCATGGATAGCTGTTTCGCTGTTAATGCAGCTCATCAGCATGAGGTTGGTCGAAACAGATGTCGATGAGTGGTGACAAATAAAAAATTACATTTTATTGAAGAAGACCCAGGATTGCTTGCCATTTCCTTGCTGGATTTATTTAGATCCCTGAGTGCAAGCCCCTTGTGGATTTGTACATATTTACAACTTTGTCCTGAGGAAAGTCCCGAACTGGGACTGAAACATTGACCCGTTTTGTTGGTATTTGAACGCTGTTACAGAGTCTTGGATGCTTCTACTTCGATTGAATAAATGCTTATTGATATTTTAATGCTGTGAGTGCAAACCTCGTTTTTCTATTCTTATGTAAATGGCCTCAGCCTGGCACCCGGCAGGTGCGCAAGGATATTCGATTGACTATATATATATATATAATTCATGAGAATGCATATGTGCATCTATTGTAGATAAGGCACAGCAAAACACTGCTTTCCAAAATGTTCTTCTGATTGCAGTTTACCGACCTATACAGGATTTATAAAAAGAGAAAAAAAAAACAGCTTTCTATGTCCTAAACCAATTCATGTATACATTGGCCTAAAGGAATACAATAAACTGCATTTTGATTCATGAAATGTGCATATGATAATAAGATATTATTTGTTTCGCAGCTGTTGGCACACCATCTTGTTACCATCTTGTGTAGACCGCATCAATGTAAAAATATACAAGTGGCGGGTTTCTAGCGTGGACAGTTAATAAAGAAGGCAGCTCAAACAATCCAAACCAGAGTCTCTCTATTTCAGTCCAGTTAAAAGTATGTGAAATGGAGGGAAGTAGATCAATATGAGAAACAAGGGGAAGAGTAAGGCACACGTTGGTGTAGTATGCTGATGCAAATTAATAAAAGAAAGAATGAAATACACTTACTAAGCTTGGAGCTTAAATTAGCTCTACTTTTGTGCGCTTGGGCGGTACAATCCCTGCCCAGGGATATATGCTATTTTCTTTTTTGGCCCAGTAGTAACTGCTCCAAAATATAAGCAATATAAACAGAGATAAAACCAAAAATAGTGCAATATTTCCAAGTGCTGAGGTAAGATTAAAATAAAGAAATACACTCACAGTATATAGAGCCTCCCACTGGCTCTTAGAAAACAGCTTAGAGTGGGGCAATCCCCACTTAAGGGTCTTATTTCTTGCAGAGGCTCCTGTGGTGTATTATATGAATAAGAATAAAAATAAAACATATAATGCTTACTGTTATAAGTATAAATTATTATTTTTTTTTCAAAAATAGGATAGGTACTCACATCTGTGGAGCAACAGTAGGTTTTGCTCTGTCCTCACGGCTGCCCTCCCCCACCAGGGAGATAAATATTCAGGCTCAATAGGTAAAATGTATAAAATTATATAGTTTATTAAAGTAGTGCGTATCTTAAAAAATACAAATATATTATTAAAAGCAATGTAGCAAATACAAACACTGACATGTTTCACCTTAGAGGCCTTTTCAAAGTGTTCACTGTACACCAGATATATTTTCTGGTAAATAGTCATTAAACTGTGATGTCTGCAGGTTAATTTACATTATGCAATTAGTATTCCTACTTATCCCTATTTCTTGTAAGTAGTTCTAATGTGTTTTAAATTAAATGGGTCCCACATGACAGCAGGGATTAAGTTTCATCCAAATGAAGTTCAATTTTTTTAACCCATAATCTGGCAATCCTTCAGATCTTTGGCTTCATTGCCTTGTCATTGATTTTCCAAAGACCAGACAGTGAACAACGCTGTTCTATTTTGCAATGTTGGATTTTTTTTAAGGTTAACATTTAAACTAACTCTGTATTTAGATATGTTCCTTGCTGATTTTAAATATAGTATTTAGAGAGTTTATTTCTAATAAAAAAAATAAAAATGAACTATACCCATCTTAACTGGATGATTGCTGAGTACAAACGTACTTATGTCTACATTTAGTAAATGTGTTCGTTTTTGTAAATAAAACACTTTAATCAAAATGACTTGTTGAATTGTGTAACAGCTGTGGGTCATGAATCCACCTTAAAGGGAAACTCCAGTGCCAGAAAAACAATCCGTTTTCCTGGCACTGCAGGTTCCCTCTCCCTCCCACCTCCCAATCCCCGGCTGCTGAAGGGGTGAAAACCCCTTCAGTCACTTACCAGAGGCAGCGACCAGAGGCATGTCCCAGGTCGCTGCTTCTTCCTCCGCCGCCGCTCCTCCTCTGCATTACGTCGGCCGGTGGGCGAGACTGATCCCGCCCACCGGCCGGGGAGACCTAATGTGCATGCGCGGCAATGCTGCTTTTCAATGCTTTCCTATAGGGAATTGAGCGACGCTGGAGGTCCTCAATCTGTGCTAGAGACACGTAAGTGCCCTCTAGAGGCTGTCTAGTAGACAGCCACTAGAGGTGGAGTTAACCCTGCAAGGTAATTATTGCAGTTTATAAAAACTGCAATATTTACAGTTGCAGGGTTAAGAGTAGTGGGAGTTGGCACCCAGACCACTCCAATGGGCAGAAGTTGTCTGGGTGCCTGGAGTGTCCCTTTAACTTTTTAAAAATAGGTCCACACCCCTAAAGCGTATCACTTGGGCCATTTTAAAATGCTATGAGGAACTTTGATTTGAACTTATATTAGTGAACAGTTATATTTTAATATGCATGTAAGAAGTTTTACAATACAGGTGTAAAATGATCTACCCTCTGACAGACTATCATGAGAAAAATATGCATGTTAATTAAATAAGCGCATTGATCATGATGTGTAACTAGGTAGAAACTGAGCTAAAATTAAATATCTTGAAGGAGCAGACCAGTCTAAGTTAAATGGTTCTTTCAAAATATGTTTCAAGGGAGCCATAAAAGAATAATTTACACATTTTTCATGCATATAAAAACGATGTCACAAGTGATTTTGCTTGCAATTAAATATGCTAAGCTAATATCAATGTTTTGTTATTCTAATTTTCAGGAATAATTAATCAAATGAAAGGAGAATTTGATACTGCACTAAAACTACATAAAACTCACCTTTCCATCGTTCAAGAACTGAATGATTATGCAGCCCAAGGTAGGGCTTATGGAAACATGGGAAATGCATACAATGCGCTTGGAATGTTCGACCAAGCTGTGAAATACCACCGGCAAGAGCTCCAGATTTCAATGGAGGTCAATGACAGAGCTTCGCAAGCTTCTACGCATGGAAATTTAGCTGTAGCCTATCAGGCCTTAGGTGCCCATGACAGAGCTTTGCAGCATTACCAAAACCACCTGAACATTGCTAGAGAGCTGAGAGACATACAGAGTGAGGCCCGAGCTCTGAGCAACCTTGGAAATTTTCATTGCTCCCGTGCCGAATATATGCAAGCCGTACCGTTCTATGAACAGTACCTAAGAATATCTCCTGATTTACAGGATATGGAAGGCGAAGGAAAGGTTTGTCATAATCTTGGCTATGCCCATTACTGTCTTGGAAATTACCAGGAAGCTGTCAAATATTATGAACAGGATCTTGCATTGGCAAAGGATCTTCATGACAAGATGAGCCAAGCCAAGGCTTACTGTAACTTGGGCCTTGCATTTAAAGCATTAATGAACTATAATAAAGCAGAGGATTGCCAGAAATACCTTTTGTCTTTGGCACAGTCCTTGAATAATTCCCAAGCAAAATTCCGTGCACTTGGAAACCTTGGTGATATTTTTGTCTCTAAGAAAGATGTAAATGGTGCAATAAAGTTTTACGAGCAGCAGTTAAGTTTAGCCCATCAAGTGAAAGACAGGAGACTAGAGGCAAGTGCTTATGCTGCCTTAGGAAGTGCTTATAGAATGATACAAAAATATGACAAAGCTTTGGGGTATCATACGCAAGAGCTGGAGGTCTTCCAGGAATTAAATGAGTTACCAGGAGAATGCAGAGCTCATGGCCATCTGGCTGCAGTTTATATGTCT
Source organism: Pelobates fuscus (assembly GCF_036172605.1). Taxonomy (NCBI): domain Eukaryota; kingdom Metazoa; phylum Chordata; class Amphibia; order Anura; family Pelobatidae; genus Pelobates; species Pelobates fuscus. The sequence goes on from NC_086321.1 coordinate 160,102,894, forward strand.
CTTGAGAAGTACACTATGGCCTTCAAATGCTACGAAGAACAACTTGAGCTTGGGCAAAAGCTTAAAGATCCTAGCATAGAAGCTCAAGTCTATGGAAACATGGGCATCACCAAAATGAACATGAATGTAATGGAGGAAGCTATAGGCTACTTCGAACAGCAGTTAGCCATGTTACAACAGTTGAATGGTAATGAATCAATACTTGACAGAGGTCGGGCTTATGGAAATTTGGGAGACTGTTATGATGCCCTTGGAGACTATGAAGAAGCAATAAAATATTACGAGCAGTATTTATCTGTAGCCCAGAGTTTAAATCGTTTGCAAGACCAGTCGAAGGCCTACAGGGGACTTGGAAATGGACACAGGTAAGAAAATGTTTTTACTAGAATTTTTAAAGAACACCTGCTTTGACAAACCGGGCCAATCTTTACCTTGTAAAATTTATATTTTCAGGGCTTTATGTAGTTATTATAATATACTAATTCTGTATACTTGGAAGCCTTGTCGATATTTGTGTCTTCAAAAAACATACAAGCAGTGAAGCACTGCTTATGCAGCCTAAAGTTGCAGATACAGAGTGATACATAATATATGCCAAGCAAGGCACCAGAACTGACAAGAAGAATGCACAATCGACAGCTCATGCTTATTTCACATTTGTTTAGACAAGTATGTACAAAGTAATTTGTATATTGGGAATACCATGCAAGTGTTTATATAAAGCTTGTATTTAAAAATTTATATTTGATCTTCTGCTCTAATTTTTCTTGCTCCGATGGAAGGATTACAAGTCAAAGGACACTATATACATACATTAAACTTTACTGCAAAGGATGAACAAATTCATGAATAATTTAATTCTGCATATTTACATAAATTATTTTTTTATGTATCAGTGAACAGTAATTTATACACACAATTATATTTTTTACTAATATTTCATAATTATAGTTTACTGCTACTGCTCGATTTTATTTAGCCACTTTTGCATTTTGGCTTGTTTTGGAGATGTTGTGCTCTTATTACCAGGTACATGTCCATAGACATTATTTATGATACAACTGTTTGCATTCAATTCAAAGGGATTTATTAAACTGCACTAAATTGCATATTGCGGTAATATGGCGTTAACCTTACGAGTGTTAGCGAGTGTGTAAGACCGTTTTAAAACCTGTTAATATTAAAGGGTTAAGGAAACTATTTAAAGGTAAAGCCCATTTGGTTGAAATATGTACAATATGATGAATATATTAAAAAATATCTATATACTATTCTCATTTTTATTTCTTGCTCTGCAGGTCCATGGGAAATTTACAGCAGTCCCTTGTGTGCTTTGAAAAGAGGCTTGTGGTTGCTCATGAACTTGGGGAGACATCAAACAAGGCCCAAGCATATGGGGAGCTGGGAAGCTTGCACAGTCAGCTAGGAAATTATGAACAAGCAATATCCTGTCTGGAACGGCAATTAAACATTGCCAGGGAAATGAAAGACCAGATACTGGAGAGTGATGCAGCTTGTGGTCTGGGTGGAGTATATCAGCAGATGGGGGAATTCGATACTGCATTACAGTACCATCAACTAGACTTGCAGATAGCGGAGGAAACCAACAATCCATCTTGTCAGGCTCGAGCGTATGGAAATCTTGGACTAACTTATGAATCCCTTGGTAACTTTGAGAGAGCTGTGGTTTATCAAGAGCAGCACCTTAGCATTGCAGCAGAAATGAATGACTTAGTGGCTAAGACCATAGCTTATAGTAGCCTAGGGAGAACTCACCATGCTTTGCAGAACTACTCCCAGGCAGTAATGTACCTACAGGAAGGTAAGTCAAAGTGTTTTATAAGGATTATATGATGCATGTGGAAATTCAAAAATTAGGAAATATAACAATGATGTATTATTTAACATTAAAACGATAGAAACTGTCATTCGATTTTTTATTTATTTTACAAAGGTACCATAATAACACAATTAAAAGAGGTTGGGAAATATGAGAAAATACTAAAATCTGCTCAGTGACATATGAATAATAAAGAAAATACGCCAAACAAAAACATAGTAAACGGGTGAACATAAACGTTTATAATATTGTAAAGCGCTACAGAATATGTTGGTGCTATATAAATGGCGATAATAATAATAATAATAATGTACAAAGATTACTCTTTTGCTTTTTGTGTTTTTTTTTCATTCATTCATTTATTCATTCTTTTCTTTTTCTTTTTTTAACCATTACTTGTAATATGTACATATTATACAAGTAAGACTTGCTAAACTAAGGTTATAGTAAATTATCTCCAATGATAGAACCACTAAAGTGGCCTGGGTGCAGTGGTCGTCGCATTTTAACGAGGAAACCCTACAGTTTTGGTCAAATACACCTCTAGTGGTTGCAGTCTTTCTGACAGCCAATAAACGCTGTCCTGCAATCAAATACTGATACAAATACTCATAGCAGCATTTCATTGGAGGAACGCAGTGTTTGGCCATGTATGTGTATCTCCAATCCAGTGCTTCTCTACGAGAGTTGTTCTTGTAACATCAGTAGATACAACATAGAATCTCTTTGCTAGATTTGTAAAAAAAAATAATAAATAAATAAATAATTATGAGAGACCTAAAAGGTTAGCACCATAACTAACGCTGTAATAAGCTGTAGAGGTTGCTGTGCATGAAGTGTCCCTCTAATTTAATAGGTAAATGTTACCAGAGCAGCCATGACAGTGTGTGCCTGCAGTAAGAAACAATATCTCACTCTCTACTGTGTTTCCATGGCGACACGCTCATTTACAAAGCAACATTGCATCAAATTCAGTTGTTGGAGAATAATTGAAAAACCTCCCAAAAATTGCGTTTCCTGCCTAATGAAATTACAAAACGCCTTAAAGGGACACTATAGTCATCAAAACAACCGAAGAGGTTTTGGTGTATAGATCATGCCCCTGCAGTCTCACTGCTCAATTCTCTGCCATGTAGGAGTTAAATCACTTTGTTTAGCAGCCCTAGTCACAGCTCCCTGCATTTGACTATCACAGCCTTCATAAACACTTCCTGTAAAGAGTCATCTAATGTTTAAACTTCCTTTATTGAATATTCTGTTTAATTTTGAATGTATTATTTCCTGCTCTGTTAAAGGACCACTCTAGTGCCAGGAAAACATACTCGTTTTCCTGGCACTAGAGTGCCCTGAGGGTGCCCCCACCCTCAGGGACCCCCTCCTGTCGGGCTCTGGAAAGGGGTAAGTGTTTAAAACTTACCTTTTTCCAGCGGTGGGCGGAGAGCTCTCCTCCTCCGATCCTCCTCTTCTCCTCCCCATCGGCTGAATGCGCACGCGCGGCAAGAGCTGCGCGCGCATTCAGCCGGTCACATAGGAAAGCATTCATAATGCTTTCCTATGGACGCTTGCGTGCTCTCACTGTGATTTTCACAGTGAGAATCACGGAAGTACCTCTAGCGGCTGTCAATGATACAGCCACTAGAGGAAATAGGGGAAGGCTTAACCCATTCACAAACATAGCAGTTTCTCTGAAACTGCTATGTTTATGAAAAAATGGGTTAACCCTAGAAAGACCTGGCACCCAGACCACTTCATTAAGCTGAAGTGGTCTGGGTGCCTAGAGTGGTCCTTTAATAACTTGCTAGACCCAGCAGGAGCCTTCTGTGTGTGAGTCAAGTTCAATTTACAGAGCAATACATAAATACTTTTAAAACAAGTTACATCTGATTGAAAGTGAAACCATATTGTTCTCATGTAGGCTGTGTGAGTCACAGCCATGGGAGGTTTGACTAGGACTGCATAAATAGAAAAGAATGATTTAACTCCTAAATGGCAATTCTCCAATGGAGAATTGAGCAGTGAGACTGCAGGGTCATGTTCTATACACCAAAACTGCTTCATTAAGCTAAAGCTGTTTTGGTGACTGTAGTGTCCCTTTAAGAAAACTTGATGTATTTTTTATTTACATAAATAAAAATTGTGGTAATTGTGCTTCCTTGAATTTAGTAAACATGACACAATGCACATGTGATTATAATATTATCATAATGCATGTGTTAGTGTTGTCCTACACCGGTGATGGCTAACCTTGACACCATAAATTGTTTCTGGACTACATTTCCCATGATGCTCTGCTAGCGTTTAGAGTCTAAAAGCTAGCTGAGCATCATGGGAAATGTAATCCAGAAACAATTTATGGTGTCATGGTTAGCCCTCACTGTCCTACACCATAAGAAAGCACTACTGCTCACTATTATTGGATATGGAACCAACAGTCTTTGAACTCCAACCTCTGTTTATTCAATGGTTTCAAGCTATTTGATAAATTCCATTGATCCCCTTATGCCTAAAGCTTTTCATATTTTCATTAGCCTTGTGGCAACAGGCTAAGAGTGTTGAGTTAACCTGCTGCATATTAAAGGGTTTCTCCAACCCTTTTTCATTTATAATAGAAGGAATTGGCAATATTCAATAAGTGCCCCCTTACAAAAACACTCAAAGCGCATTTTTAAATAAAGTTCACTCACCTTAATCCAATGCCGGGCGAGTCTCCCAAGGACTTCTCGATACGCCCCTGTCTGATGTCACAGGAGCCGTGCCAAGGTCCAATCAAAGGCTTCTCATAGGGCATACATCCTGAGCCAGCTAAGGGTGGGCGAAAGGAACGTAGGGAAGAAAAGGAGGAGGGAGAGTGGGGTATCAAAAAATATCAGCAGAGTAGATAGGAAGGAGGGCTCCTTGCAGTGTGGGAGCAAGGGAGGGATGGAGACTAGAGCTCTGCCTGCAAGAGACAAGCTGGTATGTCCGTGGGGAGCATGCAGTGCACACTGCAAACAGACATAAAATATGCATAGAATTGACATTAGGCAGCATTGAACAGAGTTCTGGGCTGCCTAACTCACATACGCTGGATGTGCAACTTTCCCAGCACACAATTAAAAATATTTCTGGATCTGCAGAAAGACTATTACCACCATGACCACTTCAAAAGGCAGAATTGGTCATGGTGATTGGAGTAACCTTCTAACTTTTGTTTGATGAACAGATGACACATGTAAAATTATGCTACTGGATGAGCAATGTAAAACAGACTTGAAACTTCGAAGATGCTTTTTCATTATAGCCTTGTAGTATGTTCCATTGTGCACTCTGCATTCGAAGTGCACGATGATTTTAATCATAGCTTCTGTTGAAGATGCTGCTAGCTTCTATTTGATTAGTTAATGATGGTTTTCATAACTGCAAAACTAGCCAATTCTACAAATTATTTTCTTTCCACTTGTACAAGCTTATTGGTAGCGATATTGCAGTTCACTGGTGGCAACCTTAATTTTAAACTAACAAATTTAGATTTTGTGGCTTTTTTATGTTGGCCCTTTATTAGTGATGATTCCTCGGAATGCATTCCAGCCATGCACATCTCTACTCACATTAAACTATGTAAAAGGGCATTAGCTGTGAACAGAATAAGGAATATTTTTACATGAATACTGTATTCCGTATGAATATATTTTACTGCGGCTATTTAATAAATTAAAATCAATAAGTCAATGAAAGTTCGCACTCAGCCATATGATCTGCAGAATGTCTCTAAAGGTTATACATCTCTACATTTGCTAACGTTCTGCTTGCTGTTTGTTTTGTTTAAAGGCTTGAGGTTAGCAGAACAGCTGGCCCGTAGAGAAGATGAGGCCAAAATTAGACATCGCCTTGGACTTTCGCTGTGGGCTAGCGGAAACCTGGAAGAAGCTCAGCATCAGGTTAGTGCTGATATCATTTTTCAGGCAGTTAATTTACGCCAATTTTTTTTTTTTTTTTAAGAACCTAACACATTAAAGTGATATGCTTGCATTTTGGCCTTGCTTAACAAACAGTACTGGTTTAAAATCAAAGAACCTGACATTAGAAGTCTGTCGGTAAATACATGCACGTTCAGGGTTTTTCAATAAAGTGAGAATTGTCATGAATTCAAAGAATTCATGAATTTACGGTCAAAATAGCTGAACTAGAAAAATATCTCTAAGTCAGTTCTGCTATTTTGGCCTTTAATTTGAAATTCACTTTGATCCCGATTTAAAATCCCAACAATTAGCGCTTTGGTGAATAACCCTTATATTCTCTATCAAGGCTATTCACTTAAGTGAGGGTTGATGTGAATGTAAAGTGAATTTAAAGTGAATTTGAAAATGTAGGGCAAAATAGCCTATTTAGAAACATTCTCCAAGTCAACTCTGTGTTTGGTTTGGCTATTTTGGCCTTACATTTGAAATGCACTTAGTGAACCCTGAAGGTGTAATACTGCAAGATCCCAATGTCATAACTAAAAATTAGCATTACTGCGCCTTTTATAGCATCCTTGCCACAACACAGTCATGACATTTTGTTACATTCATTCTGAAATATACTCCCTAATCAAAATGTTATATTTCTATGAATAACAAATTAAAAATGCAAGGGCATCTGCAGGTCTCAGTAATGTATCAGTATGTTACTATAAAGACACATAACAGAGAATTGTTAATGTCCTTGCCCAGGAACCTTGTGATCAGGGATCAGCCCATTGTTAGTATTGAAATATATTGCATTCTTAAAGTATGCATAGTTACAATTCATTAATCGTTGCTCGTATTCCGCAACCTGTGCATGATTCAGGTACCTACTAAACTGAGTGGGCAGGGTTAATAAATCACACCTATTGTGACACATCTATTACCTCTGAAGTTATCAGGGGGTTGTGGTCCATGCGTCATTTTGAAGTGGCTAATCCAGTGCTCTGATATGGAAATATAATGCAAACGCACAATTGAATCCCTTTAGTTTATTAATTTGTTCACTGAAGCACAGAGAGCTGCTGTTATATCTCATGGCGTGGATTGTATCCTCCCTTCCTTGCTCTCAAATTACTTTTCATGTGCCTCAGTATAAAGTAATGATTAACCTACAAAAAAATGCCCTTATAACATTAGTTCAGCTCTGGAAAATGTAAACTGTATGCGTTAATGCTAAGATTCTGTTAAAATCTGCTCACAAGGTAGAGCATAGTCTACAAAAACCCTTTATGAGCTAGCGGCTTGCCCACCTGGCATGTAAATGGTTATGTATTGCCAGTAATAAATGTAAGTTTCTGCTGACCTATGCCTCATTAATGGTATGTGTGATTTGCTTTTCCATATACCACACTCTGCATTCAATGTGTCCTGTTTTCAATTACTAGTTGTATGCAATGTCACCCCTCTTTAGCAATTACTAATATACGGTAACCACATTTATTTAGTGCCCCACATAATATTCATAATTTCCACATCACCCATTTAACCCCTTAACAGCATTTTGTTATGTTTTTTACACAATAATTTTATTGTTCAGCATTTATTTTATCCACAAATATTATACATTCTTCTTCTGAGGTCTCCAATCCTAAAATTCCCTAGCACTAATTCTCTAGACCTCCCCTAACCCTAATCCACTCCTTGCCCTATCCTAAAATCCTCTAACACTAACCCTACACAACACCTTACCTCTACCCCACAGCCTTGCACAGCCCACTCTCTGAACAGAAAGATCCGACTGGGAGGGGGACCTGTAGCGGTCTTATTGTAGACTTTTCACACCGTGTAGGTCTGCCTCTCATTCAGGGAATAACCATTGACACCATGGTCTGTGGCAAAGCATCAGAGTTAATTTCGAGTGACACAGCTCATCAGTAAATGTGAAACCAATCTGTGATGCAAAAGCCATTACAGAATTATTTTACCATGGGTCCTTAAGTCCCAGATGAGCATAAGGGAATAATTCTATCATATTGATACGAAGGGTTTAGAGTTCACAAATCCTCACAGACAGTTAATGGCCCTAAGCTCCTTCATCCAATCAAATAAATGCCTCCGTTCTCTCTCAAAGCCACTCACAGTTCTTTATTATCAGTTTATATTCTCAGTTTACTTTGCCTCCACCATCTTGTAAAAGTCTGTTAAATAAAGATCTTTTTCTAACTACCTTCAAGTGAAAGGGATTTATAAGGTTTTCAGTCCCATGTTGGTCTCTTATTGTCATGAGATTGCTACGGGAAGGGCAACAGAAACCTCAGTTGTCTCAAATGCATGCCGGTGTGACTTCTGGTAATATATTGCAATATGCAGCACTGTAAATATATAGCCCTAGGGTAGGGTTTTGGCTAGAATACATCAATGCATATTACACCTTATATGTGACAATTGGCATCAAGGCATATTTTAACAAGTTTTAGGAAGGGAGCTCCGATAATGTGTAATGTAACACATTGCATGATTCAGAAGCATGTGAACCTTACAGTCACAGAAATGTAAACACTTACACCTTAAAATGCTGCTCATCCTTCTGGCAATTAAAATGTTAATAAATCATTGATGCTGAGGTTAATTGGAACCCAACTACAGTCTCCGAAATTTGGGTGCACTTTCGTGTATTCACATTATCTAGAGCAATTTCTAACAATATATATTTATATATTTTCACTATCCAGAGCCATAATTATTAATATATATTTATATATGATTCACTTCGTGTGGCTTCAAGGCAACTATCTACAATATTCATGTTGTTATACCTCCCAAGTGTCCCTACTTGTTTTTTTGGGGCCCAATACCCTCTGTCACTCTTTTCTATCCTAATGTCCCTCCTTTCTAGGAGCTCCATATTGCTGGTGTGTCTGAATCTATAAGAGAGGTCCACAAAAATAATACAGCTATGTGTTTATTAATCTGCCTGTGTAACAAGATACATTGTTTATGTTCTAAATTATGTTAGTTCTATAAATTATTAGTAAGTCACCTCAAATTTCTCAAAAAAACACGCAGCACTGGCCACACCACTAGAATTAAAATATCCCTCAATGTCTACTTGAAATGTATAGGGGTATGCATTGTTGGTAGTAATGTCGCTCTGAGGGAGCATGAGTCTAAGTTTTCTCTCAAGCTGCTTCCTTGATTATTAAGAGACCTGTGAATACTATATGTGGTGATATGACATCCAGTGCTGGATTATTCCAAGCGTATCATTAGTTTAGTGAATTCTGTTTTTAGTCTTCTCCATTTTGTTCTTTGGTTGAACATACCTTGCTGGCAGACATTCCCCGACCTATGTGCTTTTGTTTCCACAGATTATGCCCATTAAAAGTACACTATAATGTTAGGAATAAAAAGCTTTATTCCTTACACTACAGTGTCTCTCTGCCGCACCTTCCCACCCCACAGCAATTTAAAAGGTTAATAAACCTTTAAAACACTTACCTGATTCCAGTGATTAGGCACCTTTGGTACTTGCTCCCTTTTTACATCCTCCAACGTCAGTGCAGGAACCTAATGAGCATAAGTGTCAGCCGCCAAGTGCACAAAAGGTCTTCCCCATAAGCATGGATGTTGCAAAGCGTGAGGACGTCCACTGTCGAGTTCTGAAAGACAGCCACTTGAGGAAGTCTCTAAATCTGCAATTTTTTCAGATGCATGGTTAAGAGAACAGGTTCACTGCACCCAGACCACTTCATGAGAAGCAGAGGTCTGGTCTGAGTGCCTATAGTGACCCTTTAATAGTGCATTGCCTCTTTAATATGTATGGGCACAACCAATTTCTTTTTAGTTACATCAGTTCAGAAATGTCTGAAGCTGTGCTTTTCCCGAATCTGCTTTCCAAGCTAAACACTGTGTCTGTTGATATACTTTGCTGTCTTTGTTTTTCCTGTACGATGTCATATTTTCAATGTAATTTGAGGTTGCATTCTATATTTTGCATGTAGATCTCCTTAACCTTTCTAAATTTCAATAATAGGCTGATGTTTTTTTTGTCTATTAAACAATAATATTGAAGTTTTACAAGTGTCTGTTTGTCCTGATAAAAGTACACCTTGTCTATACAAATGAAGCCAAGATGAATAAACTGTCTAACATTAGCAGGTACATGCTTTATTAATGTGAAATTATATCTGCAATCAAACTTTTATTATATTAAATACATAAATATATTCAAATTGTCATACCTTGACATTAAACTAGGGAAAAAAAACTGCCCGTTAAAATCTAACAAATTGTATTATATTTAGGCCTTGTTCAGATAGCACCCTTAATGTAGCAATCTAGGCATCATAACCACTACATGCACATATAGTGGTTGTAGTGTCATTAGATTGCGTGTTATGTTCTCGATTAAACCATTTTAACCAGGCCTCTACTTGGTCCATTGTATCTCATGTTTTTATAATTATCATTAATTTATTTGTAATAAAGAAGGCTGATTGGTTCAACTTCTATGCTGAGATTTCACAGATCCTATTTATTAATTTCCCTTTCCCTTTCAGTGAGTGTTAATAGCACCGTGCATGTCAGCGGGTACATAATGCTTGCATTTTTCCCCCCCAACTATGTATAGAAGCACCTCTTATTATATATCTATTTTTCAAGCATCATGCTAAGCCTGCACTGATGTTGGGAAACTGGATCTGCTGGCTGATTTGTGTTACACTCCGAAGGCAGCTTACAAACCACGTGCAACTCTTCTTAGCAGTGATGTGCTTTTTTTAATGTTTAGTAAATTGATGTATACCGTATATATTTTCATCACAAATTAATACCCCTTTTAATGCATGATTGTAACCGCTCTAAGGTGTGATACAGTAATGCACAGTGTATTAACAAAATAACTGTCTTACTTTATTTACATATTTGCTAAAAGTGAATATTAAAAGTCTGCACTTGAGTTCCATTTGAATCCCAATCATTTCGCACTTAGTGACTAAGCCTGCATGCCTTTATTATAACTTGCTATTGTGTTCAAATAACACACGAATATTTGCTTCTGTTACGGGATAATTGGCATTATAATTGGGGATAGTGTTACTTACATCAAATTATATATATTTATATTCTGCAGTTTCCTGTAAATAAACGTGGCACGGCACCTGCTGTTTTCTTAGCATGGCTCGTATAACTCAAGCTCTATCACAGTATTGTCAAATGACTAATATACCTATAATCCCTCTGGGCGGCTTGGATTACAAGGGAGGTTATCAACTATTTAATGAACAAACTGTTTTCCTTGGTTTCAGCTTTACAGAGCCTCAGCGTTATTTGAAACAATAAGACATGAAGTTCAGCTCAGCACTGATTATAAGCTCTCCCTCTTCGATCTGCAAACATCATCATACCAAGCCCTGCAACGTGTGTTAATCAGTCTCGGTAAGATTACCTGCAGGGAAGAGCAGCCTTCGCTGCTGTTGACACTAGAACGTTTACAGTCGAAGTCAGTATTTTATTGATTTAAAACAGCAGTTATTCTACAATTGCGGGATCAACTCATAATAAGGAAGACTGTGTGAAATCACAGTAAGAAAACCATTGAGGATAAGAGAAGAATATATATCTTTTCTTTCACTAAACTGCACGTTCGCTAGCATTTATTCTGTCATTTCACTTATTATATTATTACCCGACAGCTTCTAAGACTTGCTATGCTCTCTGATGATGGTGATAGCACTGATGATGGTATAGTAAATATATTCATTTATTTGCGGTTATTTTTTGGGAGGTTTGAGGATATGGTACTCTTGGCTACAATTGCCAGACATATTATTTTACAGAGATTCTATAACATTTTTGCACACTTATAAAGCTAGAGTGCCGTATGTCGATTCAGAGTAGGAACGTGACAGAATGATAGCTAGTTCTCTTTCAAAAGCCGCTTCGTGCATGTGCATCAATGCCTGAAAGGTTGACTTATCTCATGTGGCTATACATTTCCACCCGATGAAGCTACATTGGCCAGAACAGCTCAAGCAGCTCAGGTGGTAGAAAGCTAGTTTTATTGGAAAATTAGTTTAAAAGACTCATATTACAATAAAGTAGAACACTGGATATTCTTCATTCTATTTCTGTGGGATTAAATGTTACATTTTGAGTTAGACAACTGCAGTTGATATACCAGTATTTTGTGTACTAATTAAACAATTTCTAAGAGATTACGATCAACCCCTTCTTCACTGCATACTTTGCATCCATTAGCCATTTATCAAGAATAGACAATAGCTTACTAGTCTGTCATATGAGTGGGCCACACTCAGGAAAAGTGTAGCACCCCTACACACACTAACTCACATGCACACACATTTACTGACACACTTAGTGACACATATACACTTTCTGAGACACACAATGAACAATACACACTCACTGACACACGCTGTAAACCATACACACTCACTGACACACAGTGTAAACCATACATACTCACTGACAATAGTAACCCATGCAAACACACTGACACATTGACACACACAGTGACCAATATAAGCATACACACACACTCACTGACATACACGCACACAATACAATTTTTGTATAAACATTACTAGAATGCTTGTCCTGTAACACACATACATTCACACACAATACACATACAGTCATGCAGTCGTGCAGAAGTACATTTCACCTAATGTACAGTCGCAAAACAGATACACCCACATGCATTCTCATTCTATTTGCATATGCACTGCACACACAAATCCACACACCCTCAAGCATTCTTTAAACACAAATGATTGTGATTTTTGTAGTCTGCAGCTTACAAATGCCTAAGTAGATCGATTTCTGTATACCTAAATGCATGTATATGCATGGGAGAAGAATTAAAAAAAAACATTTCACATATTCATGTGGCAATAGTTTTATATATGGCTGACGTGCCCACCATAGTTGCCCACCCATTATATGGATAGAGTGTTTCTATACTATGTGTTTAGAATATGTTACATGCAGTTCTGTTTACTTTAGTTTTATATAGATATTAATTAATTTATTATAGGTATGAAGGATTTCTGTCATGTTGACATGTCTGAGTCTGGTCATTAGAGGTGTCAACATTTCTGAGAGTTGGGATACCTTTGACTTCTCTGCCCACAGGCGCTTGAGAAGTGTATCAAACCCTGGTGGTGTAGGTTATAGGAAAAATGACTTCTCAGTAATTGCTTTAATGTTGAATCTTCTATTATGACTACTTTAAAGAAATGTTATTAATACATACATTTTAGGGAGAGAAATGCCAGTAAAGTATAACATATCACCTATATAACTCAGAAACTAGAAAACACATGGCGCCGTTTACCATAATTGAACCATGTTTGTCGAAGCATCTTATGATCTATGTGAGACTTTTCATTTAGTGCTCCAGTGTGCATGGCAAGCACAGAAATAGGAAAGTACACAATTGTGTGATTAGTTGCCAATATGCACCACAGTTAAAAAACCATAATACTGAGGGGCGTGGCCTGGAAGCCGAGGAAGATGGCGGCGTGAACCCGGAGCTCCCCGCAAGGCTCATAACAAATCCTCGCCAGTAGCACCCAATTGCCTCGAAAATGGGCAAATCACAGAAAGCAACACAAGCCTCGAAGCCCGCAGACACCCCGAGGGGAACATCGAACCCCTCCATGCGGCGATTCCTGACAAATCAAGCCGATGGAGAAACACAGGCCTCCACTGACCTGTTAGTCACGGGAGAGACCCTCCCGACACCGATATGGAGTGGGGATGACACACAAGTAGAGAAACCACTACATCACCCCTCAGAGCCGAACCCGGAATGGCTATCCATCCTCCGCAATTTACCTACCAAGGCAGACCTGACAGAGGCAAACAACAGCCTCCGGGCATCCATCACTGCGGAACTACAGGCCATGCGGGAGGAGTTTTGCGGCCTAAGTCAAAGGGTCTCCCAGATTGAAGCGGACTGCGACCACATGCAGGCGGCGCAGTCTGCCAACACGGACGCCATACAACTCTCCACCCAGCGACTCCAGCAAATGGCACATCATTTGGAGGACCTCGATAACCGAGGAAGACGACAGAATATTAGAGTCAGGGGGATCCCTGAAGATGCTGATGAAAATGCCCCAATACAGGAAACCCTCATGGGTCTCTTTAACAATATACTGGGCCGCGCCCAGCAAGAACCTATCCACATGGTGAGAGCACATCGGGCACTGAGACCTAAAGGCCCTCCCGGGAGCCTGCCAAGAGATGCCATATGCTGCCTCACGGACTATCACTTAAAAGAGGAAATTTTACGTAAAGCCAGGGAATCCGACAGAATATTATTGGGCAACACAGAGGTCCAACTATACCCGGATCTCTCTCCTACCACCCTTGCCTATCGTAGAGCTCTACGTCCGTTTACTAGACAACTACAGGCCAATAGGATCAAGTACCGCTGGTGCTTCCCGACCGGATTACAGGTTCACACGCATAGAGGCCCATACATGATAAAGGACTATGCCGATATAGAGGAACTGGGGAGAGAACTCCAGATTACACCAGCCCCTCTGCAATGGCCAGATCCCCTAGTCCTCTATACACCCACCCAGGGCCCGAAACCACAAACGGCAAGTAACCAACCCCCAAGGATCACTCGACAACAAGCGACCGGCCCACGTGGCCTCTGAAAAGGGGTACAGCCAGCCATTATCAGGACTTAAATCGACTCGACCCCCCCTACTGGGAACAAACTCCACCTTGCTGGACTCCATCCCCCCCCGCCAACGGACTCGCACAGACCGAGAAGAACTTCAGCAAGACCTACACAGACTGGGGGTAACCCGTCACACGGGAGGGCACCTTTTACATGCAGCCAAATGGCCTACTCTCGCAAGTTACAGACCCAAGGACTATGGCGCAAAGACATTTTGCTATGGGCACCATGACTCACACCTCTAACCGCAAGTATCCCACTTTACTGGCCGACAGGCCTGAGAGACTTTTAATGCCCATGTGTAACCCTGCTTACAAACTGCTAACTACCCTATGAATGCCACAACGTGGGGACATGGGGAGGAGGGTGGGAGGGACGGATAACAAGGGCTCGAAGATATTCAGGGACCAGCTACAGGGGAGGCGAGAAGGGAGGGAAGACCGGGATGGGCAACCGTCCCCCCCCCATGAAGGCCTTGTGATGACCTGGACAGGAGCAGGCTGGAGGGACGGGGGCCCACCTCGCTCAGACCCCTGGCACATGCACACAGTCTGAATTAGGCTCCAAGCAGGGTACGATCTCTAAATAGGATACGAGTCGAGGGGCTGCTTCATTGTGATGGGAGGGGAGGGGGTGAGAGGGAAACAGCCACCCAAGGGCTCAAAGATAAGATGGTCACACAGGAGCCGGGAGGTATTTTTATATGCCTGAATCTCAACAGATAGAAAGGGGAACCGATGGGTAGGGATGGGGGGAAATGGGAATCCCAGGGGGTGGGGGACGGGTCGACAAGCAACACATAGATGCCTCCATAGGTGAACGGAGGAATTAGAATGCAGATGATAATCTAAGAGGGCATAAGGCTAATAACTGACAATGCATGTTGTTATTTACATTGTTACTGTTTTCCATTATGTTAATTATTATGTTATTTGATATACGTTGCTACTGTCACATTTGTACACTGGCGAGGACACGAGAAGCATACATGATCGTACAGAGCCACAAAGGGGACACCTAGGGACTAGGTGAGGGACACTAGGTCACACCAGAGGGAGCCTCGCGGAGCGAGCGACTAGGACACTTCCATACGCACGTTGAGGCCTAGGCCTCCCAGCCACACCCACGAGGGACAGGCGTCACTCACAAGGGGTCGAAGTTTAACACCTAGGGGCGGCCGAGAGCCCCCGCGACCACCGAGACGCTAACACCCTAACGCCGAACAGACGGCGGACACCCCACACTGTACACTCACAAACACCTCAAACACTACACACACTCAATTTAGCTTCCGGCCTGGGACTGCCGGGTCCGCGGACCGGATAGACATAGCGCAAAATGTCGTTGACCCCGGCCAACCTCACACTTATAACCGTAAATGCGAGAGGCCTGAATAAACCTGAAAAGAGGTCAACAGCCCTGAAAGATTTTCACGCCGCTAGGGCATCCGTAGTATTTATCCAAGAGACGCACTTCAAAGAGGGGGCAAGACCGAAGCTACATAATCACCATTATCCCACAGGCTACTATAGCGACTATCACGGGGGGAAGGCCAGGGGAACAGCAATTTTGATACACAGAGGAATCCCGTTTCAGGAACTGGGCCTACAGACGGACAGGGAGGGGAGATATGTTCTCCTCAAGGGAACGATAGCGGGTCAGACATACACCTTCGCCAACATATATGCCCCCAACCAGAGGCATCACAAATTCCTGGCAGGAATACTCCGCAAGATACAGGGGTTTGCGGAGGGAACACTGATAGTTGGAGGGGACTTCAACATTGCCCTAGACCCTAAATGGGACACGTCCACGGGCACATCACACATACCCATACAACACCTGAACACGCTCAAACGCCTCATATCCAAATACACACTAGTAGACAGCTGGAGAGCCCACCACCCTGACGAGAGGGATTATACGTTCTACTCCCACCCACACAATTCCTATACCAGAATAGATTATTTCTTTATGACCCAATACCATCTCCCACTCGCCCTAAAAGTAGAACACGGCACGGCCACCTGGTCGGACCATGCCCCCGTGACACTCACGATAAAATCCCCACTCTACAGACCCAAAGTCTCTAAGTGGCGACTCAACGAACACTTGCTCTCAGTACCGGAGGTAAAGGCGGAAATCGACACGGCTCTCCGTGACTACTTTGCCACAAACACCCCATCCCAAACATCCCCGACGATCATGTGGGAAGCACACAAGAGTGTGATTCGGGGCCATTTTATTCAAAAAAGCGCTAAACTAAAGAGACAAAGGGAGGCAGCCATGGCAGACACTCTGACAAAAATTAGGGAGATCGATAACCTGAACAAAGTCAAACAGACGTCCGAATCGCAAAGTCAACTACTCACACTACGCAGGGACCTGACCAAGATGCTCCAGACAAAATATCACAGAGATGCGCTGCGACATACCGCCTTTTTCGCACTACATGGCAACAAAAGTGGTAGGCTACTGGCACGAATGTTAGCCAAACGCAGACAACAGACGTACATTGACCGCATACGGGATGATAAGAACACATTACACAGACTACCCTGCAAGATACAGGACACAATCAGGGCATACTACGCTAACCTATACGCACTGCACGGGCCACACACACACCAGGCAGACGCAAGATTGACGGATTCCATCGACGCATACCTGACACTCCACTCGACGCCTAAGATAGACAGGGATACGGCTGACCTACTAGACAGGGAGATAACATTAGACGAACTGACCACAGCAGTGAAACAGACGAAAACGGGCAAAAGCCCGGGCCCAGATGGCTTACCACTATGCTATTACAAGACGTACGCTGACATACTATATGCCCCACTCATATTGACGTTTAACGCCATAAAAGAGGATCACCCACTCCCCAAGCAATCCCTGGCAGCGCACATCACTATTATCCCAAAGGAAGGAAAGGATAGGGAACACTGCGGAAGTTACCGCCCTATTTCCCTAATAAACAGCGACCTCAAACTCTTGACTAAGATATTAGCGAATAGACTACAATCACATATACCCACTCTGATACACCCAGATCAGGTGGGGTTTGTACAGGGGAGGGAGGCGCGAGAAAACACCATGCGCACCCTTACATTGATGCATAGAGGCGCGCGCACTGCCGGTGGCCTTCTCCTGCTATCCACGGACGCGGAGAAGGCCTTCGACAGGGTGGGCTGGAAATACTTATTCCGGACCCTCGCCCACATAGGCCTGGGTGCGGGCATCAGGAGCTGGATAGAAGCTCTGTATGCGCAACCATCCGCGCAGGTGATTGTAAATGGAGCCCCTTCGGAACCATTTGATATATTAAATGGTACGCGCCAGGGATGCCCCCTGTCACCGATCCTCTTCGTCCTAGCCCTGGAGCCACTACTGGTGGCCATTAGAAACAATCCGGACATAACGGGGATGAGGACGGGACCGATCCACCACAAGGTTGCGGCATATGCCGACGACCTACTATTCTACGTGACTAACCCCGAAATCTCACTCCCAAATATACTCAAAACATTGCAGGAATACGGGCGACTTTCTAATCTAAAAATCAATCTGAACAAATCATTCATACTAAACGTAAGCATCCCTGACCGACGGGCGGATGCCCTGCGCCAACACCACTCGATCCAATGGGCGACTCAGAAGCTAAAATACTTAGGAGTTTGGTTGACAAGGAAAGCAGGGGACCTATTTAAAGTAAACTTTACTGACTTACTAACGAAAATGAGCACAGAGATGCAGGAATGGGCGCACCCCCATATATCATGGCTAGGCCGCATTCAGGTGGTAAAGATGAATTTCCTACCGCGCCTGCTCTATCTGTTTCAAGCAATCCCAATACAGATCCCACGCACATATTTTGCCACACTACGCACAGCCATAATTCACTACGTGTGGAATGGGAAAAAACCCAGGGTCAACCATGCCCTCCTAACGCAGCCAAAGGACAGAGGAGGGCTGGCATTGCCGGACTTCACTCTGTACTACAGGGCATGCCACTTTCTACGGATAGTAGAATGGACCAAGACAGGTACACAAAAATTATGGAAACAGGTGGAGGAACATGAGGCGGGAATCCCGATCGCAGTGCTGCCATGGCTGCCACCTGACATATCGACAGGGCACACAACACGCTCCCCATACACAAAAGCGACCCTATGGGAATGGAACCATGCCAAAGGGAAACACGGTCTCACCACCTATCCCACCCCCCTACTACCTCTCACTTATAACCCCGACTTCCCCCCCGGAACAGACCCGAGAGCATTCAAGGACTTAATCCAAGATCCTCTACCCAGACTTATACACGTACTCACACCTAGAGGCCCCAAGACCATAGACGACTTACGGGGACAGTCGGAACACACCTTCTTAACACACCTCAAATACAGGCAAATAAGGAGCTACATAACCTCCCTCCCTCAGGGTCCCATACTTACAAGGGCAACCACCACATTTGAGAATCACTGCATAGACCCCCACCCATTGACACATGGAATATCTGTCTTATACACCCTACTACTAACACATACGCCAGTAGAACAACCACGATTTATGGGGAAATGGGAGGCTACACTAGGCCACACAATAGATAAAGATGACTGGGAAAAAATTTGCTACCTCACACACCACTGTTCAAGCTATAGCAAAACACAGGAAACGGCGTACAAGCTATTGACCCACTGGTACTACACTCCCGCAACACTACACACACGAATCCCGACACAATCCCCACTATGCTGGAGATGCGAAAAGGAACAGGGCACTCTCCTACATATATGGTGGGAATGCAAAAAGATTACTTCTTACTGGAAAACCATACACCAAATCATTTGCCAACACACAGACGACCCGCCTCCTTTCACCCCGGCAGCGATGCTGCTACATCACACACAGATCGCTAAGAACGCATACAAAAGATCGCTCACTATCCGCATTCTAAATGTAGCTAAGGCACTGATACCTCAATTCTGGAAGCAACCAGTCACTCCTCCCCTCAAGATATGGTTCACACAAATGGAGGTACTCAGATCCCTTGAGGAACTCCATAACACAGCAAATGACACCTTCCAAAAATACCTCAATACATGGACACACTGGATACTAAATTCTACCACGCCAGGTTTCCAAGAGATGATTATATCTCTACCAGACTCTTAACGTGCAAGGGCCGTACGAATACTGACCGCGGGAGGGAAAGAATCCCCAACACAGGGATACCCCACCACTACTCCAAAATGCTGAGACTGGGACCCCGACCCCCACCTAGATAGAAGGGTGAGAACCTATATACATAATGACCCCACACATACTACCAAAGAACGGATTAAACCTGGGACGTCCTCCAGACAGATGGGACACACTGTAAGGAGGGGATAGGACACACACACGACAGGTAAATCAGACCTCTGCTAGAGCAGAGAATAGGAGACACATAACTCCTACCTAGGAAGAGAAACGAAACACGTAAGAAACGAATACCAAAAAACAGGGCCTCGGAACGGAGGGAGCTTGGACACCGGCAGTCTCAGGAACCGCCACACGCAACATTTCAGGTGAGGGCCAAACAACACAGATACACACACACACACACACACAGACATAACACATAGGACAGGAGATACACCGACTAATGAGGGCAAATGCGTTAACCGATTTAAGAAACTGAGACAAATCAGGGTTGAGAATCCGGAGCATACGCATTCTAAAGTTCTAAAGTGAACCAAATGTTGTAAAAGTTTATATGTATTTCATAAAGGGCCCTGCGAGTCCCTACTACACAGAGGCGCATGTGCCCTTGATATATTGTGAATGTATGCAACCGATGATACTACCTATTGAAAATTTTCATGGAGACCTGCGAGTCTCGACAAGCAACTTAACATATGCAGAAAAATTATTTGAAAATAATAAAAATCATATTTACAAAAAAAAAAAAAAAAAAACCATAATACTAAAGGTCCCTTTGCTTGTGCCAGCTCTTGACATAAATTGCTTTTTAAGACACATCTCAGTAATTCTGCAGTCACATGATACGTGTTCTACCATCTTTCTCTCTTCGCTCTTTCATCCACTCGTCTTTCATTTGAACAATTTGAGCAGCCACAGACGGGTAGTGCGAACCAGGTGTTTATTTGCATTTTTGGCACACGAATCTCCTGGAAGACAATTTGAGGTCAGCTTCAGATATCTTCACACGTTCTAGACATTCAGTTGTTTAACCGGTGCTTCACAACAATTGCCAAAATCTGATAAATGTGTCTTCTCTTCCTTTTTTGCATCAAACTTCCTGTATTATTGAGAGTCATAATAGATCATTTTCACACATGAATACATTACAGTTTCCCTGTAGCACTGTATGCTCAGCTCAATTTTTTCCTTTTCTTATCATCTGAAGACTTTTTATTATTTAACCTGCCTTGTTACTCACGATTTCTGCAATTTGTTTTCCGATTGGTATTTAAGGTCATCATGATGAGGCTCTAGCAGTGGCAGAAAGAGGGAGAACGAGGGCATTTGCTGATCTCCTAGTAGAACGTCAAACCGGTCAGCAGGAATCTGATCCATATTCACCTGTGACTATTGATCAAATATTGGAGACAATAAATAGTCAAAGAGGCCTGGTGCTATATTACTCATTAGCTGCTGGTTATCTTTACAGCTGGCTTCTTGCTCCTGGTTCAGGTAACTATATATTCCATTAATAAATGTTATTGACAAGTAATTTATTTGTCTACTCTAACCCCATTCAATCCGCATTTAACATTGATTGTTTCAGTTTTACAAAACACCTTAAGACAAAAAATACAGATAAACGTCTATAGTTAAGATAAAATATCTGGTTACACAAAAAGCTCACTAGTGACAGAAAGAAGCAACTGTTGACAGAACAACCTTCTCCCATCTGAAGCGTGGGGATAAAATGGCATCTATATTTTAAATGCATATGACATTTTATACTCATAGACAAAAATACTGTATTTTTCATTTTCCAAATGGAACAATCCAGACTAAATTTGACTCCCATACGTCAGTGCTTTATTTGATGCATTAGAAAATATGTAGTAAGGCCATTGTAAGAATACAGAGTTTCCTATTTTTTTCTTCTGTAAAGTAATTTAGAACGGACACTCGGGACTAGAGATTACTTCCATCCTTCAGTGCTTTATATCTGATGCATTATAAAATACGCCTTAAATAAAATAAGAAAAAGCTATTTGCAGCAGTTGCTATGAATTCTGCAATTATGAAACTTTCAACCACCCTTGGTTATCCCATTACCCGAGAATATCTCACTAAACCACTGCCTAGCAGGATCTGTAGAATATGAAGTCCATCACTAGCGGCAGTTTGTCCATGAAATTGCAAGAATGAAACTACTGTACAACCAATATTTAGTTACCGCCTCAGTTCATGCTTAAAACAAACAGTTGTCAATATGCTCGCTGATAAATAATAATACAGTTATATTTAAATTCAGCTATGCCAATTCTCGTCTACAATGACTATCTTTTTTCCCCCCTCTCCTCTCAGTTTAATCGTTTATTGGGTATTACTCCTATATGTCCTATCCTGTACATTAAGCTAGAAATCTATTAAAGAGAAGGTCGGAGCTTTCACAACAAGTGCCCACCTTGTAGGTACACGTACAAATAATTGCATGGGCAGGAGGAACATGAATGCCCCTCTTATACATTTGGATTTGGGTGGTAGGGTTATAATAATATCATTTTTTACACTTATATGACACTTGTTTGTAGAGACAGGGAGAAGGACTTCCTCATACAAGGGGAACGTGTTTGTAGGTTGCTTGGAATATGCCATTATGGGAAATTTGTATCTATATATTTGATTTAAGGTTCATCAGTAAATGTACAAGTCGAGTTTTATTTTGTAAATATATATATATCCCTAAGAGGGTAAATCATGCCATCTCTCTTTTTGGATGGCAGAGCATGTTTTGTGGATGACAGAGTCCCTTTAAAAGGCATTTAGTGGCATTTTAATGATAACTTTTATGACCATCTGTACATAAATTAATAATATTGTTAAATGAATACATCACGGCTAAGTAATTTGTTCTATTACTGAATCTGCATGCTTTATAGTTATTACTGATGAATGCTTTGTACTACTCAGGCAGGACATCTTGTAATAATATCATTACTGTAAGCTAGTTTGAGTCAAAATTCCAATTTAATTTCGGATAAATTGGAGACTGGATCTCTGTCATGCAGTATGAGCCATTTTTATTGTCACAAACTCATAAAGCAAGCATACTTCAAGAGCTATTATACTTTGGGAAGCAATCTAACATTTCAAATGATTCTTTTTCTCCCTTCTTTTGCAGGAATATTAAAATTTCATGAATGTTATTTGGGAGACACATTAATGGAAAATGCCAGTGAGTTTAATGAATGTGGAAGTATGGGTTTCCACAGCGCCAATAACTCGGTAATAGAGCAGTACATAGCAAATGTCCGAGAGAATCTTGGAGTGGAGTCTTATTACACTAGGTACTTTACATTCAACATTACTCATACTAACAAGTTGTTGCATTATTGTGGTTTATATTTTTACTTGACAGCTTTGTTAACACATGCTTGTTTCTGTTTATTAGTGGTTTAATTTGTGATTTAACCCTATAACACCCAATAAAGATTTTTTTTGGTTGCCATGGTATTCTGGTTTGTGCAGACCTTGTGGCAACATGGAACGTCCTATCTTTTTAGTATTAGCACCTTGACAGAACCCTGCTGTCACTTAATGAGTTATACATTCCTTGAAATCACAAGATCTATAAAGACCAGATTGTTTTAACTACATAGATCATTACTGGGCTTTAAAGTGTTCGTGTCATGGCACACACAACTTAATTTGAAATAAAAAAAAATACACATTTTCATTCCTTTACCTTGCTAGCAGAATTGGTGGTAAGTGTACAGCTTTTTCAGTAATCTGTGTGTGTATATATATATATATATAAATATATATATATAAAAGGCATCTCTCTTCTACCATCAGTAGTATACAGGTGTAAATCTAATGCATGAAAGGGAAGCCATCCTACAGGCGATTGTCCTTATTCCATGTCTTGGTTTTTGCTAGAGAAATATACTAGTCACTCTGCTAAGATACAGTAGCATTGTCAATGAATGTTGTTGGCATCAGAACAGGCAGTGTACCCTTAATGGGCAGGCATTCCCAAGCAGAGCCAATCACAAATGATAGAAAAGGGAACTGCTGGAGGGAGTTGCATAAGTGTAAAACTTACAAACCCCAGACCATGACAGTAACAACAGCACTTGGGAAAGGGTAAAAAGTAAGATAATAGTTAAGGCAATACATTTTATAATTTATCTCAATGCTAAAATGTGTATTTATCGCTTAAAGAGGCACTATAAATATCTCCTGTCCCCAACAAGGATGCAAATCTGTGAATAGTTTCACACTTAACTGGGCACTCCCAGGCACCATATGTTTGTGCAACTTTTTATTCATCCTAGTGTGTTAGCTCTCAGCACACACACATTTGGAATAACTAAAATGGAATGAGGCCTTACATTTTGGCTGTATTGATAAGAAAGGAAGGACCTGGGGAGACTAAGGGGAGCCAGGTAAGTGTGAAACCATAGCTCCCTACACTGGCAGTGCACAAATTGGGACACCGGTGGGAGGGGGTAAAGGTTGCAGGCCAGTGATGTGATTGCATCACTGGCTCTGACAGGCTGCCTGCCTATCCCACAGGCTGGCCCACTGAGGGCAGAACCTGCAGGGCAAACTGTTTCAGTGCTCCCTGCAGGGTCCCAGTGGACTGAACATAGCACAAGCACATCTACTGATGCGCTCACACTATGCTTGCTGGGGACAGTTCCCTGGTGTCTCCAAAAGTGATATATAAGGGAACTAAGTTGGTACGCCAGGACAGGACCCGATAATCAGGACTGTCCCACCGAAATCAAGACAGTTTGCAGGCATGGTCAAACTGTTCACAAACTGACTTGCTGCTGGAGGACAGCATCAGGGATCTTCTGGCACCATAACCACTGCAGGGAGCAGTCATGGTATACAATGCTTAAAGACTATGTTATCTGTTACCTATCAGGTAACTTTACACAGATTAACAGGTATATATTCTTCAATTTACGAAATATCAATTGAGTGTCCATCAGTATGAAAAATATCAATGAGTGTCCATCAGTATGAAATAGTCAGATGATAATCAGCTAATCAGCGTCTTGGCTATCACGTATCTGTTGTTTCCAAACTTCCAAATAGCATAAGAGACTGTTCTGTAGTTTAACAATGACCTAGACGTGCCTTAGCATCACCCAGCTGTAATGTTAATTGCACTACCGTAATAGACTTTATTTTAGGTAGAACTGTAGGAAAAATGGTCTTAAATGTTAATTTGGTTTCTGACATATTTCACTATTGCCTGAAGTGTTTTTGTACCCATTGAATTGTCTATGCCAGCAGCTAAAAACAATTGTGGTTGGAAGTGGAAGGGGTTAAGCAGTGAGCTATGTTGCAGTCCATTTGCTATCGCAATTACCATTAGCAACTCTTACGTCTTTAGCAAAATGAGCCATTAGATTCACATGACTGTATCATTATTCTGAGAGTGCGGCAATGCTATTTGCAATTGAGAAAATTAGTGCTGGCAGAAACTCAGTCACACTATTAGTCCGTACTTTCTGTGAAGTGTTTGGGGCGTAGATAATACTGTTTTATCACCAGAGTGATGTGGGGTCTTCCAGAAACTTCAATGTCAGGCTCATCTTATCCGCAGATTTTGTATTACAGAAACAGTAAATGCAAATTGTTGTCCAGTGAGAAAAACAATTCAAAATCTAAATATGCACTCCTTTACACTCTTGGTTATTAGATGCACAGCATCACATAGATTTTCTGATAAAACCACTAATGAGCAGCTTGCACCTGACAGGATTTAATGTTGTTATTAGTCTAGATCAGGGGTTCCCAACCCAGTCGTCAAGTACCCCCTAACAGTCCAGGATTTAGGGATTACCCAGTTGTGTCTAAGGTGATTTTAGAGGAAAAAAACTATTTAGACACAACAGGATAATCAATAACTCCTGGACTGCTAGGGGGTACTTGAGGATAGGTTGGGAACCCCTGGTCTAGAGAGATGTTTGGGTTCAGTATTGACACAATTAATACTCATAGAAGAGGTATGCAGTATCCAATATGTCAGAGCACAGGTGCAATCCTAAATAGATACTCCACAGACTATCAAAAACAAACAAAAAATCTAAACATAGGATTCACACCACAAAGAAAACTACTATAAATATAACTTTTTTGATAATAATATATCACATATAATAATATATAGCAAACATATAAAAGGACAAACAAACATGGTAAGGCTTGCAAAGTAAACCTGTAGCAACACAGCTACCAGAACCTCACACAAATCACAAAGAACCATAGGCGTGCGCAGCCTATTGCATTAGGGTGTGCACCCTAAAGCACAAACACACGCCGCATGTGTGTATATATATATATATATATATATATATACATATACACATACATGGCTGTGTGTGTGTGTGTGTGCTGCTAGTGTGCTGTGTGAGGGTGGCGTGAGGGTGCTGTTAGTGTGTGTGTGAGGGTGCTGTTAGTGTGATGTGTGTGAGGGTGCTGGTAGTGTGCTATGTGGGTGAGGGTGTTTGTGTGGGTGCTGTTTGTGTGTGAGGGTGCTGGTAGTGTGCTGTGTGTGAGGGTGTTTGTGTGTTTGTTAGGGTCCTGTTACTGTGCTGTGTGAGGGTGCTGTGTGTGTGAGGGTGCTGTTTGTGTGATGTGTGTGGGTGTCGTGTATTTGTGAGGGTGCTGTTTGTGTGTGTGTGTTTCTGAGGGTGCTGTTAGTGTGCTGTGTGTGAGGGTGTTGTGTGTTTGTAAAGGTGCTGTGTGTGTTTGTGAGGGTGCGGTTAGTGTACTGTGTGTGTGAGCGTGCTGTATGTGTCTAGGTGCTGTGTGTGTGTGGGCTGTATGTTTGGAGGGATTGTGGAGGTGGGGGCAGATTAGTAAATATCCCCCCTCCCTACCTTATGTAGGGAGGGGGGATCCTTGCTGCCATGCGCCATCCCTTGTGGTCCAGTGGAGAGTGAACTCTAGCCTGCGGAGCTAGAGTTAACTCTCGCAAGATCTGAGTGTTGCCGTACAGACACACACACATACACTCACAGACACACACACTCAGACAGACACACACACATACATTCACAGACACATACACACTCAGACAGACAGACACACTTACAGACACACACACATACATTCACAGACACATACACACTCAGACAGACAGACACACTTACAGACACACACACACACACACACACTCAGACAGACAGACACTTACAGACATACACACTCAGACAGACAGACACACTTACAGACACACACATACATTCACAGACACACACACACTCAGACAGACAGACACACTTACAGACACACACACATACATTCACAGGCACACTTACAGACACACACATACAAATTATTTTTCTTTTAATAAAAAAATGTCCACCCAGCCTCCCTACCTGGAGTGCTGGCGTGGACTTGTCCCTGGGGTCCAGTGGGTCGGGTGCCTGTCTTCATCTCAGCCGCGGCGAGGGAGCTGTGTGTGCTGTCTGCTTCCTCTCACCGCGCGGGCTGTCTGCTGTAGCTGGGAGCCGGAATATGACATCATATTCCGGCTCCGGCATCAGCAAACGGCGCGCGGCGAGAGGAAGCAGACAGAACACACAGCTCCCTCGCCGCGGCTGAGATGAAGACAGGCACCCGACGGGGGGGGTCGATCACCTCTTGCCCCCCCTCCTTGACAGGGGGAACATGGGTCCGGAAGGGGGCATTTGGGGGGCACTGAGTGCCTGCAGGAACAGCGTTCCTGCTCAAATAAACTATACATAGTGCGTGCCATGGGGATTAGGGTGTGCCCAGGCACACCCGGCACACCCCGTGCGCACGCCTATGCAAAGAACCCCCAACATTTGGCACCCCAGGTACCTTTCTCAAGGGAAGTATGTGCAAGTCTAGTAATGGGTTCAGGATTGCACCCATTAGTCATTGAGAAGGCATTAGAGTTTTTTTTTTTTTTTAATGTTAACTCTTAATGTTAGAACATGTCTGAAAGAGAAGAGTAAAAACATGGGTTTGCTAGCCTTTTTGTGGAAGATGGCTTAATTTCAGGAAGCATGTGTTATGATACATGTAGCACCTTAACTAAAGAGGTGTCTGTGCTATACAAGCAAAACCACTCAATTCCAGGGGCTGGTGGTTCCAGGAAAAGACCCAGCTGCAGCAGGAGAAGACAGAAAAGGGACATGCTGCAAGATGTGGTTTTGCAAAGTTAAATAGACCATCTACTCTATTTTTCAAGGGCAAACTGACAGCAATCTGACAGCAATCTGAGGTAAAAGTAGGCCCTGGGCACCTCCTTGATGAAATTGTGCTTCCTCCCTTTCTAATGCTCCACATGTTGCCCCTCACCTCTATTTCCCCACTCGTGCACCCCTTCTCTAATTCCTCACTTCTGTCTCTCCCACCAATGTCACAACTGTGCCTTTTCCCATGTATGCTTCTTCCATTCCCTAATTCCCCATGTATGCCTCTCCCCCCAGTTGTGCACACTTGTGCCTCTTCTCCCCCAATTCATCACTTGTATTTCTTCCCCATTCCCACTTGTGTCTATCCCTCCCAATCACAATTTGTGCCCTTCTCCCTCAATTATCTTTGCCTTGAAGCTTCCCTCTTGCATGCAGAATACTTTTCTAGCATTGAGACAATGCACTGCTGCTGTTTCTCTCTACCAGGCATCTTCCTTGCTGTCAAGGTCTTGGCTACAGCCTCATGAGTATGAAGTGGACAGGAGTCTTCTTATTTTGTGTAGCACCAGTCCTGAACTCATGTAGAGACATCTGGCATTGGAAAATTGCAACGCAAATTGTACAGTATTATTTCGATTTGCCATGCTACTAGTGAAAAATATACTGAGCCGGTTGTGGAAATCCAATGGTCTGGCTGACTTCAGTGGTCCTTTAAGTTGGACAGGATGAAATTGTTTTAAAGACAACTGATAACGTTTTTCATGGATTTTTTTTTTTATAGTAAGTGAGACATTTAATCAGAAGTACGCCAGGCACTGCACTTCTAGTGGATGATCGTAGCAACACAATGGACCTAATGTGCTTTCATATCAGACAGCCATAGTTAAAAAATAGACAGCCCTCCCAACCAGTGATAGAGTTGAATAAAAGATTTGTTTGACATGTATACAATAGACCAGATAGGGCATACAGAGGGCTCAGCCTGCCATTCACCTAATGCTTGAAAAGACCCAGATTGCTGGCTCATCACGACCCAAAGTGCTTGCTCATCAGGGAAAAGTTTCATCTTCCATTAAATTGTTCTAGTAGGGTTATTTTCAGCACTTGATACCTCCTGAATACTGTATGACCTGTGCAAGTCACCAGCATCAATACAGAATGAGGGAGAGGGCCTTTTAAAATGTAAACAGAAACAAAATATTTTTGGCAAACAGACAGCATGCAGTGAAAGACAGTAAAAAGTGCATAATTTGCTGTTCGGCCTTGACAGCCAGTACATCTTCTGTGTGAGACACTCCTCCGGGGGATTTTTATCAAGAAAAGTGATATCCACATGGATAGGAAAGAGATATCTTACAAAAGCACTTTGCAAACTACCCCTATTATTTTT